>NC_066583.1:560713700-561024950 GCF_024323335.1 Lathyrus oleraceus | reverse complement strand
CAATGGTATAGGTCAAAAATGACCTATAATGTATCTGCATATCACATGCTTATAAAAGTTGAATTGGCTCTTACTCCAAACATAAAAGTTTAAGTGTACATCTTGAATTTGATTTTTCAACTTGGAAATCTTTCATATCATAAAAATTGAGCAAGTTATAGCCTTGGGAAGTTGACTTTCAAATTAGGGTTTAGACAAAATGACATATAATGTTTCAATATAGAAAATGATTTTACAAGAAAAAATAGATCTAGGTCTCAACATGAATGTTGTTTGGAATGTCATTTAGAGTAACTTTACTCTTGGAATAATTTTCATATGGTGAAAATTGTAGGAGATAAGGTCTAGGGAGACCTAGTTTTGATCAGATGAACTCATCTGGCCAACCACCACCAACCAACTTGCTAACCTTCAATTCTCTTGACTTTCTAGGCTCATGGTAGATCATATATGCATAATATGATGAATTTTGAAGTATCCCTTGAGAAATTTGATCAAGTAGTGAGATAGCTTGTTGGAGAAGTTACTCAAGATACCCAGTCAAACTAGGGTTTCCAAGGCAAATCACCTCCAAACTCTTCAAGAATGCTTGATGAATATAACATGTAGAGATCATTGGGACTCATATATGATGTTTTAAAACATTTATGGGTCAATCCATGGTTGTTCTTTTAGTCATGAGGGTCTCAAACCCTTGATATGGACTTGATAGATTAATGAGGATCATGCCCTACCTACAAAGAGTTAGGCAAATGAAAAGACATATTTTTGGTATTTCGGTTAGTGAAATGATAAAATACAAGTATGATACAATCACGTGGTGCTTAGTGATCTCTCCCAAAACAAACCCAACGAGAGAGGGGTAAGGAGGATGCCAAGGTATGATCCCAATGCTAATGCATATGATGAAATTGCATGAGGGATCTTAGGGTCAAAATTGGGGTCTTACAGTATTTAAGCACACTTAATCACCTAAATATGATGATTATTCTTACTGCTACTTAATTAATTTCTGAAGATTAATGATATTGTGCCTTAATAGGAATTTAAGTAACCTGGATAAAACTTAGGGGGAGCTTACAAACCTCACCCTGTGGACTATCAGACTCAGGGGGAGCTTACAAACCTCAGACCTTGAAATCAACAAGTTAATTAAATTAACAACCATTATTCTTAAATACTTATATTTAACATCATCAAAAAGGGGGAGATTGCTGGAAAAAATGGTTGATACCGTGTCCCTTAGATTTTGATGATAACAAGGTATTTAAAGAACAATTGGGTATTCTAAATTTGTTTAAGTATGCAGGACTATAACACTAAGAACAAATGAAGAGAAGAGAAGATTATTCTACATCTGAAGATCACTTCTGAAGACTCTGGCTCTAATGGAATATCCAGACTCTGAATAAAGTCAACCTCTAGTGATCCAGACTCTAAAGCTTTAGAAGCCAATAATCAGACTCTAAAGAGATCAGACTCTAAAGAATCAAGTCTGATGAAATTCAACCTATGAACGTGTATCTCTTCATTTTAGGCAACTCTGACAGGCTCAGAGACCTTTTTGTTCAAGTGAAGACTTAAGAAAAAACCTCTTCATCGGTGTTTGAGCTTCAATGAGTAATTCTCCTTGCAAAAAAAAATCTTCATGTGTCTAATCAAGTACAAAGGTTATCCAACATTTTGGTGAAATTTTTCAATGTCTCTTTTCTTCCTCTCTATTTAAGGAACAGAAGACCTGAAGAAGAAAAACATAACTACACACTGCATAACAAGACTCTAAACCTTGACATTTCAAAGAAAAGTTACCCTCTAAAAAACAATCTAGACTTAGAACATCTTAACACTTTGTATATTTTAGAAGTTATTAAGTTTTAGAGTCTTTCTAAGTTGTATTTTTTCTACACATTTGATTGTATATTAAGTGTAGTTTTTACCCAATCTCTTAATAGTTTGTTATAGAGTCAGAAGTCTCTTTCTTTAGTGCTTAAGAATTTGAAGTTTCTTGCTTGTGTGCTTGAGCATAGAAGTCTCTTACTTGAGGGTTTGAGCATTGGAAGTCTCTTACTCGAGGTTTTGAGCATTGGAAGTCTCTTGCTTGTGTTTTTGAGCATGGAAGTCTCTTGATTGTGGGCATGAGCATAGAAGTCTCTTACTTTTGGGTTTGAACATTGGAAGTTTCTTGCTTGGTGCTTGAGCATTTGTAATCAGTTTGGTTATAGTGAAAATCCCTTGGAAGTACAAGGGGACTGAACTACTCTCAAGTTGTGAGAGGAACCAGGATAATTACTTGTGTCTCTACTTTACTTTACTTGCTTTTGTATTATATTTTGCTGCTATTACTTATGTATCTCTAAGTCAGGTTTTGGCTCGGAATCTAATAAGGGTTTGCAAGTGTTCAAGTTCTGAAGTGATTTTGATTCAGACGTTGAACTAAGTGTTTAGAATATGGTTGTGAACTATTAGAAGCAGAAGAAGAAAAATCTTAAAGAGAAAATGCCAACACAATTCAACCCCCCCCCCCCCCCCCTTCTTGTGTTTGTCTCACCTTCAGAGGAGAATTAGTTGTTGTTTTGTTTTTTTAGGATGGATTAGTAGTCTTGTTCGTCATTTATCACTTTGACTTTATTTTAGTTTTCGTGTTGCTCTGATAGTGTAACGCTGGGATGAGTTACCTTTGTATTTTTTTGTTATGAGAGTTATTGAACTATTTCTTTTATGATTGGAAATGGGATTGATTTTATTTACGAAACAATAAAGTTGATTTGTTATTATTTATTTTCGCTTCTATAATATGTTAATTGAGAAAGATGTTTATGCTGAGAAAATGTGACACCCTGTTTCTTTAGTAAATTATATGCATGTTATCATACAATAAGTGTTTGGGGTTCAAGGTGTTACATAGTTGGTATCAGACCCTGGTTGGTTCATTCATCCTAGGTTTTTTGAAATTGTTTATACCCTAGTATATAAAATGTGTGTGAACAATATCGATGCTTGTTTTCCTTGATTTTTATGATGAGGATCGTAGAGCCAGGTCTGCTTACTACAAAAGTGTAGTTGAGAAGAAGAGTGGGAGTCAGACTCATGGTAAGCCATGTATGACTTTGGTTACCAATGGGAATAGAAGTTCCAGTCAAAGGCTGTAGGTGGGAGTGGAATAAGTGGGGGAGTGTCGCATTACGCGAAAAACCGACGGGAAAACGAAACAACAGAGCCGCCACCGTGCGTTATTTATCCCAAAGGAGGGAAAGGAAACGCTCGAAGTAAACCTGGAAAAGACATGGTCTCGCGACCAGAGATGGATGGGATCGGGAGTCGGTTATGCGAAGGGAAGGTATTAGCACCCCTACGCATCCGTCGTACTCGACGGGATCCACGCTCAAAAGAAAGGATAAAGGTTGCTAAAAACTGAACACAAACACCACACACCGGCTGAAAAGAGACACAGGAAAACAAGAGAAACTAACTCGGCAGGATATCGCATCCTGGGCCTACGTAGTCTGTCAGGCACAGACATCAGAGTCGACGTAGTTCGGGACAGGGGGAAACGTGCTCGCTAGGATGTCGCATCCTATGCATACGTATCTTCTCGGACTAAAGAAGAATCAGAGCACTCGTAGCTCGGCTAACGCACGCCAAACAAAACCCCACAGAAAACCGACTGCCAATCGCTGGACTTACGTCAAACTCCGCACAAAATAGGCAAACATGGAAACCGAATGCCAATCGCTGGACTTACATCAGACTCCGAACCAACAAACACACACACAGGAAACCAACTGCCAATCGCTGGACTTATGTCAGACTCCAAGCACACGACAAACAAACACAGGAAATCGACTGCCAATCGCTGGACTTATGTCAGACTCCTAACACACCCAAAAGACAAAACAAAAAGGGCGCCCGGAGAGATCAGCTCATCTCCTGCCTACGTACCTCATCTGGTATGAGGATCAGGGCGACGTAGTTCCCCTACGCAGGGAAAAAGGACTAGCCTAACCAGATACAAAGGGAGACACGAACTACTAGGGAGACTACGACTCGAGCCTAGAAGTTGTCATGCATACGATCCCTATGTTAAGGTTTCTATCTAACTTGCACAGGGAGCAAGCTATCCTAAACAGCACAGGCAAAACAAACATACACACAGTTAGCACACACTATATACAAACAAAGGGGGCTCACACAAGGCTAGGCTGTGAAACACAAGCCAACTGGAATCGGGTGTAATTAGCTCTTAACCCTAACATTGAGAGTTAGGGTGAAGCAGATGAAATGGGAAGTGAAGATAAGACTTCACGGCTCTTATCCCTGGCCTGGGAGAGCTTTAGACCAATGAAAGTGTGGGAGTTCAGAAAGTTGGAACTCTTCTCCACATATGACTGACTCAACAATGATCTTGGGTTTTGATTCAAAGTGCATCAACACAATGGTGTGAGCAAGATGAATGACTCAACAGAATAGAAGGAGGTGGATTGCACATCTCTTTTATCTGCCAATTGCCTCATAGAGGTCTTTTCCTGCTTGGCACAAAGATAAACAAACACAGGCATTACCTCTTAAGGAGGGCTTCAGACAGGTGCCTGGCCAAGTAACAGGACAGGTCTTCCAGACTACATGAAGTCAGTGAATTATACCTCAATGCTTAAGCAATCAAGCAAAAGCCAAGAGCAAGTTCAAAAGAACTTAAGCAACTAATGTACCTGAAAACAATCCAACTCAATCAGTATACAACCCAAAAAATCAAACAGACAACCAATAGTCAACAATTAACAGTATAGTCAGACAAGCAATGCAACAATGTGCAAGGCACAAGCTCAACTTAAATGAGCTAAAGGCCACCTACAAAACAAATCAAGATTAGTCAACATCAACCAAATAATCCAACTCAAGCAATGTGAATCAATCCTCTTATGGCCATATGCTTCTTATCCTGAAAACAAAGCTCAATCATAAGCACAAACCACTAGGACAAGGCCTAGGGTCAAAGATGGAGAAACAATCCAAAACAGAACATGAAAATTGACATGAATCAACCTAAATCAATTAAGAACATAATCCAAAAGGTCTCATGCCAATATCATCAACCAAATTCATTTCATAAATCAATCATGGCAAGGCATGCAAGTTGGAAGCACATTGAAGCAACAGAATGAACAAATGCACATTAATTCCAAAATGATTCAATTAATCTCAAGAAAAATCATGTCTAAACAGAACACATAACATGATCAACACACCAAAAATCAAGGCATTTGGACAAGTTTAAGCATAGTAAAGAAAATGCATAAGGCAAGGCAAGCACAAACGAGCTCAAATGGGCACAATTTGATACATCAACTTAGCACAAGCCTAAAACATAATTGTTACATGGTAAAGACATCAAACTAAAGCCACAATAAACTTAAATATGTCTAGAAACAATGTGCAAAATTTCACATTCATATGATAAACAACCAGCATTTCCCAAATCATTGAAGTTCAACACTATTCAAAAGTTCAAACATGGCTATCCATAAAGGAAAATCTCAAACAAATCAGAAATGATTCCAAAAAATCCACAAAAATTCATGATCAATCACAACATGCATATCAAGTATCATACAAAAAATCACATCAATTGGAGTTTATTTGGCATGGCAAAGAAATTCATAAAGTTGAGCAAGCAAAGGTGTGACACACATTGTCACACCTACATTAACATGAGCATATCTCAGCAACCACAAATGATAAAATTGCAAACTCAACACCAAAATATCCAGAAAGATGTCTAGTTTAAGCATACCAAATTTCATAATCATTGGATTAAAACTCATCATTTCACAAAGCATATGGCAAGCAAGGTACAAACAAACATACATGTGCACAATCCCTAGGTCAAAACAAAATCCAGCCAGGCACAAATTGTGGACAAATGCTCATAAAAAACTAGACACAATGAGGAGCATGATGCAAAAATCCACACATTATTTGGATCAATATTTATTTAGTTATGATTTTTTAAAGTGAAAGAAAAAATTAAAAAAGCATGTGAGAAGCATAGCATGAATGGATGGAGAAAATGAAATAAAATATGAATGCCATATTTGGATTTGCCCTCGCCAGGATTCGAAGGGAAGCAGAATTTGAATTGAAGCGCTATCATGTGAAACGCGCTGTTTCACTTAATCTACGTGGCCAGGTGAATCAATTAGAACCAATCAATATGCCATGTGACTGCTACGTTGGACCAATGCATGATCAGAAACACAAGCAAACATGCAAAACAGGCTGGAATGGATCAAACAGATTTCTGGAAACGGTTTGCTATCATCTTCATCAACATTCATCATGTTCATACGCTCTCAAGAACAAATGTCTCAGAAATTCACAATAATCATACCAATGGATAGATCTCACAACACACATCAAAGATCAATGCCTAATTTGTTCTAAATCAACATATATTTCAAGATTCGAAGCCATGAAGTTTCATATGTCAAACTTTAAATCCATAGATCTACCTCAATTCTACATGAAAATCAGTGATTCGAAGCTCAATTTACTCAGTGATGCATGATCTACAACAAGCACATAACCATTTCATGAATTATAGAAACCGAATTTTGACCTTGTTGAAGATGCAGAAGTGGAATTGGTGATTTCAGGCTTTGTAATGCACAAACAGATGTTCCTCAATGCTTATATGGATGAATGGATGAAGAATGAAAGCTCAATCGTGCTTGATCCTTGCTGAATTTGCAACTGCCATGGATGGATGCAAGGTTTGAAACAGCTTCCAATTGCTCGAAATCCTCTAGATCTTGCTTCAATCTTGCTCTACAATGCTTCTAGGTGATGAATCAATCAAGGAACATGCAATGTTTTTGAATAAAATTGAGGAAAAGTTT
The DNA here is from genome assembly GCF_024323335.1 of Lathyrus oleraceus. Taxonomy (NCBI): domain Eukaryota; kingdom Viridiplantae; phylum Streptophyta; class Magnoliopsida; order Fabales; family Fabaceae; genus Lathyrus; species Lathyrus oleraceus. The sequence goes on along the minus strand of NC_066583.1, from coordinate 561,018,057 downwards.
GAGAGAAGAATTTGTGATGTGTTTTCAGATCTGGAAATTATGATGATGTTAATGCCCTTTTCTGTTATGCTTAGGCTTATATATGCTCTGTTAATGATGTTGTTAATCATGCTTAGCCATATGCAAAGGGATTAGTGAAAACAAGGTGTTTATGCCAATTTGCCAATGCACCTCTATGCATGAGAAGGCAATGGAACAGTGCACGTTTTTGCTTGGAAATCCACTTGAAATGTTGCCTAGAAGCCAAATACAATGCTAAAATATGAAAACAATGCTTAATTTTCAAACTTGGAATTTCCCTACAAAATTCAAATGAAAAACCAAATATTTTTGTGATGGAAATGCAAGGCATATGATGCATTAATTGGATAGTGCATGTCAATACATGAATGTTGCAAAAAGAACCACTCCATTTGGCCTTATGGTTTAAAAGTTATGCATTCTTGAAGTTCAAATGCATTTGGCCATGATTGATCCATATCTTTTCAACCATACATGAGAAATTCATGATCTTGGACTTTTTGGAAATGGGAGAGAAAGATCTTCAACTTTCATGTTATACAAAGTTTCATTTGAAGCTTTATTGATGATGTAATCTTGAGGAGAAAACCTTTCCATTTTTGGTAGTTTCAAATTACATGTCACTTACTATTTTTGGAAACTTTTCATCTGACCTCAAATTCTTCAATGTTGATGTTTGAAATGTCAAATGAGACTTGTATGGACATTAATGAGGCCTCTCTAACCATCTCCCACCTTCAAATCCATGGTTGAATTGACAGTTGACTTTGGTTGACTTTCTAGGGTTTCAGATGAATTGCATCTTGACTGATGATCTCTGAACATCCAACCTTTGGTCAAACCACTTCAAAATGATCCTTAGGTCACATGAACTCATTGAACCAACCCTAGGGCTTTGCTTCCATGGAAAATTCACTTGCTTGCTTGCACAACTGAATCTCCTGACCAGTCTTGACTGATGACTTGCACTAGGCAATGGACAATGCAATGCTTATGCAGTGTTAATGACCTAAAAATGAAAATGTATATACAAAATGGGAGGTGCAAATTTGAGGTGCTACAGGGAGGAGTTTTTGCTTCTCTGAGATGTTTCAAGTGTGGTGAGTTAGGTCATCGTGTTGCTGAGTGCAAGAGCACATGCCTGATATCTTTCAAGTGTGGGAAGCAGAGAAATCATGTCGTTGATTGCAAGAGTGTATTTTTGACTTGTTTCAACTATAGAGAACCATGTCACATCATTATCTAATGTCATAAGTCGAGGAAAGCGTTGGACGCCGCACATGCTTGTGGGAAGGTGTTTGCTCTTAGTGGTGTGGAGGTCTCGAGATCATACAATTTTATTTGAGGTACATGTTTTATTAATAGTGTCTATTTGGTTTCTATCATTGATATGGGTGAGACACATTTGTTTATATCACATGATTGTGTGATCAAGTTAAATTTGGTAGTGTCTCATATGAAGGGAAGTATGGTCATTGATACCCTGGTTAGTGGTTCGATGAGTACTTTGTTTGTTTGTTTGATTGTCCTTTGACCATTTATGGTTAAGACTTTGGAGTTGACCTAATTTGTTTACCTCTGAGTCAACTCGGTGTTATTTTAGGGATGAACTAGTTGGAGTTCAACCATGTTCATATCAATTGTTTTGATAAATAATGTTGTTGCCCAAACTTGAAGAGAGTACGAATTCAATATTCATATCCTCCAATCAAGTGCAAATATTCTTAAAGCAGGAAGATCAGGTGCCCGTGATGTTTTCTTCCTTGAGAGTGGAGAGAGAAGTGGTGGGTGTTGACTTGTCTATTGTGTGTGGGTTCCCTGATGTTTTTCTTGAGGATGTTAGTGACTTGTCGTCGGAGTGTGAAGTGGAGTTCTCCATAGACTTAGTACCTGGTACTAGACCTATGTCGATGGAACCATATAGAATGTTTGTGTCAGAGTTAAGTGAGCTAAAGAAACAGTTAGAAGATCTACTGGAGAAGAAGTTTGTCAGACCTAGTGTGTCGTAGTGGGGAGCCCCAGTGTTAATGGTTAAGAAGAAATATGGGAGCATGATATTATGTGTAGATTAGCGGAAGTTGAATAAGGTTACTATTAAGAACAAGTGTCTTCTTCCTAGAATTGACGGCCTTATGGATCAATTGGTTGGAGCTTGTGTGTTTAGCAAGATTGATCTGAGATTAAGCTACCATCAGATTTAAGTAAAGTAGAAAGATATTCCAAATACTGCATTTAGAACTCGTTACGGTCATTATGAGTATTCAGTGATGTTGTTTGGTGTGTCTAATGCACCAGGAGTATCTATGGAGTACATGAATAAGATTTTTCAACCTTACTTTGATCAGTTTGTTGTGGTATTCGTAGACGATATTTTGGTGTATTCTAAGTCAGAAGAAGAGCATGCAGGACATCTGAGAGTTATGTTAAGGACCTTGCAATAGAATATGTTGTATGCTAAGTTGTTACAAGTGTGAAATCTGGTTACGAGAAGTGAGTTTCTTTGGTCATGTGATCTCTAGAGGTGGAATAGCAGTTTAGTGTCGAAGGTAGACGCAATGTTGTAGTGGGAGACTCCTAAGTCGATTATGAAGATCAAGAGTTTTTTGGGTTTGAGTGGTTATTATAGAAGTCTTTTCAAAGTCGGATTTTCCTTTGAATCGGTTGACCCGGAGAGGGCAAGCTTATGTATGGGATGTTCTGTTTGAAGAAAGTTTCCAAGAGTTGAAGATGCGGTTGACGTTTGCGCCAGTTTTGATATTACCATATGTGAGTGAATCTTTTATTGTGTATTATGATGCATCTAAGATGGGCTTAGGTGGTGTACTTATCTAAAAGAGTTAAGTTGTAGTGTATACTTCTAGACAACTTAAGACTCATGAGAGGAATTATCCTACCCATGACTTGGATTTTGTAGCAGTAGTATTTGTGCTTAAAATTTGGAGGCATTATCCGTATGGTTCGAGGTTTGAACTTTCTAGCGATCATAAGAGTCTAAAGTATATGTTTGATCAAAAGGAACTACATATGATGCATAGGAGGTGGCTAGAATTTTTGAAGGACTACGAGTTTGGGTTGAGTTACCATCTTGGTAAAGTTAATGCGGTGGCAGATGCACTGAGTAGGAAGTTTTTGCATATGTTGGCGCTAATGGTTAGAGAAATGAATTTGGTTGAGAAGTTCAGATATCTTAGCTTGGTGTGTGAGGTTACGCAAATAAGTGTGAAGCTGGGTTATTGAAGTTGACTAGTGGCGTACTATAGAGATCAAGGAAGTTCAAAAGTTGGATTTAGGATTGATTGATCGATTGGTACTAATCAATTAAGGTAAAAAAGTGGACTTCAAGTAGATGATAATGGAACTATGAAGTTTCAAAACAGAGTGTGTGTGTCGGATTTTCCAGAGCTTAAAAAGAGAATTCTTGAAGAATGTCATAGGAGTAGTTTGAGCATTCATCCTGGAGCAACAAATATGTATCAAGATCTTAAGAAGATGTTTTGGTGAACATGTATAAAGAAGTATGTTGTCGAGTTTGTGTATTCTTGTTTAACTTGCCAGAAGTCGAAGGTCAAGCATCAGAAGTCGTTTGGATTGAAGCAAACTTTGAGTATTCCTGAGTGGAAGTGGGATAGTATCTCTATGGATTTTGTGGTGGGTTTTCCAAAGGCCTCAAAAGGAAGTTATTCAATTTGGGTTTTTATGGATAGAATGACTAAGTCAACTCATTTTGTTCTGATAAAGATCAACTACCCGTTGCAGAAGCTAGTAGAGATCTACAATAGTGATATTGTAAAGCTACATGGTATACCTTCGAGCATTGTTTCAGATAGAGATCTCAGGTTCACATCAAGGTTTAGGGAGAGTTTGAAAGAAGATTTTGGAACCAAGTTACGGTTGAGTTCTACTTCCGCAGACGAACGGCCAAACAAAAAGGACTATCTAGTCTATAGAAGATTTGTTGAGGGATTGTGTTTTTGAGTAATGAGGTAATTATGATAGTTCCTTGTCATTGATTGAGTTTACCTATAACAATAGTTTCCATTCTAGTATCGGAATTGCACCTTTTGAAGCTTTGTATGGTAAAAGGTGTAGAACACCTTTGTGGTATGAGTTAGGTGAAAATGTTGTACTTGGACCTTAGATTGTTCAACTGACTACTAAGAAGGTTAAGATGATTCAGAAGAAGGTGAAGGCATCACATAGTAGATAGAAGATTTATCATGATAAGCAAAGGAAGGCACTTGAATTCCGAGAGGGAGATCATATATTCTTGAGAGTCACTCTAGTGACTGATGTTGGTCGTGCATTAAAGTCTTGAAAGCTCATGCTTCATTTTATTGGTCCTTATCAAATACTTCGAAGAGTAGGAGAAGTGGCCTACGTAGTTTCCTTATCATCGTATCTTTCGAATCTTCATTATGTCTTTCACGTGTCTCAAATTCATAAGTATATTTATGATTTGTCCCATGTGATCCAATTGGATGACGTGCAAGTGAGAGATAACTTGACTGTTGAGGAATTATCCTTGTGGATTGAGGATTGAGAAGAGAAACACTTGAGAGGTAAAGAGATCACTTTTGTGAAGGTAGTATGGGGAGGACTTGTTGGAGGAAGTGTGGCGTGGGAGCTAGAGATTCGGATGAGCGAGTCTTATTCGAATTTGTTTCTTTCAGTTAATTTTTTAGAGCGGAAATTCTTTAAGTGGGGGAGAGTTTTAACGTCTCGATTTTTTGTTTATTTTATTTTAATTAAAATTAAAATGCTTTATATTATTTTATTTGAGTGCACTATTTAATTTATTGGTATTATTGAGGATGGGTAGAATTTTATTATAATTATCATTAATTTAAATAATATAAATATTGAGAAATTGAGCTTTGGGGAGGAAGTTAGAATTAAAATTAAAATTAAGGAAAATGATGGAATTAGTGAGAATTGAGGAGACTTAGTGAATTAATAAAAATAGTAGGGTTTTATTTAAATAGATAAGAGAATTAGAGTTATGGTTGTTGTTGTGAGAAATAGTTGTCAACGGAGTCAGAGAGAATCCTAGCAGAGAAAGAGTTAGAAAAGAGAGAGATCCCATTGTTGTAACTTGAAGCTTACTGTAAATTCGATGTAAGGGAGGAATTGTTCATGATATGGGTGTTTAGGGCATAAGGATAAAGATGGTTCCTTATCCTCTTTTCCCTTTCTTTCTATTTTCTTACTTTTATGAGTTTATTGAATCTAGAGATGGTTAATGCAAAACCTCTCTTGATTAATGTGATATATTGTGAAATTCATGTTGTATTGGTGATTGATTTTCGTATAGAATTATGTGTGCAGATCTATGTTTTTATGTTCATGTTGAGATGCTTAAAATTGATGAACATGCTAATGATTTTGTAATAAATCGACAATATAAATGATTATCTTGTGCGAAATCAATGTGCTTAATGTTGTATAATTTATGTGTGATGAACTTTTGTGAGTTTTGGGATTACTGAGATCGAAATTGGAGTTTTGAAAGTTCTATAATGGTGGGAAAATGCAGAATCTACATTCTGCACAGCGCTGATGGGCCAACCGTCACTGCATTGGCCAAGCTGATGGGCTTCAGCAAGCTGACGGATGATCGTCATAGACCTCAGGGACGATTTCTTTTCCAGGCATCAGTGTAATGATATGTTGTGTGTGAGAGAGAAAGAGAGAGTAGTGACGGGAAGGCGTGACAGTTGTCATGCCCTTGTTTGATCGATTTTGAGTTATTGACTCGATTTTTCGAGTAGATTCTGTTTTCGATGTTTATCTGGTGTTATTTTTATGTTGTTGGTGAGTATTTATGAGTTTGTTGAGAAATTACATAATTTAATTATTATGATGAGATATGATAAAAAAAATTGTTGAATTATGTTGAGATGTTGGTTCAAAGAGGAGCCATTGTTATGGCCTTGTATTGGCAATGTTCAAGCTGAGTTTTAGGTTCAGAGAGGGACCAATGATGAGTATTGAAGTTGGAGGTTTGAGACGAATATTCCATTTGTTTAGTTTCATTCATGCATCGTGTATATTGGAGATAGGTGACAGACTTCAGTCTAGTGACGAGTCTCAGGTTCAGGGAGGAACTTGTGATGAGTCTAATGGTTCTGAGATGGAACTAGGTTCAGATAGGAACCAATAAAGAGTTTAATAGTTCATAGATTAAACCAGATTCATAGAGGAACCAATGACGAGTGGATTGATTAGTAACATACCTCTGATATCCAAAAATATTGGTACCACATGCATTGGAGTAGAGGAGATGAATACATTGCATACATAACTACATTTGTCATTGATTATTATTGTGGATGATTTATGTGATTGATGATTGATATTAATTGTATTATCCATGTTGTTTTATGAAGCAGTAACATCTATGAATGTAATCTCACCCTTGTTTATTTGCATGTGTTGTTCTTATGTGGTGCAGATACTCAAGTAGATGAGCCTTAGTTGATGTTGTATATTTGGAGAATGGCATAATGTCCTTCTTCGTCATTTATCGTTTTGAGTGTCTTTTAGTTTTCACGTGTCACTCTGATAGTGTAACACTGGGATGACTTGCCTTTCTATTTTTATGTTCCGAGAGTTATTGAACTATTTCTTTTATGATTGAAAGTGAAGTTGATTTTTATTTACGAGACAATAAAGTTGAGTTGTTGTTATTTATTTTCGCTTCTATAATATGATAATTGAGAAAGATGTTTATGCTGAGAAAATTGACATCCTATTTTTTGAGTTAATTATCTGCAAGTTGTTATAAAATAAGTGTTTGGAGTTTAGGATGTTACAATAGTGACTAAGAAGCCTTTCTTCACCAATTGTCCTATACTTAAAAAGTTACACACCATTATGGTACAAAGAGTACAGTTTCAATCAAGACATTCCTTCCATCATTCCTTTTGATCATTATGTCACTAATACCTTTTGTTGTAAGGTATGTAAGTGTTGTTAGCAAGTTTGACACTAGTCTTCTTGCTTGCATCCAAGTTGATCAGCCATTCCTTATGTCATGTCATGTATTAGAGCATCCCGAATCTAGATATCATTGTTCACACAATGTATTTCTTTCATAGGTGGTGGTCATGAGTAGAACTACATTTGATTCACCATCACCATGTGCTATGTGAAGGAGAAGAGCGATCCAAAACGCAGTGGAATTTAAAAAAAATCTCCTTTAGTGATCCTTACGAATGGGCATGATCGGTGATAGAATTGTTACCTCTTGTGGAGATTGTAACCTTTGATGCAGATCTACGGAGTGATCACGAATATTGAACGATGACAACGCCTCTACTCAGTCCACACGAACAGATTCCTTCAATCTCAGTGCTAGCTGCTACGAATGAAGGCTTTGAGTGAGAGAGAGAGAGAGAGAGAGAGAGAGAGAGAGAGAGAGAGAGAGAGAAACGAAATTGTAACTGCACAAATGCTTCTGCACAAGGGTTCTATTTATGGAACCACTTGTGTGTGTTGCAAGCTAAAAAGCTCACTTAAGTGTATGTGGCCCATATCTTATAATATGCCAAAATCACTTAAGCACGTGATACCTTACCATATTTCGTATTCTACTTAAGTACACCGTACCTTATGATGTTCTACAATTCACTTAAGTGCACCATACCTTATGGTATTCCTTAGTTACTCTATCTCTCATCAATCTGTCCTTTTGTGTGTGACCCTGTAGGTTTTCGCGACATTGACAATTATATTAAATCGCGTATTTAACATAATAAACAGTGAGCGGTATCTAGCAACACATCACTGCTACCTAAGACACGAAAGTGTCATGTGATCTGACAAATCCTTTTGTGATAATACTTATGTGTACAATTACCCTTTTGCCCTTATGTTTATATTGAACACAAGGCATGGACCGTGTCATCCTTGTCCAGTTCAATATTGGGCCCATAGACATTTATCCTATTACGCATGATGGGCAAATTCCATCTAGGTCACTCATGTCCCTCAGCATGCTTCGTGGAGTACCCATCAACTGTCTTTATGGTCATCCAGTTACAGACAATGTTTGATCAGCAATAGGGCACTTGACTCTACATCTAGGGTCCATAGTGGTTTCAGGTCGAAAAGGTGGTATACACCATTATCACCATGAGAATAACTTATGACACTTTGCATAACATTCTATATAGTATTCTCATAGCAGGTCAATCTAGTATAAATATTACTCTTAATATTCATACCTATGTTTAAGACTTGATAACTCCTTATCCATGATCCATGAGATGTGACCATCAGTCTCTCTCTCTCTCTCTCTCTATATATATATATATATATATATATATATATATATATATATATATATATATATATATATATATATATATATATATATATATATATATATATATATATATATATATATATATATATATATATATATATATATATATATATATATATATATATATATATATATAAAATAGTCTTAATGCTTTAATGTTATCCCACTTCACAATAAAGCTCGACTACGGATACTTTAAGAATAGTGTCCTTATGTTTAATGTGATCTCATGATTAAGTCACACTTGATACATTAAACGGACTAACTATTCTAGGGACTTTATTAAACAAACATAATAAAGAAAAAGCCTTTTTATTATTAATAAATAATTCGATACAAGTACCAAAAGTATTGGCCTTTAGGGCTTACACCAAAACTATGTTGGCCTTCTCATTATCTTTCTGAATTTTCTTTCCTCTTTCCTTCTTCTACCAGCATTCATTTGTAAAGTTGCTATGCTTCTCACAATTATAGCATTATATCTTAATTTTCTCAAAAATCCTTCTTTGAACTGGTTCTTATTATGGCATCCTCCTTATTCAACCATTTCTTCACTTCTTTTCTTTACAACATTGTACCAGTTTGGACTCGTGGGACCTCTTTTTCCTTTCTTCTTGAAATTATTCTCAACTCTATCATTTTGCATAACTTTAGCCTATAATTCTTGTTGAGTTTCTCTTTCAATGCCTTCAATAATTACCATCAGCTCATGTGCTTCTAATGAGCTCTGTAAATCCCAAATTTTTATGCTCTTGAGATTTTTATATTCTTGTATTGCAACAACTATGAAGTTAAAATCTTGATGTTAAAGATCTCATTACCTTCTCAACAATTAACAACTCAGTTATTCCTTTACCACATGTACTCATTTGATTGACCAAAGCAATCAACTTTGAGAAGTATTCACTGGTTTTTTGGTTCTCCTCCATTTGTATTAGTTCATACCTTCTCCATGGTGACTACAACTTCACTTGCTTCACATCTTATGCTTCCTTTGATTTTGTGTCCTTTGAGATCTTCTCAAAATGGTAAGAATCTACATTTGCTTAATGTAGAACAAAGCTTTACAGTCCTTCTTTCTTGATTCTTTGATGGTGGTTCTTTGAGCATTAGTCGAATCTGCACCTAGTTCTTGGTACCATTCTTACACGATTTCAAGCACGTCATGTGCTCCAAACAATGATTTTATTATAGCACTCCACCTTTCCCAATTTATTCCATCAAATGTCAAGATATTGGGTGAGAAACCACCATATGCATTCATCTTTCTTCAGTTTCAAGAACCTCTACAACTTTTCTTCACTCTTTGTTTCCCTCTATTTTTCTCACACTTCGCTCGTATTTTCCTTATGGATCAACACCAACCCACTTTGGTATTAGAACTAGACTCTAGATGCCAATTTATAGTGAAAAAAAGTTATTACTTGTAAAGCAAGTAACATAGAAATGGGAATGAGATAAACTAGAAAAAGTGAGAGAGAGAGAGAGAGAGAGAGAGAGAGAGAGAAATATTATTAAAATGGACTGAAGTTTTTACAAACATGTGTTACATCGTTTATATAGGATCATACTACTAACTAACTAACTTCTAGTTAGTAACCACATACAGAGTTAGCAGTAACCACATGCATATAGTAGTGTTCGTGGTGCGGTTTGGCCGATTTTGAAGCTAAAAATCACTCGAACCGCAAAAAAAAGCATGTGGATCGGTTGGCTTTTAGAAATAAAACTAAATCAAACCAACGTGGTTTGGGTTGGTTCGGTTTTTTACAAAAGAATTACTGAGTCATACATACATCTATAGAGAACAACATAACTTTGTATTTAGTCATTCATACATTACCAAATAACAACAAAACTCGTCATATATATACAAAACCTTCTCATTCAATATACAAAAATAAGATTAGACAAAAGTGGAATAAAAAATATAAAATAGTAGTATAAAATAATATCAAAAATATTATAATAAAAAAGAAAAAACGGAGGAAATGAGAGGTTAGAGAAGATGAAAAAGAAAGAACATAGAGATGCGAGATTAGAGAAGAAATGTGCGATAAAAACGTAATTGAAAGAGAAAATAATAGCATAAAAATGAGAAAATGAAAAATAATGAACATAAGAGGTGAGAGAGTATAAGAGGTGAGATGTACATGGCAAAGAAGATGAGAAGAATTTGTGATACTACTATGAGAGATTTGAGAAGGTTAAAACTAAAATCTTAAGTGTGGGTAAAAGAATATTTATAAGATAAGTGAAATTTGGGTTGTAACATAATGCGGTTTGGTTTGATTTAGTTTGGTTTGCAAAATACAAATCGCAAACCAAATCAAATCAAACCGCACAGTTTTGTTAAAAAAATAGCTCAAACACATCCAAATCAAATGCGACTTTTTGCAATTTCGATTTGATTTGGTTTGATTTGCGGTTTCTATTTGTTAGTTCGATTTTGAACATATATACATGCATAACTAGTATTAACCACATATTGAAATATCTGTAACAACATAATAAAGTATTAGTAACCACATATTAAACTGTTAGTAACCACATGCAGATCTCAATTACACATTTAATAAACTTAACTAACTATCTAACCAAGTTTGTTAATTATCTAACTAACTCCTAATTAGTTATAATCCTCCTTTAAAATTATTACATTATTTCTTACTCAAATTTTGGCTTATATAATATAGTTTTCCATCTAGTATTATTTTTTTAACAGATTATACTTATTGATTTAAGTTTTTTTTTTGTTATTTAAAATTATAAAAAAAAAAAGATTTTAGTGTTTTATTTTTTATTATGGAGATATTTTTTAAAATATAGTAAAATTATTATAAAGTGATTGAGACATCCAATCTCGATTTAAAAATTATTGATTAGACTTTATTTATATTTTGGTTAAATTTTAAATTATCAATGTCTTGAAGTAAAAATTGATCCGTTCATCCTTTGGGTAAATTTTAGTTGAACAGCTGGTAAATCAAAATGAAATAGCGGTGAACAAGCTGAGTTAGGCTTTATAATTTATATTTTGCATCATTTATTTTTTCAAATATTTATTTATTTATTAGTTAGACTTTTTCATTTATATTTTGCATTATTTACTTTTTTTAATAGTTATTTATTTATTAGTCATTTAAGTTAAATTTCAACTCTCAATTTAATCAAGTTAACCATAATTCAAATATGTTGTACTTCAGTGCAATTTTTACTACAGATAAATATAAGGGGTTAACAAATTCAATGAATTTTGCTAACAACACAAAAATTCATAAATAAATTCACTAATATGGTGGTTAACAAATACCAATGTTTTAAAACTTGAAATCAATCCGGATAAGATATCAAGTCATTGGATCATTTGTTAGATTGGTGGGTCTCTATGGTGGATCATCTGAATCAAATGATAAATACAAAGTTAAAATGTAACATTAAAATTGAATAATGATAACAAAAATGTAAATGAAAGAAGTCAATTCATTAAAGGGTTATATAATTTATTGGTCAGGTAAGTTAGCATGTTTTTTTATTAATTTGGTCCGTCAATATTCTGGTACAAAAATACTGAGTTGGTATTTTTTTTCTTTATTTTTTAATGCTAAGTATTTCAAATGTTGTTAAGAGGGGGTTGAACCTTGGACCTTTACATAATTAGCATGGTACTTAAACACTAAACCAACCAACTCATTTATTTAATTCATTATAATATATTTATATATTACATAAGTAAAATATTCACTATTAATTTATTTATTTATTTAATTCATTAACATCTTTAACACTAAAATATATTATTAAAATATATTATTAAAATATATTATTGAAATATATTACTAAAATATATTATTGAAATATATTATTTAATATAAAAAATTTAACATTTTAAATATTTGATAGTTTATTATTGAAATATAATATTAATAGTTGAAATATTAGATTGTTGAAATACTAATTAATCTATTAATATTTATTAAATTATTTAATATTTCAACTATTAATATTTAATATACTATTTTATTGTTAATTGATAGTTGAAATACTAATACTTAAAATATTAAATAATTGAAATATTTATAAACTAATTATTTAATAAACTAAATAACTGAAATATTAATAATTAAAATATTAAATAATTTGAAATATTTTATAAACTAATTATTTAATGTTTCCATTATTTAATATTTCAACTAATTTTATTTGATATTAGTTGCTTAAATATTATCAACTATCAATATTTACATTATTTAATATTTCAATTATTTAGTTTATTAAATAATTAGTTTTTAAATATTTTGATAATATTATGAGAAATACGTATTAAATAGTTGAAATATTGAATAAATTAAATAAGCTAGTTTATTTAAAATATTAATATTTTGGCTATCAATTAGTAATAAAAATGTATATTAAATATTAATAACTGAAATATTAAATAATTATTAAATATTAACAGATGAAATATAAAATAATTAAAATATTTAATAAATTATTTTGAAAATATTGAAATACTTCTGTAATATATATTTGTGTTGTAGTATAATAAATAATTTGGATAGTTGGACTAATGGATAGAGAAAATTTTGTTAATTCAGAGGTCATGAGTTCAACAATTTATTAACGTCAACACAAAAGTGAGATATAGGAACTCATATCAAAAAACAATTAAGATAAAAAAAAAATATATTATTTCAATTAGGAACTTTTTTACTTGATACAATGCCAAAACGTGATCTTTTGAACTTTCCTGCCCTTACCATTCACCGTTTAACAATTCATAATATTTTAAACTTATTTTTTATAAGTTAAAAAAAATTAATATGTTTATATACTAATATTAAAAATATATATATTTAAAAGAAAGACTTTTTTTAAAAAAACAAAATAATTTAAATTTAAATTTAAACGAATTTTTTATATTAAAAAAGTAATAGTAAAATGATAATATAATATTTTATAAAAAGTATTTAAATTTTTTTAATTAATTTTTTATAAATTATTTTTAACAAAAATATAGAAAATCTATTTTTTTAAAAAAGAAGGAAAGAAACTACCCTAAAAGTTGTCCAAAAAAAACTAATAATACTACAATAAAAATTATAGCCATCCTCTCCATTTGACAGATGTAGTGGGCCCAGTGGGCAGTGTATGAATATTGAATAGTAACAAGTTCTGCGTCAGCTGTACTCACAACTTTCTGGAGCAAATTCAATGGTTTCTTTCTACAATCTACTATAAGTCACATTAAATGGATCTTCTCATCATTGCTGTGACACTTCAAAATTCCATTTAGATTGAGATGTATCCGCTTACAAATTCAGCTGGATATTATTTTTGCAGAGATTGGTTGTTAAGATTTTGTTTTGTATCTTCATAACTCTTGAGGCATTAAGACACGTACCTTTGTTACTTCATTAGATGACAGAACCTTCATTCAATTCAATTCAATACTACTAAAAACAGTTGTATATTGTAGCCCAATGCCCCCAATTTAAACACATCATAATTTTTCAATTAACTAATAAATAATAATTTTTCAATGAAAAATTAAATGAAAATATAGAAAACTTATATTAAAAAAATTAACACAATATATATTTTTTAAACTGTGTAGCCCCTTTCTGCCTGCAAGGCTAAATAAAAGATTGATTTCATATATTTATTTCATTATTGAAAAATGATAATGAAAAAGTGTTGCAAAATTACATGATGTTGCGTGTATATATATACATGTCAATTTAAATAACTAATGCATTGAAACAAAATATACTGCGTGCAATGACTACAAAAAATGGTCACATATCGACTGCAGTATTAGCAAATGCTATGCTTTTAGGGAGAGTAAAAGATGCACACAGCATCCATTTTCCAGGTGCAACCAGTCGTACTCGTCGCATTTCGACATTGACTGCCACTTCAAGCAATGCAATTCTTATTCTCTGCATCGCACAGGGATTGTTAGATGGTACCTTTAATTCAATGTTACAAAAAAGAAAACTCAGCCTAGAAGTTAACTTTTGAGTGATTTGTGAATAGTCTAAACCAAGACGGCGTAGAAATATGCATAATACAATATATCAGCGACCAACCTCATGAAAATCAAATTCTGGATCCTCTGCTTTGGAGAATCCATAAACATGGATCATTGGATAAGTAAATTGCCCATCCTTGGATCTATCTTTGTATATTCCCCGAAATGCATCTATAGGAGAAGCAATTTGCAAATTATATTATGCAGAAAAGTTGTATTGGGTTGGCATATAAAACAGTAAAGAAAAAGAGTGGTCCTGGGATAGGCTACCTAGAAATTCTGCAGCGTCATTCGGCAAGTTCATAACTACTTGTGTAATGGAGTGAGCTTTATTACTGGCAAACATAGCTTTAATAAACCTTCTTCCATCCATGTTAAAGACCTGGAAGAATAAAAATGTTAGTTGATAGAAAACTCCATCAAGAAAAATAATGCTGTCACATGATCATTCAAATGCAACTTCTTCCTTGTTTCTTCACCAATGTGTGAAAACTGAAAAGACGTTAAAGCATAGCATATTATTTTAATCATATAGTCGCCCACATTCTATAAAGAATGGGAAAAGAGCTGTCTGCAAACAAAAGGAGACACTCGTCCTGTACAACCAATTTTTCAAATCCAAATTGGACACTTCAAAATTTTCGGTTTCGGTGTTATGCTGTGTCAATGCATCATAGCTCCAAAATTGGAGAAAAGATAATTCATTGCAATTTTAACCTAACTTAAAAAGCAGATATATATCCAAAAACAAATGTTGACAAAACTAGTTCATGATATTAACCCAGAAACAGTATATAATAATTAACACTTAAATCCATTTCCAACGTACTTTTTCTTTTCCGTCCAAAAAAAACATACTTTTTCTTTGTGATTGTTTCATTTCAGAGTATAAGTTGATAAAACAACTTTGAGAAGATATTCACTCAACAGAAATTATACCTTAATTTTCTTCTCAAGTTTGTTTAGAACACTATTTCTTTCCAGGTACTCGACTGCATATGGGTTCAAGTCATTAGCAAAAACACGCTTAACTATCTTTGCTGCAGAGATGGCAAGGGGCCCAACTCCAGAAAAAACATCACCTATCAATTGAACATAAAATGATGTTCATGTTACATGTACAAGCAAGTCATGAATATTTTTCATAATAAAGAAACAGAAGAACATTCTTTAACAATTCAGTAACCACAGATACAAATATAAGTTATTGTGAAAAAACATATTGAGAAATAGAAATATGGACATTTTTTCTATTGCAGTTAATTGAGGTTCATTAATTCTTGCTTCCGTTTTTATTTAGACTTCCTGCATCAAAATAACTTCTATTTATTTATTACAATTTTTCAATTTTTTATAGAAAGGCGTAGGAGTGTTTGTTTTTCAACTCTTTAGTTATATGACTTATAAAAGATGCTGGCGTGGACTTGGCATTCACTACATAGATCAAGAAAAATAGAATAAGCCACCACCTGGTCAACCCTGGATATCCCAACATCTACAAATCTCAAGAAATTTCTCTATAATATATGCACATTGATAAAAAAAATTAGAAGCTCAAATGTTTACAACAATGATAGTTTAAATACATTTATGCTTCCATTTTAAGTGCAGTCATATTAACTAAATCTTTCTAATATATACAATCTGTTTCTTATATTTCAAAGTTTTCTTCAAATTGAATCGGTGTTTGTATTAGATAAAAGTTAAAAAGCAATTATGCTTGAAGGAAATAACAAATTCCAGGCTTCCATTCCAGCACAATATCATACAAACAAAACTAATCTCTATGAACTACTCCAAGAAGCAGACAAAGAATGCAATGCAAAATTTCATAAAACTTGCTTACCGTTTCCGTATGTTTACATCTATATATACCAAGCCACAGGCAGAAACCTGTTTGGGCCACCACTAAGCAAATATATCTTTTTTTCAGGGGAGGGGGTTCAACTACTAGACAATTATCATTTCTATATTCACACCTCCAACAGCAAACAAAACCAAATCTTCATTACCATGTCATCAGTATGACACAGCAGGTTGCTCAATCCAGTCAAATCCCACAATCAGCATTTTGAGAGAAATAATTAAAAGACAATGGAAAGTGAATATATAACACAAGTATGATAGTATTATAATCTGAACAGGTGGCAGTAGCAAGACACATACAGACAACATCATCTCGTGTAAAACCACTCAATAGTCTCTGTCTTTCGGTGCCCAGCCTACTGCTCCAGTATCTGCGTACAAAGGAAAGAAACAAAAGTGATGATTGACCCTTTTCTCACTTGTAATTTCCACTTTTTAGAGTATACTTTTGATGTTTCAAAAACAACAACAAAATTGTATTTATTCCAGATTTTAGATTCCAGACTCATTGAATGATGTTTCATGAGAACAATATGCAATAATCAATATGAGCTTGAAAGGTGCAACGACATTGATTCAGATGAAACAATAGAGTTCAAGAGGTTAAAACCACCTATCCAGGTTTAACTGAAATATACTCCATCAATCAAAACTGTTGATGTCTTGTAATCATAAATTAATAAATATGAAAAATTCTTTCAGTTGATGGATGTCTAAGTATCGAAACTTCCAAAATATTTCTTGTATACTCTTTTTCTTCTTACAGCCTTTCCTTACAAAAAGGTCAAATCGATTTGACAAACCTATACAACATGGCAGGGTCTTCTCATGTTTGTTTTCAGAGCTGAAAAATTATATACAAATGGAAAGAGGGATACATAGAATTGTCAGAGATCTCATCCAGATTCCAGAAGCTGAGTGCACCATTTTCAACTGATACATACCATGGAGCTCAGTACTCATCTAAATTCTCAGTTGAAACAACTCATGATTTGCTTAATTATATTTTGGAGGGGCAAAACTATCTTAGCACCCACAAAAGCAAAATACATATGCTATAACAGAGCACTAAGCTGTCAGGGCTCTTAATGATGTCAGGAAAATAGCTGTGTTATCAATGTAAAATGGTGGATTATTGCTAGGTACAAGATATGCATGTGTAGGCCCATTTGTCCTAGGTCGATTTGGAAGCCATCCAAAGAGGAAAATTAGAGAAAGGATAGTAAGTTATACGAGAGAGAAAAGAGAAAGGGTTGAGTTTGTTATATAGGGGTTGAAGGGTGGAGAAGAGGTATCTTTGGGGAAATCAGTTTGTATAGTTATGGACATAGAATATTATTCTCCTTAGGAGCTTGGCTATGTGGGCATTAGGATATTCATCCTTTTACAGTTATCTTTTATTTACAGAAATAATACATATTTATTCCAGTATTTGTGTATTTGAATCCATTTCCTTTATACTCTATAAGTTGCAGTGACACAGGTACGCAACAGTTATGGTGGCCAGCCAAAATTTCACCATATAAATATGATGTTACGGCCAATGACGGAAACATGGAAGATATAGTATGCCTAGCATTGTATGGCAGCTGGCAATGAATCGCCCATAGCAGCAATTTGACAACACTGGCAGAGAGATGGAGACGACAAGAGCAGTAAGATATAGTGTGATTTTTGAGACAAATATACCAATACATACACAATGACACAATTGAGCTAAATTGTAGAAAGAAAATTACTGGCTAGCAGGACTTTTTTTTTATATCATAAATCATACATTAATGTACCAATACACATCAACATATTAACTGACCACTAAGCTACTAGTGTAAAAGAGTAGAAAAAGAAAGAGATTGAGTCTAAATGAAGGAAAAGCTATCAATATTAAGAAGCCTTGGCACAGCAATTGGAGTAGTTATCACGTGAATAGGTTATGATTTGTGAAATCAACCTATAAAAAATCAACAACAGATCCGACCCCTAGACTAATATCCTTGATCCATTGCCTGGGATACACTTTGTACGGTGCTGCATGTTTTTTTGGCGGGCCATGGAAGCTGTGCATTTGTAAGGCACCAGCAGTGGCCTTGACGGATATAGCAAGTGAAATTAAAAAATGAGGTGTCACGTAACCCAGCTAGGAAAAGATGATCCATGGGTTAAAAATACAAAAATGTTAGGTAACAATCCCTTAAACATTTCAAACCTACTGTGCTTTTAGTAGGGTATAATAGCTGCTACATGCTACAGTAGAGTTCCTGTTAGAAAATATATTATTTCCAGTTTTATTATTATCTTTAATACTATCTTTATTTTTCTTTATTCTCCATTAAGGAGAAAATCAATTGTAATAATTGTATCTTCACTATATAAACCAGCCTAAGATTGACGAATAAGATATAACAGCTTTTACCTGTTTTTTCCAATATAGTATCAAGAGCACTGGGTTAGGGGTTACCGTAAAATTTTCTTCAACCTACTTTTAATGGGTTAGGAGTTATACCATAAAGCTTTCCTTGACCTATTTTTGTTGGGTTAGGGGTTACCATAAAATTTTCCTCAACATATTTTTGTTCGACCCGATTCACATACCCATTTAGCCTCCTATGACGAATAACAACAACGGGTGGCCTTCCCTGTCACAGGCCTACACTGGATCCAAACATGGCAAACAACCGCAACCTGAGTCGGGCGTCGGCCACGGAAATGGCGGTGACCGTGGAAACGGCGTACGAGAGGAACCGCCGGTGGTCATAAACAATGGCAATAATGACGGTAACAATGGAAACAGGAACAACATTGTTTTTGGTGACGGTTATTCCAACATAGGCGGTAATGATCAAGAGGGTTCCTCGTACTCCCTCAAGGTCAATATCCCTAAAATGAATGGGAATAACTATAATGAAACGTTCGGTTGGTATTGGATAGCAAAGGAAAACTTGATTTCTTAACAGGAACAGTAGTTGAACCGACAACAGGAGACCCTCGTTACAAATAATGGAAGTCGGAAAACTCCTTGATTATTGTGTGGCTGGTAAGCTCTATGGAAACTGGAATAGGTAAGTCTTACATGTTTTTACCTTCCGCAAAGGATGTGTGGGAAGCTGTTAAGGAAACATACTCTGATATTCAAAACTCCTCTCAAATTTTTGGTTTAAAATCAAAGTTATGCATGCGAAACAAGGTGACAGAAGTGTAACTGCTTATTACAATGAGCTGTTGGCACTATGGCAAGAGTTAGATCTCTGTTATGATGACAATTGGAGGTGTACAAAAGACAGTGTTTTGTTTCTCAAGAGGCAAGAAAGTGATTGTGTATTTATGTTTCACGCTGGACTCAATAAAGACCTTGATGAGGTAAGAGTAGAGTTTTAGGAAAAGTATCATTGTCAACTCTTCGTGAAACTTTTGCAGAAATAAGAAGGGAAGAGGCACGGCAAGGAATTATGATCGGCAAAGAATTATGATCGGCAAGATACCACGACATTCTGAATTTGAAGGCTCAGTTCTGACTACTAGGAACCTTGACGAGGGGAGAAGGTCAGACAAAGTTCCTTGGTGTGATCACTGCAAGCGCGAATAGCATACACGTGAAACTTGTTGGAAGCTCAAAGGCAAACCTCCTAATTGGAAGAAGAAAAGTGATCTTGCATTTCAAGCTAGTAATTCTGATTAAGAGCAGCAACCTCCTCCGTCTCAGTTTCTACTCACTATGGAGCAACTAGACAGACTATACAAACTCCTCGAGTCTCCAACCCCTTCTTGCTTTATAGCAACAAAAGGTAATTCTGCATTTCTTAGATTCAGGTACCTCCGATCACATGACAGGTGAATCTACTTAGTTCTCTTCATATAGTCCATGTGCAAGTAATCAAAAAATAAAAATCGCAGATGGCTCTTTTTCAGCCATTGTAGGTAAAGGGTCAGTTGTGTTGTCTCCAATGTTAATTCTTAAAAATGTCCTTCATGTTCCAAATTTATCTTGTAATTTAATGTCCGTCAATAAATTAGCCCAAGATATAAATTGTCAAACTAATTTTTTCCGATCTCACCGTGTCTTTCAGGATTTGAACTCGGGGAAGATGATTGACATTGCTAAGAAGAGGACTCTACTACCTTGACATTGGATCTGCATCACATCTACCTTCAAAAACAATAAGTTCCTGCTTTGAGTCTTTTTCTGTTTTGAGTAATAAATATGACAACATTATGGTATGGCATTTAAGATTAGGTCATCTTAGTTTTCGTCACTTAAAACACTTGTTTCCTAAAATATTTCACAATAAGAACTTTTCTTCGTTTAAATGTGAAGCATGTACGTTTGCAAAGCATCATCGTTCCCAGTTTTCAATACAGCCTTATAAACCATCAAAATCTTTTTCTATTATTCACAGTGATGTTTGGGGCCCTAACCGTACAAGTACACTCTCTCTCAAAAAAATGGTTTATCAT
Source organism: Lathyrus oleraceus (assembly GCF_024323335.1). Taxonomy (NCBI): domain Eukaryota; kingdom Viridiplantae; phylum Streptophyta; class Magnoliopsida; order Fabales; family Fabaceae; genus Lathyrus; species Lathyrus oleraceus. The sequence continues at coordinate 560,997,358 of NC_066583.1, read as the reverse complement.
ATTTATAGATAACCATACAAGAGTATGTTGGATGTACTTGTTAAAAAATGGTTTATCACATTTAAAGAATTTTTTTCAATGGTGCAGAACCAATTTCAAACAAATATCCAAGTCTTTAAAAGTGATAATGGCAAAGAATATTTTAACACTATCCTGGGTGGTTTTTTTCTAAAAAATGGGATTGTACATCAAAATTCATGTCATAATACTCCTCAATAAAATGGAGTGGCCGAAAGGAAAAATAGACGTTTACTAGAGGTTGCTAGAGCTCTACTTTTTTCAAATAAAGTACCAAACTATTTGTGGGGCGAAGCTGTTTTAACAGCGGCCTATTTAATTAACAGAATATCCTCCTAAATTCTCAATTTTCAAACTCCTATTAATGTCTTCAAAGAATATTTTCCCAGTACTCGTGTTTTAACTGATTTGACTTTAAAAACCTTTGGTTGCACAACCTTTTGTTCATGAACATAAAAATGTTGGAAAACTTGAGTCACATGCTATAAAATGTGTCTTTGTTGGATAGTCCCCAACCCAAAAAGGATATAAATGTTTTGATCCAAAAAATAAGAAAATGTTTGTCACTATGAATGTTACATTCTTTAAAAATAAATCTTTTTTTAATGACACTCATCTTCAAGGGGGGGAGATAGACGAAGACTCGTTTCAAATTGAAGACATGAGTTTTTTAAATAACTTATCTTTGCCAGTATCACAAAATTCTGAGATTTTTACACCTGCACCAACAGAAAATGGTCATGATTCTTTATCTGATCTTACTCCTGTTATGAGTAAGGAACCTTGTGAATCCGCGCCTACATTTTCTCTTGTAGAAAACAATGAGAATCCTGAAAACGATAATAATAATGATCTAATTGAAATGCCACAAAATAATGAGTCACTTTAACAAAAACAAATTTGAATTAGGAAACAGGACTTGGAAAGGAAAGGTTTTTGTGAAAAAGCACCATAAAGGAAAGGACTACTCCACATCTCAACACTGCCAGGAATCTGAACCGGGGAATGATCAATTTTCTAACAAAAGAAAAGGTAAGTCTATCTCTATTTCTAAGAGTCGTATTTTGTATCCTGATATAGATGACCATTTTACCATTAGAAAACCTATCAGATCTTGCACTAAACATCCCATGTCCAATTTTATATCATATTCAAATTTGTCTTCATCTATGTCTGCCTTCACTTCAAAATTGTCTAGTGTAGAAATTCTAAAAAGTGTACAGGTTGCTCTAGAAATTCTAAAGTGGAGGGAAGTTGTACTTGAGGAGATGAAAGCTCTTGAAAAGAACAAAACTTTGAGTGTTACGTCACTGCCAGATGGCAAGAAGACAGTTGGATGCAAAAGGGTGTTTACTGTGAAGTATAATTTAGATGGGTCGATTGAAAGGTACAATGTTCGTTTGTTGGCTAAAGGCTTTACTCAGACCTATGGTATAGATTACTCAAAGACATTGGCTCCTGTTGCAAAATTGAACACTGTCAGAATTCTTTTTTCTCTTGCTGCTAACATGGATTGGCCTTTGCATCAGTTAGATGTTAAGAACACCTTTTTTAATGGCGATCTAGAAGAAGAAGTATATATGGACATTCCTCCTGTCTTTGAAAACAAATTTGGATCAAATATGTGCAAACTAAATAAGTCTTTGTATGGATTAAAGCAGTCCCCTAGAGGTTGGTTTGAAAAATTCACTTAGTCCATGAAGAAACAAGGTTACATTCAAGGACAGGTTGACCACACCTTGTTCACAAAATTCTCCCACGATGGAAAAGTTGTTGTCCTGATTGTTTATGTTGATGATATTGTCCTAACTGGAGACGATACAGTGGAAATGGCAAGAGTAAAAGAGAAATTGGCAGTAGACTTTGAAATCAAGGATCTGGAAATCATGAGATATTTTTTAGAAATGGAGGTTGCTCGGTCAAAAAATGGTATTGTGGTTCCACAGCAGAAATACATTATAAACTTGTTGAAAGAAACAGGAATGAGTGGGTGTCGTCCTGCAGATACCCCTATGGATCCTAATGCTAAACTTTGAGGAGAAGGTAATGTTTCTGTTGATACTGGAAGATATCAGAGATTGGTTGGGAAACTGATTTATTTGTCACACACCCGACCTGATATTGCTTTCTCAGTTAGTGTAGTGAGTCAGTTTATGCATTCTCCTTTCGAGGAACATCTTGAGGCCGTCTATAGGATACTGAGATATTTAAAGGGAAATCCTGGAAAAGGATTATTTTTTTAAGAAAAGTAGTGAAAGAAATGTATTTATCTTCAACGATGTCGATTTGGCAGGTACAGTCACAGATAAAAGATCAACCTCTGGATATTTTACCTATGTTTGGGGTAATCTTGTGACATGGAGGAGCAAGAAACAAGGAGTGTAGCAAGGAGTAGTGCAGAGGCCGAGTTTAGAGCTATATCTCAAGGTATTTGTGAAGGATTATGGATCCTTAGAGTCCTAGAAGAACTTAAGATGAAAATTGAATTTCCATTGAAATTATACTCTGACAGTAAAGTTACTATTAGCATAGCTCATAATCCAGTTCAACATGACAGAACCAAGCATATCGAGATCGATCGACACTTCATAAAGGAGAAGTTAGATGCGGGAATCATATGTCTACCCTTCGTGACCTCAAGTCAACAAACTGCAGATATCCTGACCAAAAGTTTGGCAAGACCTACTTTTGAGTATTTGATAGACAAGTTGGGCATGATAGATATATATGCACCAACTTGAGGGGGGTGTTGGAAAATATATTATTTCCGATTTTATTATTGTCTTTAATACTACCTTTATTTTTCTTTATTCTCCATTAAGGAGAAAATCAATTATAATAATTGTATTTCACTATATAAACCAGCCTAAGGCTGACGAATAAGATATAACAGCTTTTACCTATTTTTTTCAATAGTTATACAAACACAAATCAGAAAATCCAATTAAGATATAACCTAGACATTATGAAACATACTTCATGAAAGGATATAGAGATATAGGTAAGCCTAAGGCATGCCTTTAAACTGTTTTATATTAGTCGTTATGGAAAAAAGAGAATACACTGTTGCTAAGTCAACATGAAAGCGAAGTCCGTTCTCAGCTAATGTAGTCACAAGAGAGTGGTTTCCTGCTAAAACCTCCAGCTGCATGGTCCTGTACTCATTATGAATGGAGTCAATCTTGTTCGCAACTGTTTGTATCTTTGGTTTATTTTTATCCAGCACAACCTGAATATGAAGGCAGCCTTTCATGTATTTTAATATTAACACATAAGAATTTGAAATATAATTTTAATATCGTGCACTTAACATAGTAACCAACAATATTTCTAAAAGTAGAACCTTTGCTATAAGCTTCTTGTATGGTAAATGTTCCTCTCTCAAATTCAGGTGCGCAATATGACCAACAGTTTCAAAAGCTGTAGGAACAATCATACCCTCGGGCAGCAAGACCTCCAAGATCTGCAAAAATCATATATGACTGATAATCTTTTATTTTCCATACAACTTGAAGTCCAATAACAAACATCAAGGAAAGAAAAAATCAAGCATGTTTTGAGGCATCATATATAAATACAAGTTTAGATTTGAAAATTAGTACATATAAACCATCAGTTGGTTATGATCCAAAATCCAATATTCAGAAGTTAAGAAAAACTTGGACTTGGCCTTAAAAAAATTTAATTAGGAATGAAACAAAATACCATATTCCTTTGACTTGAAGTACATGTTCCAGATAAGTAAATCAAGATAGTCAAAATTATTTTTCATCACGATAGAGAAACATGTGCGTCCTTTGGTATAATATACCTCATTCATCTGCCAGTAATCATAAAACAGAGTCAACTTGCATCTAACTAGCTCAAAAGTCAAAGTGGTGCTTTTTTCTGCATACTCCTTCAATACAGCCTAGACAGGATGAATATATGAACAATGTTACAAGCGAACAAATGAAATTTTAGGTGCCAAACAAGCATATAGAACAAAATTTCATGATCAGAAAAAAGAAAAACAAGGATAATGTAATTATTCCCATTTGAAACTTAGAGATAGAACATAATAACAAGTAGATATCCAACATTTATGTAATAAAATTTGAATTTAAGGTTAAACTGGTAAGTGTTCAATGTAAAAATACAGTACATGTATTAGAATCATCATCAATTTCCTATTCCATCTATTTTATTTTGAACACCCCACCCACCCACACAAAAAAAAAAATGGCTATCATTCCTAATCGTAAGGCAGTCTTTGAGGGGTTTCTAGTGAGCCCGTCATCTCTGCGGACTACCCATTGCAACATGTGCAGAATTCCAGTGGAGCAGTGCACCCGTAAGGCCACCTTCTGGCATACAGTTTCTGAGAAGTTGGGTGACATTTACTAATGTGGAAAGAACAAATTGAGCAAGTGATGAAGTGGCGCAAGGTTCTGCATTTCCTCGTCAACCCTCAAATCGCTCTCAAGTACCTCACAAGAAAGACACGCACAAGCCAAGTAAGTGAAGTTTAATCATCTTTGGAATAGCAAGATGATAAACTTCTGCTTTCTCAGTTACATTCTTTAATTACAAGCCCAATCCTCACCCTAGAGCTATGGGACAACATTCCTACATACTTCCATAACCAAATGCATGCAGAGCAAAAAACTAATTGGCCAATCTCACAATTTTCCTTAAAATCAAAGGCATCAAAGATTCTTTGTTTGCAACTGGTAATGCCATCCCAAGAACAAATTAATGTGATCTTGCAAGGACTACCCCCTAAACATGATGCACTAGTCACTTTTATAAGCAGCAAAATTGAGCTGCTGCAAATTGAATACTTTCTTGCCTGAGAAACAAGAGAACCATAAGCAAGCCATGGCAGCCGAAATACCGTCAGCCAGTATTACATAACACAGAAATCAGGTTGGGGTCCTAACACAATTGCAGCAGCAGAGGATGTGGTGACCGGCAGCAATTCTGCCCATTGACAAGTGCTCCTCAAATTTGGCCACTTACCACCATAACGGTATTATTGAAAGAATAACACAAACAAGTGGTGGAATTGGAATTCGCCTTGATGGCCACTATCTCCCTCACTTACAAATTTGGGAATCAATCTTATTGTTGTTTATCATATAAACAGATACCCTACAGCCTCTCTGCAATTTCAAGTATCATGCACCAAGGTCAATCAAACACTTCCAGATTACGCATTTCTTAAACTTTTTGGTTGCGACTGCTACCCATTACGTAGACCACACAATCCTCACAAACTGTATTTCAGGTCACAAGAAAGTATTTTTCTAGGGTACTCAACATCACAGAGGCTATAAATGTCTAGCAGAAAATGGAAAAACTTACATTTTCAAAGATGAAGTCTTCAATGAGGCCAGGTTTCCCTATGACTCTATGCTTCCTACTCAAAATTATACTGCCATCTCTTAATCATTTAGTCTCACTTTATCTACTGTTCCAGTGATTACTCCTACTGTCAAAATTATACTAACTCGGTAAGTCCAGCACAAAGTATTCCAACCTCCACAACTCTATTCTATTGAACCTTAAAATCAGGCAGATCACCAAACAAATATACATCCAACACAAACACGGTCTAAGTCTAAAATTTACAGGCCAAAACTCAATCCCACTATAATCCAAACTCAAGTAGAACCTGTAACAGCAAAATTTGCCTTGGCTAGTCGCCTAGCCTAACTAAGTGAACTGCTGGTATGATGAATGAATATGAATTTCTAATGAAAAAAGGCACTTGGACATTGGTTTATCTACCTTCTAACAGATAGGCCACTTGGTGTAAACGGGTTTTCAGAATAAAAGAAAATTCTAAGGGCTCTATCAACAAATATAAAGCTTCTCCAGTGGCAAAAGGTTTTCATGACTTTCATCAACAACCTGTATCAGGTTATAATAAAACATTTTCAATTGCAACCAAACCTATTTGCCAGTGATCGTGGATTATGTCATACGTGACCACTCAAACAAACTGATATAAACAAAGTTTTTCTCAATATATACCTAGAGGATGAAATTTACATATGCCAACCAACATGATTTCAAACTACAAATAAAAACATAGTTAGAGCAAAGCTAAACAAAAAAATATACGGCCTAAAACATCCTCCTAAGACTTAGTATGACCAGCTCAAAGACAACAATAATTACTACGATTATAGCTTTTGAACAAGTTTAATCATTAGAATCATCAACGTTTTTCTTCACATTTAAACTAAGCAAAAAGCAAGAAAAACCCTAAGCAATGTAAATTAGAAGTCGAAACATACTAACAGTGAAGCTAAAATAAATACTAAGGCAGACAGAAAAATCAACAGAGAAAATGTATACAAAACGATTCGAACTGAAAACTCACAGAAAAGGCACCTTTATCGCTTCAGGCAACTCCTCCATACGAAGATCCGCATAGTTTTCATCAAGAAGCAACAGCCTCGTGGAACCCCTCCACTTGCTCCTCCCAAACTCTTCACCAAGTAACCTCCTCAAACCCTCATCAGCATCTCCTCCTTCTTCAACAACCTCAATCGCAACAAAATCTTTCCTCCCAACACGCTTACTCCCTTTAGCCTCGACCAATTTCCCCACCTCCCCATCCTTCTTCTTCCTATTCCTACTCGGCCTCGAAATCTTCGCCAGGTTCCGAAACTTAACATATCCGCGAGTGTTAAACGTTTTAGCAAGCTTATCACGGTACAACACAGGGCTCAAAACGTCGCCGTCTTCCTCCGCTTGCAATTTTCCCTCTTCTGCGGCGTGAATTGGGTGACCTAATAGTGGAGCGATGTCAGGGTCAATTTCGTCGCCGGGAACACGAGCGACGTTACGAACGCGGGGCCAGTTGAGGAGGTGGCCTCGGAGGCGGTCTTCGAGGGCGGAGCATTCGGCGGAAGGGACGCGGAGAGCGGCGAGGTCGAAGACTCGGGTGAAGGTTTCTTCGTGAAGGACGACGTCGTTTTGGAATTGCGGGGATTGGGATTGGGATGGGTTGGTACCTTTGTGGAGGGAAGGTCCGTAAGAGACTACATTGGTTATGGTGGAGGATGTATTGATGGGGAGAAGAAGAGAAGGTTTGTAGTTAAGAGTGTGAGGGAAGATGAGTTTTGATGGAAATGGAAGAAAATGAAGTTGGGGTTTTAGGAATAGGTTGTTCATCATGCTGCTCGCTCGATTACTGCTGCTTTAGCAGTTTACAAGTCTTCTAACCATTTCAATAGCAGCACCTAGTGGACTCGAGTATGAACAAGATAATCATTTAATTTGTATAACTATCACTATAAAACTAGACATAAACCAAACTTCATAGATTAATCATATAAATTTATCATTTAATAAATAAATATTTTAAAAATTTATTATAACTATAATAGAATAAAATCAATAGTACAAAACAATTATATTCAATTCAAAAATAATTTGAACAATATGCGTTTTATGGTTTTTAAATGAGATTCCTTAGGAACCGATTGATAACGAACACACATACATATGTTAAACATAATGATCAGTCTAGATGCAGTAACATATAGAATAGATTCAATCATATCTCTATATTTCTTGACATCAACATCCTTATCATTCTCTTATTTTTTTAAGTTTTCATTTTTCGGCATTGAAGTGTCAATTAATTTTGCATCTTTCATACAAAATCTCTTTAGCACATTGTTGTACTATTTGTTTGACACATAATTGTCCCTTTATTGAGTTGCTTGATTTGAAGACCAAGGAAGTAATTCAACTCCCCTATGAGACCTGTCTCAAACTCATCATGCATTAGCTTAGAAAACTCTTTGGCAAATTGCATGTTAGTGGAACAAAAAATGATATCGTCGACATAAACTTGAACTAGAATAGTATGTTTTCCTTGAGGTTTAGTGAAAAATGTAGTTTCTACTAGGGGTGGCAAAACGGGTCGGGCCCCGCACACCCGCCAAAATATGGCGGGCTGGATTGAGATTTTGGGTTCGTCTACCTGTTTCTTCCGCCCCGCCAAAACAAAAAACTTTGCGGGCGGAATACATAATGGGGCGGAATTGACCCGCCAGCCCATTAATAAATTTAAACAAAAAATACTTAAGAAATCTCCATGGTCCAATTTGGAATAAAGGCAAATGACCCAATAATAATATCCCATTAAAAAAATAACAAATTATTATCATTATTATTATTATTATTATTATTAATTATTATTATTATTATTATTATTATAATAAAGGCAAATGACCCAATAATAATATCCCATTAAAAAAATAGCAAATGACCTAGATTTCTTTTGCCTCAGTCAGACGTGGGTACTCTTCATATTTGTATTGTCTTATTCGTCTTGCATCTTGCTCGCGAAGGTCGATCACCACGCACGGTGATCCCTCCCCGGTACTTCCCTTTGTATTTTTGGCTTTTATCAATTGGGATGAGAGAACCATTGTTTAGTACTAATGGTTGGAGTCTCTTTTTACATATAAAATTTGTTTTCAATTTGTTTTGCGATTTTTTCTAGAACTAAGGTTGGAGTCTTTTTTTTCAGATTTCTATTCTTATGTTTTTCAATATTGTCTAACGGGTAAACTTTATTGTGATTTTGGATGAATTGGTTTTAGCAATTACCTTTTCTTTTTTCTCATTCACTATATGACATATATCTAACTTTTCCAATTTTACCAGAGGAGAAACAGAAAAGCATTGATATAAAGATCATATGTGAGATACTTACCCTTGTTTTTGTTCAACATTTCCAATTCAAGTAATCTTATTTGTGAGATATTTTAAGGTGAATAAGGGGTATATTACATTATTGTTTTTATTCTTACTTGTGTAATTGTTACATGTTTTTATTATTTATGGTAGAATCAAAATGATTACAAGGTCGTAAACATGGACCAATGGATAGGATTCTGGCTATAAGCAGCAGCTACATCTTATGAGAGCTAACTAAAAATTAAAGTATTTATGTCAATGATAGGTTTCTTAACTGGCAAATGATGTCAATCAATTAGACTTGAGATTTTAATTTTAGTATAATATTCTTGGAAGACCTAGAAAACTAATGATACATTGACTTTGGAAAAGTTGCTATAATGCATATATGAATTTTAAGGGGAGTATATATGAAATTGATTGTAGAACTGGAGTGTATAATTTTAATTGGAAATTGGATATATACTTGTATTATGATGACTCTATTATTTGATAGAATTTTTCGACTTTATATTGAATATATGTATCCAATTTGATGTAACCATTCATTGTTTTGGTGATACAATACAATATATGTTTTTTTAAGAACTAAGTTGAAGGTTGTTGTTTCTTTTTTTCCCATTTTGTTGTTGTTTATTTTTCAAGTTCTATGATGCATGCTTATAATGTTTATACATTTTATGACTCATTCTATATGCTTACACTTTAAAATAATATATTAGTTTTAATATTTAATTTGTGAACTAAGTGTTTTTTTAATATTTTATTTTGTGAACTAAGTGGTTTTTAAGAACTGATTGATTTTTTAATATTTAATTCTTTCGTTATTGTGTTTATTGTGTTTTAGGATTTAGTTTGGATATGGATTTCTTAGCTCCAATTGATAAGAGTGATGATGTAGGTCTGGACCTAATTGTTGAACAAGATTGTGAGTCAGTGGAACCTAATAGTAATGTGTTAGGGGAATCTAGTAAAATGAAGAACACTAAGAGAAAGCAGAAATCTCAGGTGTTAAAGTTTTTTACTATGATAGAAGGGTTGGATAATGAGGGAAGGCAAATAGCAAAATACAATGCATGTGGTACATCATATACATGTGGAGGAAAACGATATGTGACAACTTCTCTAAAACGTCATCTTGAAGTTTGTAAGGAAGTTAATTTTGGAGATGTTGGTCAGATGATGTTAGACATGCAAGGAAAGCTAAAATCATTAAAGGTTGATAATTTGGTATCTTGTGAAATGTGTGCTCGACTAATTATCAAGTGGGGTCTTCCTTTTAAATTTGTTGAGTTTGAAGAGCTTACAACTTGGCTTCAGTACTTGAATCTTGATTACATTCCTATAACTAGAAATACCGCCAAGGCTGATATTGTGAGAATATACAAAAGAAAAAAGGAAAAGGTTAAGATAGAAATGGCCAACACTCCTTGTAGGATTTCTTTAACTTCTGATTTATGGACATCAAGAGATATTGAAGGCTATATTACTCTAACTGCTCATTATATTGATAAAAATTGGAAGTTAAATAGTAAAATTCTCAACTTTTATCACATGTCTCTTCCTCACATTGGTTTTGAGTTATGAAAAAAAATATTTGGGTTTTTGACTGATTGGGGAATAAAGAAGAAGGTTTTTACCATTACTCTAGATAATGCTTATGCAAATGATGTCATGCAGTAAACAATGAAGAGTCAACTAGCCTTGCAAAATTGGTTGTTATGTAAAGGAGATTTCTTTCATGTCCTTTATTTTGCATGTGTCTTAAATCTAATTGTGCAAGAGGGTCTTGAAGTAGATTCTGGTGCTTTGCAAAAGATTAGGGGAAGCATCAAACATGTGAAAGGTTCAAAGAGTATGATGGTAAAATTTAAGCAATGCATTGATATGGTTGGAAATATTGATGTATCAAGTGGGTTGGTTACAGATGTGCCTACAAGATGGAGTTCAAGATATTTAATGCTTAAAAGTGATCTTAAATATCAAGGTGCATTTAAAAACCTTCTTTATTATGATGCAAATTATACAAGTAATGCTTCAAAAGAAGAGTGGGCGAGACTTAAAAAATGAGTAGGTTATTGTTGTCATTTTATGAAATTACCACTTTGATGTTCAGAACAAGCTATCACACTTTCAATTTGTACTTCTTGCAAATTTGGAAAATTCAACGTCTTTTGATAGACAACCAACAAAATGTAGAAGGAATTATAAAAAAAATGGTTGAAAGCATGATTTTGAAATTTGAGAAGTATTGGGATGAATATAATATTGTTCTTGCATTTGGGGCTACCTTAGATCCAAGAATGAAGTTGGACTTATTGGGATATTGTTATAAAGTGATTGATCCACTAAATTGGGAATTAAAGTTGGAAAACATAAAGCTGAAATTGTACAAGTTGTTTGCAGAATATTCTATTTCTTCTTTCAATGCTTCAAGTATTCCTCTTACTACCTCTTCAACTATGTCAACTGAGTCAAGCCTATTTGATGTAAGTTTTTTGTTCATGATTTACTAATTGGTTTCTTACAAATAATATAAAATCATGATTTACTAATTAGTTCATTTAACTTTATGTTATTATTTAATTGTCATAATTTTAGGAAATTGGATTGGGTAGACAATAATCCAGTACAACTAAAAGAATGGTCAAGGCCAGTTTGATATGCATTTGAAAGAGCCGACTTTAGATCTTGATTACACGGAATATTTGGATGTACTACAATGGTGGAAGAACACTATACATAAATTTCCCGAACTTTCAGTAATGGCTCGAGACTTGTTAAGCATTCCTATTACCACTATTGCATCCAAATCTTTCTTTAGTATTGGTTTTAGAGTGTTTAACAAGTATAAAAATCGACTATTGTTTGAAAATATTGAAGCATTGCTTTATTCTCGCAATTAGTTGCATGACTTTGATGATGGTAATTATTTTTAGTATGAATATATTTATCTATTATTTTTTTAATATATTTTTTACTAACCATTGAATTTATTTCATTGTTTTTGTAATGTAGATGGAAATGATTATGACAATAAAGATGAAAAAGAGGTTCCAATTTATTCTAAGGGTGCATCTAATATTCTTAACCTTGATGATTAGGATTTATATTTTAGAAGGCTTCACTCTTGTTTTATTAGGCAATATTATTATGGTTTTTGTTGGTTGAACTTAAACTTTGATGTTGTACTTAATACTTATTATGGTTTTGGTTGGTTGAACTTAAACTTTGGTTGTTTGATGGTTAAAAATGTATGGTTGCTTAATGGTTTAACTTAATATGTATTTTGATTTGTTGAAAGTTAATATTTGTTGATGGTTCTATTTCTATTTTAGGTGAATACGTGTTGAATTGAAGGTTCTATTTTTTGATTGAAGGTTAATACTTTGATGGTTTTAGTCTTTTGCCATTTATGCTTTCCAATTGTTTGTTTGATGCTTTCTTATTGAAATGTTAAAAAATGCCTTTTAATTTTTTTTAAATGAAAATAAAATAAAATGTGGGCTGCCACCTTTAGTAGTTTTATCCTTTCCATTATTTAAAATAAAAAATTTGCATCTGAAAATGTGAAGATGTGATAAATTAGGTTTTCTACACTTTAGTAGTTCATAGGTAGTTTTGTCTAAAATAGGACGTATTAGTATCCTATTTATGACATAAGATTCCATATTAATGACATCGGTCTAGAAATACTTAGATAAATTACCATCATTGAGTATAGTTCTAGCCAACTCCTCTAAAACACGATTTTTATCCTCCATAACACTGTTTGTTGTGGAGTTCTTGAAGCAGAAACATTATGCTCAATGTCATGTTTATCACAATAATTTTCAAAGTGGCAATTTTCAAATTCACCTCCATAATCGCTTCGGATAACAATAATTTTCAAATTCATCTTATTTTGGGATAACCTTGCAAATTGTGTAAAAGCTGAAAATGTCTCATTTTTACTATACAAAAACATGACCCAACAAAATCTCGAGTATAATTGATATATATGGGGTTCATCTTAGTGTTGACATCTATATTTAACACATATTGTCTCAGCCTTAATATTATGATGGTCTACTTGATGAGATAGTAGTAGAACAAAATGACATTGTAGATGAGAGTGAAGAAGTACTTGATGCGATGTATGAAGAAGTAGTTAATGGGGGTTTGAAGGAAACTGATGCAAGGGAAACTGATGTAAGGGAAACTGGTGGTGAGGTGCATAATGATGATAGCTTTGATGATAGTAAGGATGATAACAAGAATCCCAACAAGCATCCCCAGAAACATCACAACAAGCATCCCAACAATTTACTCAAGCAACTACTCAAGCATCCCAGTTGTCAACTCATGGAAGGTCAAACAAGCAACCAGTTAATATGGAATCTCAAATAGTTACTAAAACATCCCATCGCTCAACTCATGAAAGGGCAAATAAGCTACCAGACAGAAGGCCAAAAACACTATTTGTATCACCAGGTCCCACAACTAGATTGAGTGCAATCAAGACTGCATTTGGCTCAACAACAAGGAGGACAACACCACTAAGAGATCCACACCAAACTGGAAAATTTAGTTTAACTTAGAGTTGTTGTTTATCATGTGTTTTGGAAATGTAATTTGTTTTCCTGTTGAACTCAGTTTAGAATTGTTAGTTTAAGTTTGAACATGTATTTTGGAAATGTAATGTGTTTTGAACCTATGCAGTTCCTTTTGAACCTATGCAGTGTGTTTTGTACCATAATAGTAATGTTGAATATTAGTGGTTTCCACCACATTTTTAATGTGTAATGCATAACATTTGTAATTTAAAATATTTAAGTGCCTAGTTTTATCTATTTTGGTATACACAACTGTGTCTTGTAATGCATAATATTAGTGGTTTCTTTTATTTGTTCTAGTATAAACTAACTAATGCATAATGAACTGATACATAATGAACCGAAACACATTAATTTATACATAAATTAGTTGACGTCAATTGCTAACATTAAGAGATATGTTCTTACAAATCGATACAAACAGAATCAAAAATTTATGCCATTCAAATTAATACGTACATATTCAAACTAATTCAATCTCATACACTTATTACAACATTCTAAATACCACAACACCTAAAACAATACAAAACATGGTCTTCCAATTTTTTTCCCATTTCACAACCTTCTTCATTTGAATTTGTAATTCACTCAACTGTAGCTTCAGACTTTCATTTGTAGCCCTGAGATACTCTACCTCCATTTTTTCTGCATCAAGCTCTTTTTTACCTTCTCCAACCTATTCTTTTGCTTCTTTATAAACTGATATTTCTCATCCACCACATCCTCATATAACCAATCAAAATATCCACAACCAGCTTGTGTTGCACCCTATATATTTAACAATTTGTCTATATCAAAACAACTAGCAAAGAAGAAAATATTCAAATTCATTCTTACCTTATAATGACGATATCCCCAAAATTGTTTCCCAAAGTTCTTAACAGTTGAGGCTCTACAAAGAACAACCATGTCTCCACAGCGACATATGAGTTTCCATCGCAATTTCGAATCTGAAATACCAGAGCTCTTCAAAATAGATTGGTTTGAAAAGCGCTCATAATTCATTGATGATGATACTTTCATTTTTTTACAACCAATTTCAGTGTAAACCTCTCCAGATTGATGAACCCTAAATTGAATTGGGCAAAAAAACCTAGCAAGAGAGGGAGGAAGACGAACGAAGAAGATGAAATATGAAATCCACGTCAGCTGCCATGCATAACAAAACAAAACGTCTATTTCAGCCAAATGGGCGGAAATGACTATTGTGACATTATTTAAATAATTAAAGGGTCAACTTGAAATTTTTTAAAATTAAGGGACCAAAATAGACCCCAAAGTAAAGTTAAAGGACCAAAAAGGATATATTGCTTTATTTTTTAAGTATTTGTCCATTAAAGAATTGAGGAGTTAACAAAAACATGTTAGTTGTTCAATGAGACTTTCAAATTCCGATCACAATTTAAGTATAGAGATATGGTTTTCTTGTTGTTTTCATTACTTATCAAATGTTATGTAAATATTTATCAATTTGATTTTAATTGTAAAGATGTTATTGGAATAAATCAAAAATCTTTGTATTTTATAAAGTTTTTATCAAAATACTTTGAAAAGAACTTGTTTTACTTTAAGTTTAATTTTCTTTGTGTATGTCATTTTACGGTTATAAACACTTTAATATAAGTTATTACAATTATAGTGAAAAAGTCTAACCCATCAAATATGTTTATGATGATAAATTTTGTTTTAATTCAAAAATTCACCTTGCATCTTGTAATAAAATTTTTGTTGTATATATTACTTATCATCTGTTATGTAAATATTTATTAATTCCATTTCAATTGTAAATATATTCTTGGAATAAGTTAGAAGTCTGTGTGTTTTATAAAGTTTTTTTAAGGTACTTTAAAAAGAACTTATTTTACTTGAACTTAATTTATAAATACTTTAATATGAGTTGTTACAATTATATTGTAAAAGTCTAACTCAATAACCATGCTTATGATAATAAATTTTGCTTTAGTTCAGAAACATACCCTACATCTATAAAAGAAATTCATGATTGTCAAATATCTTATAAGAACCGAACTCATACCTTAAATCTTGTATTTACTTTTTTGTTTCTAAGGTGAACATCTCAACCTTATTTAAGGTCTAAAGTCTCAAAATATTTATTCCTTAGACACATGTGATAAAATATATAGAATTCATGGCCTAATTTATTTGTTTTTTCAAACTTGTTACCATTAGCTCTCTTGCACTTATAACTATCCTCTATAGCACATAATTATAATTACCATTCTCTTAGAACTATCCTCTTTGAAGTAGACATTCTTATGACACATCTACTTCAATTTATTGACCATGTTCATTTGGATTTAGGCATGGATTTTTTTTATTGTTATTTCCTCTACTCTTATTTTGTCCCTCTTGAGACACTCACAGTGTCTCCACTATGTTCCACCTTTAAGTCTTGAATAAGTTTGATTGATCCATGGGTCCTAATAAATAATTGAACATCCTATAAGATAACAATACAATTTTTCCATACATAAGAGTATCCTTGAAATGTTCAAAAGATCTAGGTAGCAAACTCAATTAAAATAAAAATGATATTCTTCATCTAATTTGACTTCAATATTTTGAAAATCATCAATAATCTTGTTGAATATTGTCAATTTATCCACAAGATTTTTCACTCTACCATTTTAAACAAATAAGATTGTTGTTTCATACATAATTGATATGCCAATGACTTGGTCAATTATAATGATTCTAATTTTGTCCATATCAATATTGCGGTTTTTTCCCTGCGACCTTCCTAAAAAGTACATCTCAAAGATAAAATATATTGCCACTTATGGTCTTATATACCATCAAATTTTTCTTCTATGAGTAAGTTAGAGTGATTGACATTTTTGTCTCACCCCTTAATGCATTTGGACATTTTTGTTGAATCAAAATCACTTTCATCTTCAATTTCCACAAAATATAGTCATTGTATATGGAGAAAATTGATATCCCATTTAATAATAGCCATGCACATTTAAAAGATTTGTTTGGATCACCCTATTTTGCATCATCCATTGAGTAGATTGATAAGAAAAATGGAGAAAATAATAATGACAAGCAAACTAAATAATTCAATAAATAAATATTCAACCAATAATGAATCTAGATCCTACATGCAAATGAAATTCCAAACAATCATATCAAAGAAAAAGATAAAGAGAGTATAGGAATAACACTTGTATTTGTTGACACATTTCAACCCAAAAAGACACATGCATATGCAAGAGACGGAAACTCTGATTCAAAAATATCAAAATAAAATATTCTCAATTACTTAAAATGAATTATCTTTAATTTTTCATTTTTTTCACCTCTATAAATTCACAATGAATTTCACAATAAGATTTAGGGTCATGTTAGGTTAAGAATTCTTAAAAAATATATTTTATGTTCAATGTATTAAATATATATAATATTCTTTACATTTTTTTATTATTTATGTTTTTCAATTCATTGAATATACATATTTTTAGAAAAAAATATGTTTTTTAATCTTTTAAATAATGCTCAATTTTCTTTTTTAATCTCTTAACCAGTGCTCCAAGAGGTACTCATTAGCATTTCCCTAAAATTTAATATATAAAGATTGAATTCTCTCCCTGATAATTTCTAAGTGCCCAAATTACTTATTATATTTCTCAAACCTAAAATCCTCCCGAAGCATAATACTAAAAATTAAAAACAGGATTATTGTACAACACCATATAAATATGATTTGAATCCACCTCTTTTCAAAAAGAAACAAAAACGAAATTTGATAACATGATTCAAATTACCCTTTAAAATCATAGTCATATATCAAATACCAACTATAAATCATTTTAAAACGGATTGAAATTATTGAGAGAAAAAAATGAAATAGTAAAACTATCGATCATTAAGCATCAAATTCATTATTCATCAAATTTTCAACCCAAATCTAATTCATCATGGAAATCACATATACAAAATGTTTACAAATTTAGCAGCCTCAAATAAATAAAATAAATTTAATAAAAATATTTATATATCCTCTATGAGGCTATGACTTAGCGGAGATCAGAAGAGACGCACGATTATGACTCCTCTCAAGTATCCCTTCCATAATAATTCTCTTGATGAAGCGAATCAAAATCATTCTCTGTATACAACGAACCTTCCTCCTTGCATTCTCTTCTTTGTCTAGAAGGCACAATATATAACCAAATTGAAGTACATAATATAGCAAAAAATTTACCCCACAAAATCAAAACCAATAGACTAAAAATCCAAAGAATGGATAATGCTATGTTTCTTTTCCTCTTATCTTCAACAATATCATTTTTCTTTGATACCCCATTAGTTCCATTTAAAGCTGATTTTGGTATGATATTAATTTCATGAGAGGGAGTGTTTGACACATAATCGATATTTGATGAAGTGGTTGAACTATTTGATGGTGAAGAGGGGAATATTGTAGATGAATTAACAATATTTGAGGAAGTGTTTGAAGTGGTTCTTCCCGTAGGTTTGTGTTTATTGATTATCTTGAGATTCTCTTTTTGGGGAGTCTTGAGAGCGTAGGAAGTTGGGTTGATATTTGATCTAGACACATGATTCTTTCTTGTTTTCCTTCTACTCTGAATTCTTCTCATCTGTCATAAAATCATAATTTGGTAAAATTGTACATATTAAATAATATTGTAGTAGATTATATTTAATTTATACAATTTAATTTTTTTATAAAAAAAAACTACCAATGATGTTTCATTGAGCGCCATCTTGACGGAATGCCATGTGTCCCTTCCTCCCTTTCTTCGGTGACTTTCGCATTCTTCTATCGCCGCCGTCGTTGAAATCAAAACGACGCCATCCACATCCGCAGCCACAAGATACGCAAGAACAGGATCGGTAACGGCGGTGGCATTGCGGTATCTTCTTCTCAGAGGTTTGAAATCGTCTCCTTCATCCACAACGGCTTTGAAACACCTAAATAACGAAGTTTTATATTTACCTTTGTTTATTTGCATAGAATCCATATTATAACAAGAATCAACAAAGAATAATATTTTTTTTATTTTATTTTCACTAGGAATAATCAAAATCAACGAAATAGGGTTTTGGAGTATTAATTTCTTAGAAAATGAAGCAAAATCTCTCACGTGGAACCATAGAAGTTTTTTTTTTTTGGTTTGATTTGGTTTTAACGAGAGAGATTTTGTGTGTTGGTTATGTCTTGCTGTACGATGATGTTTGTAGTAGAATTGTTGTTTGGAAATTGACCCCCCAAAAAAAGGCGATGCATGCTTGGAAGTTAAAAATGGTAATAATAATAATGTGTCCCTTGAAACTTGGATTTTACAGGTTTTCTAAGCCAGTGAATTGAATTGAACAGTTGTGCCTATCTGTTTATTTTATTTTCTTATTTTTTCAAATAATTAATATTTTTAGTTTAAAGATTTTTATTATATTTTACTAATAAATATGTTTAATATATTTTCAAAACTTTAAATAAATATTTATTTGAATTTTAAGAGTTTGATCTGATCATTAAAAAAAAGTTGGAATACAAAAAAAAATATTTATGTTTGAAGTTCAATGATATCGTGAAGAAAATAAATAAATATATGATATTTGTATCCGTAAGTGTTTTAAGAGCTACCAACATGGACTCAAACATCATCCTTCAATTAAAAAAAAATTAGTTAAACATCAAGATTTGATATATTATAATTTTTTAAAATAAATATTATTTATAACTAGACAAATACCCCTGTTATTGCACGGGTTTGTCAAAAATATTGTTATTATTTTAAATATTTTAAAAATACTAAAATAATAACATATTGAATTAATTAAATAAATACAATGCAACGTTTAATTGGTATTATTAAAGTAAAACATAAAAAATAGAAGTAGTATATTTTTATTACACGAACATGTTTGTTATATATATTTTTTTATTACACGAACATGTTTGTTATATATATATATTGTTATCTTATTAAGAGTTAACAAAATATAAAATAAATAATATATTAATAAATTAAATATAAAAGTTTAATAAAAAAAGTTAAATCTAAATTCCATAAGTAGTACAAGACATGTTTTTGTCAAACAAATTAATATTTTTAACGTAATTTATATATGATTTTGAATATGTATTCTAAATTATTAAGATTAAATTTTTATAAATTTGTTGCCAATTTAATTTTAAGATATAAATATTTGCTTCATATTTCTTTTTATATATTTTTCAAACATAATAAATATGTATCCCATATTTTTTAGTATTTATTGATGATAAATTTATTTTTGTTTTTTTTATATTAATCAACGACAAATATTTATCATGTATTTTTATATTTTTTAATGAAAATAATATGTTCCTTATTTTTATATTAGTCATTGATAATGTTTTGCATCTTACATGTATTAGTAATAAATATTTATTTTCCATATTTTTTTATTCTTATCCATAATAAATATGTGTCTGTATATATTTCATAATTATTGATTACAAATATTTGTCTTGTATTTTTTATGATAATCAATAATAATAATTATTTTCTATTTTATTGAGATGGATCGAAACTAATAAAATAACCATCGTTTTTGTAAGTCGGTATTTGTAATGTTCAAATTAACTAATCTTTGCTATTAATAAAATAGAAAAGTAGATTTGTAGTTGAAAAATATAGCACAAAGTCTTAAATGCCTAAACATTTAATTATATATCACAATTTAAAAATATTGTGAGATAAATTAAGTCGTAGAATCATCTACTTTTTAATTTTAAGTCTATATTAGACTCATCTTATTTTTATTTTTATTTTATTTTATTTTGAAGAGATAAAAAAACTAAATTTATCTATTTGGTTAAGGATAAATATTTATTTCATATATGAATTGTATTGTTAATGGCTTCTTAAATGATCTATTTAGTGTATTATATCCTTTTTATTCGACTTATTCTAAAAAAATAACTTTAATTAACTTCTTAATTATAAATACTTATTTTTATATGATTTTTTTATTAATTAAACTTAAATTATATTATAATTATAAAAAAAAATATTTGGAAGATGTAAATAGCTTTAAATTTAACTATTACTAATTATTATATATTTTGGTAAAAATCAAATATCCTCTGCGCAAATTTATACAAGGACTTCTTAAATGATCTATTTGGTGTATTATATTACTAAAAAAATTTACTTTAATTAACTCTTTAGTTATAAGTATTCGTTCTTGTATGATTCTTTTATTAATTAAATTCGAATTATATTATAATTATAAAAAAATATTTTTATTTAGAAGATGTAAAAAGCTTTAAATTTAACTATTACTAATTATTAAATATTTTTTCCCAAAAATCAAGTATCATTTACACGCAATTGTAGAGATTAATCAATCGATTTGGATAAATTCGCAATGAATGACAAAACTTTTTTTAAAGAGAGTTTAACAAAACTTTTGCGTGTTCAGGATTTGATTTGAATTTATTTATAAAAAGTAATGTTAAAAAAAAGAAGTTCACAAAAAAAACATAAATGACAAAATAAATTTTAAGTATTCAATAAAAAATATGTGATATATATTTTATTTTATTTTATTTATTATAACTTTTTTTTATTTATCAATGCTAAATGTTTATCCTATATATTTTTTTTTGTATAATCAGTTGAATGATGTTTTTAACCTCAACTAATTCTCTAGTCACAAATATTTTTTTATGTATCATTTTTGTATTAATTAAATTCAAATTAGTATATCTTATAGTTATTTTAATTTTGATTTTTTTAATTTTCAAAGATTTATAAAACTTTAAATTCAACTAACTTGTTAGTGACAATTAAACATTTATAAATGAATAGTATGTATTAATGATTTTTTAATGATATTTTTAATTGATAAAAGACAATTTATAATTCAAATGAATGAATAAAAAAGTAGGAGAGTTTTTTTTTATAGTTAAAAATTGAATGCAGTTAATATTAAATGAATAGTTTGGATATTACCTAAAACTTTTACAATTATTATTTTAATATATGATTGATATTTCTATTCAAGTACAAGACTATCCGTTAAAAAGACTATCCTTTAAAAGGGACATGTGTCATAAAAGAAGTAATAAGAATCTAGGATTATTTTGTATATTTGATAGTAATTAGGTTTCTCAAGTTTATATAGTGATCAAAAATCACAAATATGCGTGTTCAAATATCACAAATCTCTTAAAATTTAATTTTAGAAAACTTATCATCCATTACTTATAGTATTTGATACTCAGTTATTTAAACTACTTTTAAACATTCAAGAGAACATCATCTTAAATGTAATTTTTCTTTTATGAAACACTTGAATTCTATACTTCATTATTGTTTTATAACATTTTTAAATTTTCAATTGCTCAAAATCTATATAAAACTAATAAATAAAGGAAATATATTATTTATTGTCATATTATTTGTTATTTGTTCTAGATCGACCCCCGACTATTTTGGGTCAATCTCATTGATCCTGGTCAACCATCGAAAAAGGATCTCACTCTCTCTAGAATCTTCCCAATGCACGAAGATTATCATCCTTACGATCATAAGAGATCTCAATTATAAATACATCCAACGACTCTTCACAAATCACAACTAACAAATAGGTAGTCTGTTATTTCTCTCTATGTATATATAGGGGAAACGCAAAAATGAAGTAATGGGTTTCAAATTCAATTTCATTTCTCTTATCTTTCTCATACTGACTTGAACTTTGGAGTGTTAATCTTGCAAGTCCCCCCACTCCACCGCATCTGAAGGCCACGATCCATCATCATCATTCAAGATCATTAGTTTTCTAATTGTGTTCATTCTGGTTCCCAGACTAAAGAATAGCACCGTTTGTGGGAACGGACTTTTGATTCCTTCGATTTCCATAAATTCACATTCTCTCATAAACTTCATAATTAGTAACCTTTTATAATCAACAGAGCGGAAGTATTTGCAATCAATAGCAAGAATCCAACGCGTCTTGATTTGTCGAAGCATAATTTCAATTGTGTTTCCTCATATTTCCAGATCCTCAATTCTTACAATTTTCGATGATGGTTGGATCTAAAGCTACCAATCTAATGCGGTACGCGAAGCTGTTGTCGTTGCTATAGCAGCGAACAATGCACCTTATCTTCCTCCGCCATAAAACATTGTAGGTCTTGAAACGGTTGTTTTTCCGCATCCAAATCTCGTTCAACCTTCCAAATTGGCCATATCTGTTCAAGTTACCCTGCTAGAGACTCATATTTCACCTCCAATGACGCAACCTGAAGTCTTACATGGTTTCTACACTCTACGAGTGAACCTCGGCGTACAAGGTGCGAATGAGCTGTTGAACAACATGTTTAACATTGTTCGATGAAAAAAATTCACACGCTCTTGAAGTGAGGCTTCTGAAGTTGATATGCCCTCTAGGGCTTCACTTTTGTTGCTTGTCTCGTTTTCTATCGTTTATCATTTATCGCTTTCATAATTGCGTCTCCGCTAGCTAGTTCTTTTCATATATCTTAGAATTTAGTGCAATGCTTTTTATATGGTATTTTGCATTAAATCGTATTTTTCATGTATAAATTAAACTTGAAGTTATGTTCCTCATAGAACAGATATCGAACCCGATGCTTCGATAATCAGTTCGACAAGATACACCAGAACCACTATAATAACAAGTACTAAATGATGGAGCAGAAAAGCAACAAAGAACATAATCAATTATTGACCCAATTAGGTGAAACCATACCTATTCATGGGGATTGAGTCCACAACCCAAGAAAGAAAATTCATTATCAGTAGCTTAGTACAGTGATACTTACAAGTAACTACAAGTCATATATTGTTCAATGTCTCTTCCTAACACCACCCAATGAATTTTTATTTAGAGCCCCCCCCCCCCCCCAAACATGAGAACCTACTCATTTTCTTATCTATCACACAACTCGTGATATGAGATAACAACCACTAAACCATAGTGATCAACTTCAATCTAACAAGAGGAATGATGTTAAATATTATAACTCAACTAGCAAACCTTCTATGCCAAGTTACTGAATCATATAGATGTACATAACAATGTTGAATTTACGACTTAACTAGACAAACCTTCTATGCCAAGTTACTAAAGCATACAGATGTAGATAAAAGTAATAAGGTCTCATGTAAATCCTAGCACTCTAAAATCTTCAATGTGAATGCTTGTTTTCCAATGGAGGTTTGAGTTTCTTATATAGCAAAATAACTCTGGGCTTTTTCCTTGTGGATCTGCAATTATTTCCGTCCAAAATATTTGCACAATCTATTGGATATTTGATTTGCTACTTGAATATCTCCAACAAAAAGATATGATTTGGTTTGTTACAAATTCAAATTTAAATCTCTTTTAAATCTGATTTTATCTTCACAATTGTCCAACAAATCATATAATCATATTGCTTAAACCAATAGCAATAAAACATAACTGAATACCTCACAAGATCTTGTTAAAATGAAGCAATCTTACGCCTACTGCACAAGGTTCAAATGTTGTACCAACATGTTGTAGCATCCTGCCCATCATGTGTCCTTTTTGCAGTTCCATACAGCTTTAGAAAGTTAGACCAATCTTGAATACTTTGACACTTCTCCAAGGTGTTGTTTTGTTAAATGCAGCTAATCCAATAGGAACAACAATTTCCCCATTTGGAAAATTGTGACAAAACAACTTTTCAAGATAAATAGCATTTCCTCAATCAGAATAAATGACAACCAGTAGGACTACTGGATCTTCATAGCATTCCGTTAGCAACAACTATCTTCCATGTATCAGAGTTTAAGCACCAGTAGCAGCAGAAGTTAAAAGCATCAACATTCAAATGCTTACATATAATCCATTCAGTTGCTCAAACCAAACAGACAAACATGTAATCATTCATAGACTTAGTTATGTACGAACATAGTATCATATAGTTAGTAGCATACATGACTACTAACTAACATATATCAATATGCAATCATTCACATACTTAGTCATGCACACACAATTAGTTGGTACTTGATATAAAAATATGCAATGAATACTACTAACACAGATGATTATGTTTTCACTGATACAAGGATTAGGACCAGATGTCCTGCTCGATGCTCCATCATGGAGCACAACATTAATACTTACCAGAAGGTCAGTACCAAATAAAAACTTGTGTTACTTCATCACTTAGCAGTATTACTACTCCCTTTTTTCCCATAATTTGGTAAAGGGTAAGGTCTTAAACCAGACATCTAGAAGTTAGTCATGCATATGTTAGTATGTTATAACATACATAACCAAAAGCATAAGAAAACAACTAGAACAACATCAAAAGATGCACAATCATAAGATCTGTCTTAACATTACAAAATATCAAGAGGCTAAAAATCCATTACAAGTCCAGAAACAAAAAACACCATTCAGTCTTCATGCCTGATTGAAGCCATGAAGGTTATTCAATCTTCATCAGCCTATTAGTCCCTTACTTCCATTAGATTTTTCTTTACAACCTTCATCCTTGTAACTGAAGTCTTCATATATATAGTTTCTTTAGCAGATGATCCACCAACTTAAGTAGAGGAACCAATTTCCTTGTTCTTGTTACTCTCGGCCTCAAGAAACTTCTCAATAGCCTTGTCAATGTTGACACCCTTTTTAGAAGAATCCCTTTTGGAATTCTTTTGGTTTTGACTCATGTTGGTTAGCACACTTGGGTTGAAGAAGAAATAGAAAACTACTTTCTTAGTACCAGGTAGGTCAGAGAGAACTTTTTTTTGGCTTGTAACGCCTCTCCAAATATAAGAAGTGATTGAAAAGGAGTAAATCAACTTGAATGCATGTGCACTATAGATAATATGAGAGATAATTTTGCTTGGTCTCCATGCATGTTTCTCTAGCTCTGTCTGCTATAGGATTTCACACATGCATGCACCAATTACACATTTCAATTTTTCAAAACGGGCAACATCTAAAGGCTTAATGAATATGTCATATAGATGTTGGTCTGTTGCAATTTGGTATAAATTAACCACTTTATCCTCCACAAGGTCCCTATTGAAAAGATGATGTATGCTAATATGCTTGGGTCTACTATGTTAGACAT
Source organism: Lathyrus oleraceus (assembly GCF_024323335.1). Taxonomy (NCBI): domain Eukaryota; kingdom Viridiplantae; phylum Streptophyta; class Magnoliopsida; order Fabales; family Fabaceae; genus Lathyrus; species Lathyrus oleraceus. The sequence continues at coordinate 560,971,918 of NC_066583.1, read as the reverse complement.
GAATCTATGCGATATTGATGGCGCTCATGTTATCATAGTATAATGTCATGACATCTTATTCGACATTGTATTCTTTTAGCATCTGTTTCATCTAGAGCAATTGAGTGCAACTGCTTCCCGCAACAATGTATTCAGCTTCAGTAGTAGATAGAGAGATAAAATTCTACCTCTTGTTGAACCAAGAAATCATATAGTTTCTAAGAAATAAGCATCCACTTGAAATACTTTCTCTATCATCAACACTTTCAGCCCAATCTGCATCACATTAACCTATTAGACTAAGATTTGTATCATGAAAGTACAATATGTCATAGTCATAAGTCCCAATGATGTACTTCAGGACCCTTAGGTTGCTCCACATAGACCTCTTCATGAAGATACCCATTTAAGAAGGTAATTTTAACATCCATTTGAAACAGTCTGAACTTCAACATGCAAGAGATTCATAGTAATAATCTTATCGATTCCAGTCTAGCTATTGGGGCAAATGTTTCATCAAAGTCCACTCCTTCTATTTAAGTATGAAGGTAGAAATAAACACAAGAAAGTGGGGTTTGAATTGGGTTTCTAAGATCAAAACTTTTCGTACCTAAAATACTCAAAGATAGAACAAGAACAAAAATAAAAACAAAAGAACACAATTATTTTTATCCTGGATCACTATTAACTAAGTTACTCCAGTCCACCTGCCAAGGTGATTTCGCCTTATACACAAGGACTTAATCCACTATAATCAACTAATTATAGACACACTAAGATAACCCGCCAATGTCTTCTCGAGTAATTCTGACTATACCCTAGTCACTCAAGGAATACAAACTCAATCAATGAGATTACAAGAAACGTGTTTACAAGATTACTTCTAAGAAAGCATATTACACAAATTTCAGTACAATGAATTTATGGCACAATAGAGAACAAAATATCTATGTGTGTTTTCTTTTCTTTACACACAAAAATAATACTTAGTTCAACAAAAGTGTTGTGTGTAGAACATGGTGAATTAGCTTCTTGAAAATTAGCTTCATAAGCAACAACAACATCTTCATTCTTCGAAGTCTCCTCTATACAGGTAATGAAAAGATCCATTGGATAAGCAAGATGAGATCTTTAAGGCTTAAGCTTTAAGAAACAACAAGATCGAATGGATGCTTCAAGCTATCTTATCAATACTTCCACCCCCTTCTTAAACCTTAGTGTTTTTAAAAACTTATTGCTTTCTTTGTTAGGTTTTTATCTTTCTGATTATATACCTCTGCTTTTTAATGAAATGAGAATTCTGTTTGGTTATTACTTTGTATATTTTCTTTTTGATTGATGACAAAGGGGGAGAAGAATGGTTGATTTTGATATACCTAATTCTGATTCTGACACCCCAAAATATGTGTCTTTAATATTCTTATGTCTGACTCCGGTTAACTATCCTGGGAACTTTGAATAAGTTCATCATGCTTCTAGTTAACCAGGATTTTTAGGAGTTAAGACATTGATCTGAAGACATTAACCAAGTTAAGTTCAAGTTAACTAGTTGTATACAAGTTCTGAACCAGGCGTATACAAGTTCTGATAATAACCAGGCATATATGAGTTCTTACAAATCAAGCTTTGACACAAGGCTAATAACCAGACTTTCTGATACATAAAGCAAAGTCATTTATGTTGAAATACTTATGTAACCAGGATTCTGCATTCTGAAAAATTGTTTATTTCATATTGATTGAGATATTTTATATGTGTTAAGATTATTTTATGTCTTAAATTCAGGGGGAGCTTGCAAACCTAACTCTGAAATTCTAAGCTAAAAAATAATTTTAATAGTATAAAATTCAGGACGAGATTACAAACTCAACTCTGATGTTTTTATGTGATTAAACAAAGTAAAAATTGTTCATCAAAATACATGGTTTTGTCATCAGAAAAAATGGGGAAATTGTAAGAACAAGATTTAGTTTTGCATATGGCCTTTAGTTTTGATGATAACAATAAATTATTTCTTAGAGAACAATTTTGTACCCTAATGGTTTTGTCTAATGTGTAGCTTTTGCTAACAGGTTTTGATTCTGAAGATTTGGCGTGTGACATCATCAGATTATGGACTCAACACACTTTGACTCTGAAGAGATACAAAAGTGCTTTATAAGATTATGTTAAGTTGTGGAACACTATTAGACAACAGTTCTAATGAATGTTTGTGCTAAAGCTTCTAACCATGACTCTGATAAAAGAGCCTTTGAAGATTTGTCTAGCTCTTATGTCAAGCTCTGAAGATTCTAATTCTCAGCCTTGAGCTCTTCTAAGGTCTTCATAATTACTTCTTCAAAAACTAGAGTTTTCTCCACTCCAAATACAATATTGTTATGCCCCAAAATTCACCATATCCTTCATGATGATTATCTAGGTCAGTAACCCTAATCATATGTATAATCGTGGTTCAATACAATAGAACATGTATCTTGGATTCAAAGATTTGTTTAGGTCATAGGTCATTTTATACTTAGTCATAGCCATGCCCATTGGTTCATGATTAGTGGTTCATTCAAGTCACAGTCTTGTTCATTAGTCATGTTCAATCCCATCATGATGTAGTATGAATTTGATATGGACTGCCCCAATATATGAATCTTGAAAAGTATATCCTTGATTATTAAGGTCTGGAGGAGTGTCCTAAGAAGGAAATTAGATCCCACAATGTTGTGATATGACCTTTATATGAATTGCCCCAGTATTTGACTCTTTGAAAAGTATGCCTTGGATTATATGACTTTTTGGAGTGATTAGACTCACTGTGCCCTTGAGTTGGTATGCCTCAGTATGAGAGTCTTGAAAGTATGCCTCTAATCATGAGGATCATGGATGTTATTTGACATAAGTGTGTCAAATATTGAAATGGTTCGCCTCTAATCAGTAGGATCGTCAGATGATATGTCCGTGATTATAAGGATTTTCCCCTAACTGGAAGGATCCTTAGGTGACTTGCCCCTAGTCAGTAATGTCTCGAAGTGGTATGGCTCTGATCATACCATTGTTGATATTTCTTTGGTGCTAAGTATTGATTTATGATAAAAATGTTCTTTCTGAAAAGCAATTCTAACATTATGCTCATGCAAGTTTTTGAAATCGAAAATTCTTATGGAAAACAGATATGGTGTATACATATGATATTTGGCCATGAGGTTGGCACAAATGAAGATGTGATAGAACAAGATGGTTAGTAACAAACATTCAGAGTCAGTTTAATAACAATTTTGCCGAGTATGCTTTCATAGTGAACTTAGCTTCAATTAGGACTTTTAAATGTTATAATTTGGCCTGCTTCATGGTTTACGAAATAAAAGATATAAGGCTTAAATTTTGATTAAGACCCACCCCTTCTCCTTGATGATCTTCATTCCTAAATCCAATTAATTCAACGAATGCATTTAGTCTACAAGAGAATTTTGATAATGATGATGGATGTAATGATTCAAGCACTGATGAGATTCTTGAGGTGGCAGTCACCTAATTTCACTTACAAGATTATTTCCCTTTTTCTTTCTTTCTTTTTAATCCCTATTTTTGCATGGAACCATTGTTTTGAACTTGTGGTCCATTGGGATGCCCTAACTTTTGCCTAAGTCAACTCCTTTTGACTTAGCAGACTTTTTTTTTAAACATGATGCCCTAACTTTTGCCTAAGTCAAATTTTCAGGTTTTCTTTTTGACTTAGCGAGCTTCTTTTTGGAACAATTCATGTGTGATTTTGCTTTTGATATTTCGAAAATTGTGACTATCGTGTTAGCTATTGTGAGCTTTTATATTTTCACTGCTTCCTCGACGTTGGATGACATATGTGACGAAGAGGATGTACTTGATCCTCTTTCATGTGATTAATAGAATAATTCCCTTAAGATCGGAATGCATCATTGACTTAATTGAACAACTACCCTGCCCCTGGTTAAGATTAAGTTTTTTTAAAAAATAGAAAGAACACCGACTTCAGGCTCGAGGGGGTTGACTAAAGATTATCTCCTTATTTCTCCAATGTTTAGGGAAATGAAACAATGCCTTACATCGTCTGCCCGATCTTACTATTAAAGCATACGTCAGCAAATTCAATTGTTTTATTACATCATTCTCCCTTAAGTTTGTTAATGGTTGAAAAGTGGAATGTAAAAGCCTTGATTTTTTATGGCATAAGAAAGAGTGAAAACGAATGGATCGATTAAAAAATGTGCATGCTCGTTTTATTAAAATTACATTTCAAATAGTACAAATTTTAAATACAAACAACCCTTAACAAAAAAGAAATTACAATTGGAAATGATAAAGTTTATTAATCCTAGGGACGAGCTTCCTTGTTGATCCATCGACTTTATGAGATTATTTTTGAAGTTCTTGCACTTGTAAAGATAAAGGGGTGACCATTCAACAATGGGGATCCTTTCAAGAGTCGACGGCTTGTCATCGATCAGGTCTTGAACTTTGTATTCACACCAGGAACTCTCTTCATAACTAAGAGGATATGGACGAGGAGAAAGACCAAAGGATTGTAGCTTTACTATGACACTTCTGAGTAAGTCATGAGACATTAGTGTAAGATCCAGTTTCCTTACAAGCTTCATTTGTTGTGATTGGTGAAGCGCGTAAGGTTGTTGTTGAAGTAGATACTATTATAGACTCTGTTATGGAGGTCGTCATCTAGAGTTGTATTTGAAGCTCTAGGTAGGCTATGGCTAGCATGACAAAGGGTTACCTTCTCTCTTTAATGTTACTTGCCCTTCTTGAGTCCCACTATAGTTTCTTGATATATCCTTTGAGTTTGTTTGTGAGTATCGGGAAACCTCTTAGCTCTTGACAGTTGGATAAGGGCGAAAGTGGATAGGATGTGCAAATGTATGTGTATGTATGCAAATGCATGGGTATGCAAAAATATTTTTTTATTTTTTATTTTTTATGTTTGAAGGTATGTTATTTTTTTATGTAATGCAAGTGTCACATTAAGATAGTGATAGATAGGAGAATCCACACGGGGTTTAGGGATAATGCCAAATATAAGGACGCCTTGTTTAAGAAGACTCTTTATAGATAAGGATAATGATCGGAATGGGAAACCCAAACATGTTTAAGGATATGTAAGGTAATATGCAAGAATTACTTAGTTAAGATAGTTTCCTTATGATATGCTGGCTCTAAGTTTAGACTACCCAGACCCCTCACAGGGTATGCTCTAGGATTTTAGGATGATAACTTTAGAGTCATGGATTATACCCTTGTTTTACCATTAGAAAGAACAACCTTCCTACGATAATATTTTGGGATAAGTATTGTCTAGGCGGGACCTTAGTAACGACCTTTGTAGGTTGATAACATAAGGTCACCCTGAGTTAAAGGGTTCTAGAAGAGGTCCCCAAAGTCATCGACCGAACTCAAAGTTCTATCATGATGAAGTGTTGGCATTCTCATGACAAATCTTTTGAATTGGTCTATTCTGGGCGGAATCGTCATCAAAGACCCTACGGGATGAGAACCCTGATAGCCGAGACAGGACGACCCCTTACTTAAGCTTATAGTTTTTTATCAAGCCTGGGTTTTGGCTTCACACATGTAACAATCTCATCCATATGATATGTAAATAATAATATAATATTGAAATATACAATAAAATATATTAAAAAATTAAAAATAGTGAATAAATAAATAAAAAAGCAAATAAAGAACACACAACCCTAAAACCAAAGGTTATGATGAACTCTATTTAGGGAAAGTATAAGTCTTCCCTAGTAGAGTCGTCAGCTGTCGCGGCTGGAAAAATGACAGAGTCGCCACCATCTTTTATTCGTTCCTAAGGAAGAAAAAAATAATGATAAAACCTATAGACTAAGGGTGAGATGCTAGGTTCAGGAGTCGGTTAAGTAAGGGGAAGGTGTTAGGCACCCCTTACCCCCATTGTACTCAATGGAATCCTCCTTCAATTATAGGGTTAATGTGCGTTTCTAGGGTGTTTGCTTGATATAGATTAATTGTTTAATTATTTGTTATATTTATAAATAAAAATTATTATTAATAAAAAGAAAGTTTATTAAGAGGAAAAGACCTAAAAAGGTTTTTTATTATTATACTCGCTAGAGTCTTACAACTCTATGCCTACGTACCCTCACTTTTAATGAAGGATCAAAGTCCTGTAGTTCTGGTAGAAAGTATTTTATTTATTTGTTGTTTTTATCCCTTGAAAATTCTCACGCATCGGGGGCGGAGAAGTAATTGATTTAGAGAAAATGCCTCAATACATTAGGATAGAGGTCTTACAATTTGAAGTGAGTTTGAATTGATTTTATTCATTTATCCCTTGCAAAAAAATATTGTTTTAATTTATTTAAGAAAATAAATTAGGAGTCATAATTATGTATTAAATATAACCCTTTATCTCGATTTAACCCTTGAAAACATTAGAGTTTTATCCCAAATGGTATCTCATGTCCTTGTCCCATTAGATTTGAAAATGTAATTTTATTTAATAAATTAAATTAGATGTAATAGGATATATCCACTATCCCAATTTTATTCCATTTTTTGTCCCTTAAAACCCTCGAAATTATCCCTAATTCTATCCCATGTTTCTTGATTTAATTAACCCCAAATTAAGAATATTCTAATTAATTAAGAATAGAATTAATCCCAATTAATTAAACCATAAATAAATAAATTAGACCATAACTCAAAAATAAATCAAACTAAATTAAAATTAGAAAACCTTAATTACTAATTTAATTGAATAAGTCTTAAATATTAAATAAATAAATCTCAATTAAAAGTTAATTAAATAATTAATTAACTAAAATAATTAAAAATAGGAGGTTGTATTTGTAGTTATGAAAAATAATTGAGATGTGTGGAAAGCATGTTTATTGGGCTAAGCCCAAAACTCTATCCTAATTATAATATATAATATATGCAAAAGTAAATAAAATAGTTTAAAAAAGAATAAATGGAACAGCAAGCATATCATTGGGAGCATTCAAAATCCAACATTAGAGAATCTTGTACACATTTAAATTGAAAAAAAAAGTAAAATATAGTTGGGATAAGAATTATGTTTTGGAAATAGAAATCATGTAAATATTCATCATTTATAACCATTAATTTGAAATGATGAAACAATAATAATTAAAAAAATTCAATCCCAAAAATTGATATATCAAACTACCATTTCTCTGATTGATAATATATGTATTTGATTACTAATTCTCTTTAGCATAAAATATAAATATCCAATGCATAATTTTTAGAATAAAATATAATAAATGCACAAATAAATAGCAAGCATGTGTATCAGTAACAAAACAAATAGGCAATACTATATCTATCATGTTCCACTCATTCATTTACAGTAAATCTCTTATTCTTCTCTCAAAACAACAAAAAACTATTTTTCACTTTTCATGAAAACCACAAGATATTTTTTCTTCCTTTTCAAGATCAACAACACAAACATGAGTACCCACACAAATCAAACACTATTGAGATATTCATCAAACAATAGGAAAAAAATTGAACGAAATAAACCACGAAAAATGAAATGCTACTGACTAGAGCAGCGGCGACGTGGTTGTGAGTGGCAGAGGGCTCGTAGCCGTGTGCGGCGGAATCCCAGGAAGGAAGGGTGGTGTTCGTCAGGGCTTTTCTCAGCAATTTCGAGGAGTTTTCCAGTTTCCGTATTCGGTTATGGTTTTGATGCGATTGTGGATCTAATTTTCATTTTTTAGACGCGATTCTGTTTTTGGGTGTTGTTGTGTTGCAATATTTGTGATTTCTTTTATTGTGAATGGGGTTTTAGATTTTCCATGAATATAGATTTAGAGACAAAGTATTGTTTTGAGTTTTTACATATTACTATTGATTAAGAATCAAGACTCAAAAAAATTATTATAAAAACATCATGACTTATGATTTATAATTTCTACTTATTACAATGTAAAAACAGAGATTTATGAGAGTTTTATAACTTCTTACGGGAAACTATATCATACAACACAACACAATATTAAGGATCATAAGACAAGAAATTACCGACCCAAAAGTTTTCGGGAAATAGTTCCACTTTGTTCTTGCTCCTCCTTGCTTTCCTTCAAATCGTTTCTTAAGTTTCTTTTATGCTACAACGAGATGTGGATGTCGATGACAAAGCTATCGGGAAGAGGCTTATGGTTGTATGAGAATTATTCTCGGTGTGAAAACAATTCTCCTTGTGTTTTGGATTTTTTTTCGAATCTTCCGTCAAAGTTGTAGAACTTTGTGGAATTTATTTTTATCGTCTTTTTCTTCCCTTTACTGCACAACTTGTACCTCATTTTATAAACTCAATGAATTTTGAAAGTTGGAAATACTATATGAATATCGATGAAGATTTTGTCGGATTGTTGTCTGTTCTTTGTTTTGGAAAGAAATAATTTTTGTCCCTTGACTTTGAATCACATGTTGAAGAGAGATTTGAATCTTTTGGAACTTTGGAAATATGTGATACTGGAGGGAGGAATTATAAATGAAAAATATTTTGATTCTTTTTTTTTTAAATTTTTTCCTTAAATAATAATTATATTATAATATTAAAGTGATAATAATTACAGTAAATTAACATTAATAAAAAGGAGCTATAAAAAATGATAAAAATAAACTCAAGAAAATAATAACAATAAACAATTTTGAATTTTTTTTCTTTAATTTTAGCTTGATTAATTTTTATTTTAGATTAAAAAAATATATTAAAATAAATAATATAATAATGATAACCTATTGAAGAGAGATTTAAACCTTTTATGACTTTGAAAATCTCTGATACTCGAGTGAGGAATAAATAAATAATATAATAATAATAATATTCTAATATTAAAGTGATAATAATTACACTAAATTAATATTAATAAAAAAAAGTGATAATAAATGATAAAAGTAAACCCAAAAAAGTAATAACAAGAAAAGATATTGAATTTTTTCTTGATTGATTTTTATTTTTTAGATTAAAAAAATATATTAAAATAAATAATATAATAATGATAAATTAAATAAAAATTGAAAATTAAAATAACAAATATTAAAAATTCATTTTTTTTAGAAAAAATATATTAAAAAGAAATAATAAAATAAAACAAAACAAATCAAATAAAAAGTATAAAAAAAAGTTGATTTTAAGATGATAGGATTGAAGGTAAAATATGAAAAGTAGAAAAATGATAAAAGTGACAAGACTGAGATTTGAACTCAAGATCTCCCTGTTTCAACTCTTAAACATACTTCTTTATCAAATGAGACATTGTGTTCAATCAAAATAGAATTGACTCCAAAGAATAATATGTTAATTAAACATGATTTATATTTTTGACCCTACTTATAAATAAAACAAAAAAGTAAAAAAAAATGAGAATGTACTAAAACAAAACAAAAGTTGGGACTTGAACTTGAGACCACATGATCTCTCTCCCTACCCATGGTCTCTTACCAATTGTGTCAATTCATTTATTTGAAATAAGATGGTACTAGAAAACATATGAACGATGGTCAAAATTTGGGGTACGACAGGTGTAGAAATCAATTCCATTGCATATATAATGAAGTTCATTGCCTCGGATTGAGGAGGACTCTTGACCCAAGCCTTGCCAAGTAATCTCAGAACCTCATCCCATAGAATACCTTAAGGATTTCATTGAAATCGAGCTTCTAGTTCAAATTTTATTTTGGAGCTAAAACTCTAAAGATTCATAGTCATTTTCATCTCAATCATCTCCTGCAAGTAAAAGGAGGAAGAACCAAGTGGAATTGCATCGAGGTCAAGCCAAATCACTGCAATCCGAAAGTGATTTTTCCAGATTTTCAAGTCTTCAATTCTTTCTCATTTCTCCATAATGTTACTTGTTTATTGGTTGTCTAAAGTCATACTAATGTAGGCAACAAGATTGAGTTGCTTTGGGGTTAAATAGAAGTAACTCGGATTGTGTATCTCAAAATCCAAATCCTTGTATCTTTCAATATACCTGGAACTAGGAGAATTTAGGTCATATTCGAGCTCCTGAGCATTTTTTCTTTAAAATAGTGTATGCAATTTTTATTTTGGCGAACTTTGGTGATGGACCAGTCCGATGAGGTCCACTAGAGAAGATGACCGGAGCAAGGGCTCCGATGGTGAGTTGGCTTCCTCTTATCCATCTGATATTGGTTCAAGGATCTAATATGAGTCATCCTTTCTGATTACCACTCCTGCAACACATGGACTAGAGACCATGGTAGATAGCACGCGCGTGGCCATCAGATTTGCCACCTCAATTAATGAGGGAGATCTGATGGCCCTTGTTTTTTTAAATGTCTTTTAAATTTATGATTTTATGTTTAATCATTTTATTTTGTTTAATTCATATTAAATTCATTTTTAATCCAAAATATATGGTAATTTCACCAAAAATCTTTAAATATTTTCCTCTTCCATATTTTGAATTAAAATCATTTTTATATTAATTTTGATATTTTTCATGAATTAAATGATTTTAGACTTGTTTTTAAATATTTTAAAATACTTCTGACTTTCCAAAAATTATGAATTTTTTTGTCTAAGGTCCTTTGACCTTGTTTAACCTAGGATAAATCTCATGACCATTTATTTGGTCTTTTGAAGGGATTTAAGGTTTTTTTCAATTTTAAAATGCATTTTAATTCATTTTTTAATTTGATTTTTAATTGAATAATTGTTTGAAAATTATGTTGAGCTATTTAATTGATCTTGTGATGTTTAACTTTCTGTTTGGCCTTGATCATGGTTGATTTGACTTTTGTTTGACCAATACTATTGGATTTAGGGGATTGATGAAATGTACATTTTATCTCCCAAAATGAATGGATAATATTGATCAGATGAAATTCCTCCTATGATCAATATGGACTTCTATTTCCCCTTCCCTCTTCCTATTCATCCCTATTCTTGCCCAATCATTCATTGACTAGTGAATTCTCTTCATGTCTAATGCTAGTTGATTCATCAATGACCTTGTGTCAGATGAATCAACATGAGCCTGACTGAGATAGGTCCCTCAAATTATATTTTAGTGTGTGGTATGTTTTAGGAATTTGGTTCTTTGTACCAAGTCTCTAACATGCATTAACAACTATATTTTTATTGCCCGGTCTCAGATAATTGTGACTTCTACATAAGTTCAATTACGATTGCTTAACATATAACTAAATTTGACCCAAAAAAGGCATAACATTCTTGTAATTGAGATTGTAAGTCTCCCATTCTTCATGGCATTGTGTGAAAACTTGACCTTTTTTCCTTTCATGAGAGCTATTGGTATACTTGTTGATTTATTCAAGTTGGAGCACTTCTCATGGATGATGTCTTGGTTCAAGAATTCATGCTTGTGAGTGAATGGTTGAGTGTTCTCCAAAGAATGACTTAATCAATAAAAACTCTTCACATTTGACTAACCCTTTATTAATTTTGCTTTACTTTCAATTCATTTACTTAATGCACTTTAAATTTCAATACCTTTATCATTCATCTACCATTTACATTTCATGCAACTTGTTTATGTCTCAGTCCTTTTCACTTTGCTCACTTGAGCCATATCTTGTGATTGTATATATTGTTTGCTTGTTTTGTTTTTGTTTATGGTCTTAGGACCTTAAAATACCTAATAACAAAAAAAACCCTAAAAAAACACATTGGTGGACTGTTGGACTTGATTTGAACTCTTGGACTTAGGATAAGCAACTTCTTCATGCTTTGAGGACTTGGCCAATGCCACTATTTGAGAGTGAGTTATACTTGACTGTGCTTTTCATCTGATGCAAGACCTTGGGCGCCCCTTTTGGGTTCGTCTATCACTTTGTCTTTGTGCTTAATTATTATATTGATTATTATTGATGTCTGATGATTGCTTCTGAGTTCACCTCAAGGGATATTTTCATCTGATGCATTGGAATATATTGAATACTGCTAGCTATTGGATTGCTTACTTGGATGTTATGGCTATCTTTATTTGATACCTTGGTCTCCATATGGTTTGCTTGGATATTATTTATGCTTGTTGCTTGCTAAAGTCCAAAGGAAAATGGGTTTCTATATGACATTCTTGTGTGTTGGATTGTATCACATTGGTCAAATCTTTTCAACTCTTAACTTTTATTTTTTGTCTAGGATAGTCCCTTCATCTCCTTCCACTTCTTTAATTTCAAAATCTCTCCCACTTTTCAAAACCTTTTTTATTTGTGTTTTTCAACATAGACATGTTTTAATGGTTAGAAACTTTGGCCTTATGCCATTGAATTTTTAAACCTTTTCTTAAATCTAACTTGTGAATAAACTTAATCATATTGACTTTAATTTCAAAAAGACAAAAAGAACTAAAAACCTCATTCAAGTCTTTGGCCTTTTGTGCCTTTTTTGTTAAACTTTTGTTAAAATCAATTCACCGACTTTCTTTGAAATTTTTACCATGAACTACGGGGTTTTGATCCCTTATTTTTTATATTTGTACGTATGCATAAGAGGGAAGGGCTTGTCAAACACAAAAATATAATTAATGATTTCTTTTCTCATCCCCTCACTCTATCTTTCATCAAACATCATTTTGACCAAATCACTTGCACACAAAAAGGGCTCCCTAGGAGTACCTAGGACACTTTGGGTTCTAACACCTTTCCTCTGTGTAACCAACCCGCTTACCTGTAATCTCTGACATTTTATTAGTTTTAATTTGAAAACTTATTATCTTTGGGTTTTGTTCGTACTTTCTCTCTTTTCCTTTGGAAACAATAAAAGTGCGGTGGCGACTCTGGTTTTATTGACGTCAAGTTTATCCATAGCTTGATGGTCATGAATTTACCGCTACAGAAATTAAGTGGCAAACATGACGGGGATTAGTCCTCAGTGGTTTTAGCCTACTTTTTTGTGTGCATATATTTGTATATTTGATTGTTTGTTTGTATACATTGTTGTATGATACTCTATCTGTTGTGCTTGGTGATCTCTGTGTGGTAAGATAATTTCTAACCCGAACTTGAGTGCAACTTAAGATAGAATGGTGATATAGTCATGCTAGCTTTGAAGGAGTAGTCCTGAAAGATTTGAAATGAGATCCCCCACTCAGTGGAGACCTCTTTGGAGTTACTGATGTCACACGAGTAAGTCTTGGTTAAATATTACTTTCTCTAAATTAGGGGTCCGAGAAACTGAGGATCGTAGAACATTTAACCCAACTTGGCCTGTTTAGGACGTAGTGTGGAGACTGTTCGAGTGTAGACTTGATAACAGTTGTTACACGATACTACACTCAGACGAGTTTCTCTTGAGAATACTATGGATTGATGAGTCAGTCATCTTAACCTATAATATCTGATAGATGGGATCAAGACTCTGGGAACTTTTTAGAACATGATCTACAAGTTTTTATCCTTAGTACACTCCTTTGAGATGGTTCTTAACCCGACTCCATGCTCGTGACTCACAACAAACCCTTTTATTCTCGGTTGATCCAATCGGTCTCATCAATATCAATGGAACTTGGGTGATGATAAGGTGAAAACCATAATCCACCAAAATTGATGATTGATCTTGATGGTGACTTGATCCATCCATTGACCTTTGTTTGTGTTTGCCTTATGTGTGATCCCTTATGTGTGATTGTTGCATTCATGCATACATGCACATCATGACATTCATCATAGAAAAATAAATTTCAAGGAAACTAAGGTCTTATTCTCAAATATTTTCAGACCATGGATTATGGACGAAGGAACATTAAGAAGTACAATTTCAGATGTCCTGATTTGGAAGAGCTAAGGAAGTTGCCATCTTTTGTATTAGATCCCTTGGACTTCAAGCAACGTCATGGGAAGCTCTTGTTCGTCTTATCTACTGATGTGGTTGAAGGACTTCTGAGTGTTTTGGTTCAATTCTATGACCCTCTTTATCGATGCTTCACTTTTCCCGACTATCAGCTAGTGCCCATGTTAAAGGAGTATGCCCATCTCTTGGGTATACCCATATCTAACAAGGTACCTTTTAGTGGATTGGAGGAGATCCCGAGGACTCATGTCATAGCCGAAGCTCTTCATCTGAAGAAATCTGAGATTGATGCTCATTTGATGAAGAAATGAGGGATTCTTTGATTGAATTATGATTTCCTCATTGGTAGAGCCACTGTTTTTGCTCAAGCCGATATCATGGATTCTTTTGAAGTTATCTCTGTATTTCTCATCTATGGTGTAGCTTTGTTCCCTAACATTGACGGTTTTGTTGATGTTAACTCCATTAGAATTTTCTTGATTGGGAATCTTGTTCCGACTCTGTTGGGTGACTTGTATTTCTCTTTTCATTTGAGGAATTCTAAAGGTGGTGGAACTATTGCATGTTGTTTTCCTCTTATGTACAAGTGGTTTATTTTTCACTTGCCTCAGACGCCTGCTTTCTTGGAGAATAAGCAATGTCTACGGTTGTCCCAGAGACTTATGTCTCTCACTAATGATGATATTGTTTGGTATGATTCTGCATTGGGTAGCTTGGATATTATTGATAGTTGTGGTGAGTTCTCTAATGTGTCTCTCATTGGTACACAAGGAGAAATCAACTACAACCCAACATTGGCCTGTTGGTGTAAGTCCTAGAGGCCAATACTTTTGTTACTTGTATCGAATTATTTATTAATAATAAAAGGCTTTTTCTTTATTATGTTTATCTAATAAAGTCCCTAGAATAGATAGTCTGTTTAATGTATCAAGTGTGACTTAATCATGAGATCACATTAAACATAAGAACGTTATTCTTAAAGTATCCATAGTCGAGCTTTATTGTGAAGTGGGATAACATTAAAGCATTAAGACTATTATGTATATAGACTGATGATCACATCTCATGGATCATGGATAAGGAGTTATCAAGTCTTAAACATATGTATGAATATTAAGAGTAATATTTATACTGGATTGACCCGCTATGAGAATACTATATAGAATGTTATGCAAAGTGTCATAAGTTATTCTCATGGTGATAATGGTGTATACCACCCTTCAACCTGAAACCACTATGGACCCTAGATGTAGATTCGAGTGCCTTATTGTTGATCAAACATTGTCTGTAATTGGATGACCATAAAGACAGTTGATGGGTACTCCACGAAGCATGCTAAGGGACATGACTGACCTAGATGGAGTTTTCCCATCCTGCGTAACAGGATAAATGTCCATGGGCCCAATATTGAACTGGACAAGGATGACACAGTATATGCCTTGTGTTCAATATAGACATAAGGGCAAAAGAGTAATTGTACACATAAGTATTATCACAAAAGGATTTGTCATATCACATGACATTTTCGTGTCTTGGATAGCAGTGATGTGTTGCTAGATACCGCTCACTATTTATTATGTTAAATACGTAATTTAATATAATTGTCAATACCGCGAAAACCTACAGGGTTACACACAAAAGGATGTATTGATGAGAGATAGAGTAACTAAGGAATATCGTAATGTATGGTGCACTTAAGTGAATTGTAGAACATCGTAAGGTACGGTGTACTTAAGTAGAATACGAAATATGGTAAGGTACCACGTACTTAAGTGATTTTGGCATATTATAAGATATGGGCCATATACACTTGAGTGGGCTTTTTTTGGCTTGCAGCCCACGCAAGTGGTTCTATAAATAGAACCCTTGTGTAGAATCATTTGTGCAGTTGCAATTTCGTTTCTCTCTCTCTCTCTCTCTCTCTCTCTCTCTCTCTCTCTCACACACACACACACACACACACACACACACACACATAAAGCCTTCATTCATAGCAGCTAGCACTGGGATTGAAGGAATCCGTTCGTGTGGGCTGAGTAGAGGCGTTGTCATCGTTCAACATTCGTGATCGCTCCGTAGATCTGTATCAAAGGTTACTATCGCCACAAGAGGTAACGATTTTATCATTGATCATGCCCATTCGTAAGGATCACTAAAAGAGAAATTTTAAATTCCGCTGCGTTTTGGATCGCTCTTTTCCTTCATAGCCCGCCGTCATCTTGGGTTCCCCTTGAGAGATAAGACTAATAACATTCAGTTAGAGGGTCTATTTTATCAATAGGGTAAATATGAAGGAGAAGAGCGACCCAAAACGCAGCGGAATTTAAAAAGTTATCCTTTAGTGATCGTTACAAACGGGCATGATCAGTGATATAATCGTTGCCTCTTGTGGCGATTGAAACCTTTGATGTAGATCTATAGAGCGATCATGAATGTTGAATGCTGACAACGCCTCTACTCAGTCCACACGAATAGATTCCTTCAATCTCATTGTTAGCTGCTACGAATGAAGGCTTTGAGTGAGAGAGAGAGAGAGAGAGAGAGAGAGAGAGAGAGAGAGAGAGAGAGAGAGAGAGAGAGAGAGAGAGAGAGAGAGAGAGAGAGAGAGAGAGAGAGAGAGAGAGAGAGAGAGAGAGAAACGAAATTACAATTGCATAATGGTTCTATTTATATAACCACTTGTGTGGGCTGCAAGCTAAACAACCCACTTAAGTGTATGTGGCTCATATCTTATATTATGCCAAAATCACTTAAGCACGTGGTACCTTACCATATTCCATATTCTACTTAAGTACACCGTACCTTACGATGTTCTACAATTCACTTAAGTGCACCGTACCTTACGGTGTTCCTTAGTTACTCTATCTCTCATCAATCCGTCCTTTTGTGTGTGATCCTGTAGGTTTTCGCGACATTGGCAATTATATTAAATCACGTATTTAACATAATAAATAGTGAGCAGCATCTAGCAACACATCACTGCTATCCAAGACACGAAAATTTCATGTGATCTGACAAATTCTTTTGTGATAATACTTATGTGTGCAATTACCCTTTCGCCCTTATGTCTATATTGAACACAAGGCATAGACAGTGTCATCCTTGTCTAGTTTAATATTAGTCCCATAGACATTTATCTTGTTACGCAGGATAGGCAAATTCCATCTAGGTCACTCATGTCCCTCAGCATGCTTTGTGGAGTACCCATCAACTATCTTTATGGTCATCCAGTTACGGAAAATGTTTGATCAACAATAAGGCACTGGACTCTATATCTAGGGTCCATATTTGTTTCAGGTCGAAGGGTGGTATACACCATTATCACCATGAGAATAACTTATGACACTTTGCATAACATTCTATATAGTATTCTCATAGCGGGTCAATCCAGTATAAATATTACTCTTAATATTCATACATACGTTTAAGACTTGATAACTCCTTATCCATGACCCATGAGATGTGATCATCAGTCTATATACATAATAGTCTTAATGCTTTAATGTTATCCCACTTCACAATAAAGCTCGACTACGGATACTTTAAGAATAACGTTCTTATGTTTAATGTGATCTCATGATTAAGTCACACTTGATACATTAAATGGACTAGCTATTCTAGGGACTTTATTAAATAAACATAATAAAGAAAAAGCCTTTCATTATTAATAAATAATTCGATACAAGTACCAAAAGTATTGACCTCTAGGGCTTACACCAACAAAAGATCCCAAACTTTTGAAGAGTAGAATGATGTGTGCTTGGCACAATGTGCATAGGAAAGGAAGATCCGAGCTTGGTCCACGCATCAGTGTAGCTTTGGAAGCTTACACTATTTGGGTGAAGAAGAGAGCTTTGGAGATCAAGATGTTGTACGCTTGTGAGTAACCTATGTATGTGGTTGTGGCTGGGCCATCAACTCTCCATAACCAAAATGTAGAGGACTTGGAATACGCACTTGCCAAGATGAAGTAAGATAAAGATTTATGGGAAGAGAGGTTCCATGCTTTGAATCGAAAGCATGAGGAGTTGCAACTTGAATTGAAAGACAAAGTTGCAATTATTGAGATCCTTGAGGATCATGCAGTGAAGAGATAGAGAGAGCCAAATGGTTTAGTTGCATGTAGTATGCCTCATCCTTTCGGTGTTTGGACAAAGATTATTGATCAGCTTGTCCTTAAGAAGGCTCATATGAAGACATCCTTTGATTCAGAGATTCTACGCATCTGAAGGAAGTATGCCCCCATAGCCAGATCATATGATGCAGTTGTTAGGGATCCTTAGGATGATAGTTTCCTTTTCTCTTATATTTGTATTTTGGTTTCTAAAATTGTACTCAGTGTAATCCTTCCAAATTTTATGAATAAAAATAGATTTAATGGCCAATTGAATTGTTATTGTTGATTATGTTATTACTAATTGAAAATATTTGCAAGTAAGACTTCATATGTTCCTTAAAATTAAAAATAATCAAAAACATTGCATCTCATGCATAATTTGCATAACAGGTTTCTTCCGTCAGGTGTCTTATCAGTTCTTCTTATGTGTATTAGCAAAGATGACTCATCACTATAACACCTGAGCTAATCGACTGAAGAGAATGAAACACCTTTAACAAGAGAATAAAGAGCTGAAGGATGATATTTCTAGACTCATAACCTTGATGGAGTCTGTGATAGCTGCTTATATCCAACCGTCTCCACCTCCTTCAACTTCTCCTCATTAGAGGACTGTTATTTCAGAGATTGCTTCAGCGTCTGTGCATGTTGTTGCTACTAGCCAGTCGATGCCTACCATGCTTGTCAGATTCCCATGGGGAATGCCACCAAATTTTATGTGCCAACATTTGCTTCTGTGCCGGTATCTAGCCCGATCCTGTCAGTACCTCCTCTTATCATTCATACTTTGCCTCGTGTCGAGGACACCATTTACCACTCTGATCCATTTGAAGGTCCAGATTTTTTTGAGAAGATGGATGAGATGAAGGATCGGTTTCTTAAGTTGTGCAAGGAATTGAAGACCCTAAGAGGAAAGGATTTATTTGGTAAGAGTGTTGTCGAGTTGTGTTTAGTTCCCAATGTCAAGATTTCGGTGAAGTTCAAGGTCCTAGAAAGATGTCTACTCAAACCGACAATGACCAATTTCTTATTCACTACTTCCAATATAGTCTGATTGGAGATGCCCTTATATGGTATATGGGCTTGAACAATGCTAGTGTATGTACTTTTAATGACTTGGGGGAGGCCTTTGTCAAACAATATAAGTACAATGTTGATATGGCGCCAGATCGTGACCAACTTCGGTCAATGCCTCAGAAGGCCAAAGAGGCATTCAAAGAATATGCTAAAAAATAGAGGGAGTTGGCCGCTCAGATTAGTCCCCCTCTAAGAGAAATGGAAATGACCAAGATATTCTTGAAGGTGCTAAGTTCATTTTACTATGAACGTATGATCACAAGTTCCCCTAATGATTTTACCGAGATGGTAAACATGGGGATGCGATTGGAAGAATGAGCCCGGGAAAAACGTTTATCCAAAGATGAAGCGTCAGCGAGCAAGAAGTATGGTGGTAGTTTCTCCTAAAATAAAGAAGGAGAAACTAATGCAGAATCAACAGGGAGGCGGATGAGGCCTCATGTGAGGAAGAATTCCTAGTCCCGTCAACATCAACATCAAGTATCATCAGTAATTCCAGTCTTTACCAATAATTCAACCAATCAATCAGTTCCTATTCAACAACAACATTAACAACAGCCGCAACAACGTACCAACAACAACAACAATAATCATCATCAGTACTCTGAGAGGAAGGTCTCTTTTGACCCTATTCCTATGACATATGCAGAATTGCACCCGTCCTTGGTAGTCAAGAATCTTATCCAACTAAGGAATCCTCCACAAATTCCTAAACCATTGTCATGGTGGTTCAAACCTGACTTGCATTGTGCTTTTCACCATGGAGCTCCTGGTCATGATATTGAAAAATGTTATCCCCTGAAGTACGAAGTTCAAAAGCTGGTCAAGAGCGGTATGGTGTCCTTTGAGGACAGAGTGCCAGATGTTAAATCCAACTTGTTGCCCACTCATGGTAACACTTTTGTGAACATGTTAGACGATAGTCCTGGGAATTTCAGGGTATTTGATGTGCATTGTATTTGTAGGTCCTTGGTGGAGATTCATAAAGATTTATGTCTGGTAAGACATTATGAACATGACCATGATGGTTGATTTATTTGTAGCGTTAACCCTCGAGGGTGTGTAATTGTTAAAAGGGATATTCAAAAGTTGATGGATGAGAATGTTATTCATGTTCAACAGTCAAGGTATGTGGGAATGATGTGAACGTCATTGTTCCAGTATTCAAGACCCTTGAGCGGGTAGTCATTGAATTTGATAGCAACATCAAGAAAGAAAACAGATTGGTATCGCCGTTGGTTATACGGTTAGCGAGCCCTATCCCCTATTCATTCGATAAAGTTGTGTCATACAAGTATAATGCTACCATGATTGAGAAGGGTCAAGAGGTTCCTCTCCCAGTTGCAGATTCAATGGTGAGTATCACAAATGTGGTGAAGGTGACTCGTAGTGGTCGTGTGTTTAGTCCAATATTTCCTAAGATTGTAGAAGATGTGTTCGTAGGTAAGAAGGCAGAGATTCCTACAGTTTATCCGATTAGTGCTCCAACGTGTTAGTCTGGTGAATCTAGCAAGTTGAAGGCTAATGATGATGATGATGTATTGCACTTAATTAAGAGAAGTGAATTCAATATTGTGGAGCAGCTTCTCTGTAAGACTCCAATTTTGACCCTAAGATCTATCATGCTATCTCATCATTTGCATTGACTCTGGACCATTACCATTGAACAAGAAATTTTCCTTAACTTATAAAATGCATAACTCCTTCGTGACAAATCCAAATGAGGTCAAATTTGTTACCAGATTAAATAGGTTTGAAAGAGATACAACTTTAATTAAGGAACTTTTTCCATTTGAAGCCCATAGAAAAAGTTATTTAAGGTGGAAGAAGTAAACAATTGACTTGGTACTTAGAAAAATTTCATTTATGTTTGATTTTCCAAACATCCACCTCAAAATTAATCATAATCCAAGATTCAAATGGAAAAGTGTTCAACATGAAAGTTGTTCCCTTTGATCTCACTTTTCTAAAAAGACTAAGATCATCTTATTTGGTCAAGAATTGAATGACTTGCACATGGCCTCTCTTCAAGGCCCCATTTGGATGAATCTCATGATCACATTCCAATTTCCATTGCATGATTACATGACACACTTTTAGCATTACACATGATGAAATTTGGACTTGATTACACCATTTCATGGGCCTACCACACGCCCATGCAACCATGCAAGTGAAGTTTGCTAGTTTTGTTATTTTGATAGAAGGGTGTGAAAGCCAATTGCATAGCCTATAAATAAGACCCCTCATGCTCAGAATTATAGACACCTTGCCCAAGCTTTGAACCTATAATCCTAACCCTCACCATTAGAGGAAAAACTTGAAGGTTTTCAATTGAAAATCGAGTTTCAATTTCACTTCAGTTTCGAAGTTGAAACTCCAAGAATCCAAGAATTTCCTTGATCCAATTCAACTCCTGCAAGCTTCTGAATTCAAGCCAAGGCCAATTGGAAGCAAGATCAAGAAAGATTCAAGCTCCCTCGAAGGTGAATTTTTTGAAACTTCATCTCTTCGATTCTATCTCAAATCTTCACCATTCTCTCTTATTTTTGGTTGGCTGAAGTCCTACCAATATAGGCAACAAGATTGAGTTGCTTTGAGGTCAAATCGAAGCAACTCAGTTCGTGATCCTCAAAATTCAAATCCCTGTATCTTTTTATATACTTGGAATTGGAGAAAATCGAGGCCAGATTCGAGATTCTGAGCATTTTCTCTTTGAAATAGTGTCCTTGTTTTTCATTTTCCATTGAGATAAAGTTGGACCAGTCTAGTGAAGATCACCATAGAAGATGGTCGGAGCCCTAGCTCCGGTGTTATGTTAGCACACCTCCTGGCCATCTGATCATGTTGGAACATATTAATCTGAGCCACTCTTCCTGATTACCACGAGTGTACACACGTTGACTGCAGAGCATGATGGAAGTGCACGCTTGGCCATCAAATATGTCACCTCAATTAATGAGGGAGATTTGATGACCCTTATTTTTTCTATTTTCTTTTTATTTTCTGAATTTTCATTTAATCCTTTTATTTTGTTTAATTCATATTAATTTCATTTTTGATCCAAAAAATATGGGACTTTCACCAAAAACCTTTAAATATTTTTCTCATTCATATTCTAAATTAAAATTATTTTTTGCATTAATTTTGATATTATTTATGAATGAAATGTTTTTGTGCATATTTTTAATTGTTTAAAAATACTTATGACTTTTCAAAAATAGTGAATTTTTTTGTCTAAGGTCCTTTGACCTTGTTTGACCTAGGATAAATCCCTTGGTCATTTATTTGGTGTTTTGAAGGGATTTTAGGTTTTGACCAAATTAAAATGTATTTTAATTTATTTTTAATTGGATTTTTAATTGATTAAATGCTTAAAAATTATGTTGAGTCATTTTTATGGTCTTGTGATGTTTGACTCTCTGTTTGGGCCTTGGTCAATGTTGATTTGACTTTTGTTGGATCAAAACCATTGGATTTAGGGGATTGATGAAATGTACATTTCATCTCCCAAAATGAATGAATGTTTTTGATTTGATAAAATCCTCCCTTGGTCAATTTATGTTTCTATCTTCCCCTCCCTCTTCATCTTCATCTCTATTCTCTCCCATTCCTCCATTTGACCAATGAAATCTCTAATGTCTTAAGGATAATTTGTTCATCAATAACCTTGTGTCAGATGAACCACTACAAGTATGACTGAGATAGGTCTCTCCCTCTTGATCTTTTCTTTTAATGTGTGGTATATTTTAGGAGTTTGGTTCTTCATGCCAAATCTCTAACATGCATTAACTCCTAAATTTTTATTGCCCGATCTCAGATAGTTGTGACTTCCACATAAGTCCAATTACGATTGCTTAACATAGAGCTAAATTTGACCCTAATGGCATAACGTTCTAGTAAGTGAGATTGTAAGTCTCTAATTCTTCATGGTATTGTGTGGAGACTTGACCTTTTTTCCTTTCATGAGACATAGTGGCATACTTATTGAATTATCAAGTTGGAGCCCTTCTCATGGAAGATGTCTTGGCTTAAGGATTCATACTTGTGAATGAATGGTTGAGTATTCTCTAAAGAATGACTTAAACAATTAAAGATCACCACTAACTTTTGACTAACATTTAACTAATTATTATTAATAATACTCTACTTTCAAGTCATTTACTTTATGCAATTTAAATTTCAATCATTTATCATTCATTGTCATTTACATTTCATTTAACTTGTTTATGTTTATGTCATTTTCACTTTGCTCATTTGAGCCATATCTTGTGATTGTATATATTTGTTTATGTGTTTTGACTATATTTGTGGTCCTAGGACCTTAAAACACCTAATAACAACAAAAATCGTAAAAAAAATATGGTGGACTATTGATCTTGATCTGAACTCTTGGACTTAGATTTAGGCAACACTCCCTATGCAAAAGACTTGGTCAATGCCAACATTTTTGAGACCAAGCTATTGTGATCTGAGCCCTCATTTAGTGCAAGCCTTGGGATTTGTTTGAATTCATCTGCTACTCTGTCTTTGTGCTAATTGTTAATTTTACCTTGTGTCTGATTGTTTGCTTTGAGTTGATAAAGGAGTATTTCATTTTATACATGGGAAGACAATGAAGACTGCTAGCTTTTGGGTTTGCTTGCTTGGATATGGATATCTTTATTTGATGCCTTGATCTTAATAATGTATGGATATTACTTATTTGCTTATTGCTTGTTTCTTGTCAAAGTCCAAGGGAATATGAGTTTCTATATGACATTCTTGTCTGTTGGATTGCATCCCATTGGCCAAATCTTTTCAACTCTTAACTTTTAAATTTATGCTCAGGGTAGTCTATTCATCTCTCCCATTTCTTAAATTTTAAAATTTGTCCCCCTTTTCAAAAACTTTCTTTGCTTGTGATTTCAAACTTAGACTTTGTTTTAATAATTAGAAACTTTTGTCTTATGCCATTGAACTTTCAAACTCTTTCTTAAATCAAATTTGTAAATAAACTTAATCATATTGACTTAAAATTTCAAAATACAAAAAGAACTAACAACTCCTTTGAAACTTTTGGCCCCTTGTGCCTTTTCTTATTAAAACTTTTATTAAAAGTAATTCACCAACTTTGAAATTTTTACCACGAACTACGAGGTTTTGATCCCTCATTTTTATGTTGGTACGTAGGCACAAGTCCGAAGGTCTTGTCAAACACAAAAATATAATCAATAAATTCTTTTCTCATCCCCACACTCTATTTTTCTCAAACATATTTTATACCAAACACATATGCACACATAAAAAAAGGCTCTCTAAGAGTACATATGACACTTTGGGTGCTAACACCTTCCCTCTGTGTAACCAACCCCCTTACCTGTAATCTCTAGCATTTTATTAGTTTTAATTTGAAAACTTCTTATCTTTGGGTTTTTTACGTACTTTTCCCTTTTCCTTAGGAAACAATAAAAGTATGGTGGCGACTATGGTTTTATCAATGTTAAGATTATCCATAGCTTTATGGTCATGAATTTACCGCTATAGAAATTAAGTAACGACTCTATTGGGGAGTAATCCTCAGTGGGTTTAGCCTACTTTTTTTTATGTGTATATATTTGTATACTTACTATTTGTATATTTGTTTGTATGATATAATCTGTCTGTTGTGCTTTGTGATCTCTGAGTGGTGAGATAAGTTCTAACCCAAACTTGAGTGCAATTAAGATAGGAGGATGGTATAGTCATGTTCAACTTGTGTGGAGTAGTCCTTAAAAAGTTGGCTTGAGACCCATCTACTCAATGGAGACCCTTTTGGAGATACTGATATCACACAAGTTATTTGTGGTTAGGCATTACTTTCTCTGATTTGGGGTCCGAGAAGCTGAAGACTGTAGAACATTTAACCCAACTTGGCCTATTTAGGACGTATTGTATAGGCTGTTCAGGTGTAGACCTGATAACAGTTGTTACGCGATGCTACACTCAGACGAGTTTCTCTTGGGAATATTATGGGTTGATAAGTTAGTCATCCTAACCTATAATATCCGATAGATGGGATTAAGACTCTGGTAACTTTTATAGAGCATGATCTACATGTTTTTATCCTTAGTACACTCCTTTGGGGTGGTTCTTGACCTGACCCCATGCTCGTGACTCACAACAAACCCTTTGATTCTTGATTGATCCTCTCAAGTCTCGTAAATATCAATGGAACTTGGATATTGAGAAGGTGAAAACCATAATCCACCAAAATGGATGATTGATCTTGATGATGACTTGATCCATCCCTTGACCTTTGTTTGTGTGTGATCCCTTGTGAATGATTGTTGCATTCATGCATACATGCACATCATAACATTCATCACAGATAGTAAATTTCAAGGAACTGAGGTCTTATTTGCAAATTATTTTCAGACCATGGATTATGGACGAAGGAACACTAAGAAGTACAGTTTCAGATATCCTGATTTGAAAGAGCTAAGGAAGTTTTCCTCGTTTGTACTAGATCCTTTGGACTTCAAGCAATGCCATATGAAGCTCTTATCTATGTTATCTGTTGATGTTGTTGAGGGACTTTTGAGTGTGTTGTTTTAGTTTTATGATCCTCTCTACCGGTGCTTCATTTTTCCTGATTATCAGCTTGTGCCTACGTTAGAGGAGTACACCCATCTCTTGGGTATACCCGTATTTGACAAGATTCCTTTTATTGGATTGAAGGAGATTCACAAATCTCAATATATAGTTGAAGCTCTTCATCTGAAGAAGTCTGAGATTGATGCTCATTTGGTGAAAAGGGAGGTATTCTTGGGTTGACTTCTGAGTTCCTCATTGGAAAAGCTATTGTATTTGCTCAAGCCGGTAGTATGGATGCTTTTGAAGCCATCTTTGTATTGCTCATCTATGGTCTAGATTTGTTCCCTAACATTGATGGTTTTGTTGATGTTAACACCATTAGAATCTTCTTGATTAGGAATCATGTTCTTACTCTGTTGGGTGACTTGTATTTCTCTTTGCATTTGAGGAATTCTAAGGGTGGTGGGACTATTGTATGTTGTGTTCCTCTTCTATATAAGTGGTTTATTTCGCACTTGCCTCAAGCGCCTGCTTTTTTGGAGAATAAGCAATATCTACGGTGGTCTCACAGACTTATGTCTCCTCTCACTAATGATGATATTGTTTGGTACGATTCTGCATTGAGTGATGTGCATATTATTGACAGTTGAATTCTCTAATGTGACTCTCATTGGTACACAAGTAGGAATCAACTACAACCCTGCTTTGACTCGTCGTCAACTTGGGTTCCCCTTGAGAGATAAACCTAATAACACTCAGTTAGAAGATCTTTTCTATCAAGAGGGTAAAGATCCCCAACATTTGAAGCAGATGACGATACATGCTTGGCATAATGTGTATAGGAAGGGAAGATTCGAGCTTGGTCCGTGCAATTGTATAGATTTGGAAGCTTACACTATTTGGGTTAAGAAGAGAGCTTTGGAGCTGAAGATGTCATATGCTTGTGAAGATCTATGTTTTTGTTTGTGGCTGAGCCATCAACTCTCCCTAACCAAGATGTAGAGGAGTTGGAAGATGCACTAATCAAGATGAAGCAAGAGAGAGATATTCGGGAAGAGCGGTTCCATGCTTTAAGCTGAAAGCATGAAGAGTTGAAACTTGAGTCAAAAGACAAGGATGCACTTATTTAGATTCTTGAAGACTGAGCAATGAAGAGACAGAGAGATCCAGAGGGTGTATCTTCCTCTAGTATGCCTCAGCGTTCCGGTGCTTGGAAGAAGATTTTTGATAAGCTAGTTCTTGAGAAGACTTAGATGAAGATATGCTTTAAGTCTGAGATTCGACGCATCCGAAGGAAGTATACACCCATAGCCAAATCATCTGATACAGTTGCTAAGGGATCCTTAGGATGATAGTTTCCTTTTCTCTTGTATTTGTACTTTGGTTTCTGAAATTTTACTCAGTGTAATCCTTCCAAATTTTATGAATAAAAAGAGATTTTATGGTTAATCAAATTGTTATTATTATATATTTGCAAATAGAACTCATATGTTCCTTGAAATTAAACAATAAAAAACATTGCATTTCATGCATCATTTGTATAACAGGTTTTCTTCTGCCAGATGTCTTATCAGTTCTTCTTATGTGCATCAGCCAAGCTGACTCACCATTATAACACTCGTCCTAATCACCCAAGGATCATGGAGCATCTAGAGAAATAGAACTGAGAACTGAAGGATGAGATTTCCAGATTAACGACGCTGATGGAATTTGTCATTGCTGCACAGAACCAGTCATCACCGACTCGTTTAACTCCTCCCTAGAGGACTGTTATTTATGAGGTAGCTACCTCAACTATTCTTGTTGCTGCCTGTCAATCTATTCCCTATATGCCTATTGGATTCCCTTGGGGAATGCCATAAACTTTATGCTAGAAGGGTATGCACCCACCTTTGTCTCTCTGTCGGCGTCTAGTTTGGTCATGTCAGTGCCCCTCCTGTTATTCACACTCTGTCTCGTATTAAGGACACATTCTACCACTCTGAGCCACCTGGGGGTCCAGATGTGTATGATAAGATGGATGAGATGAAAGATCAATTCTTCGAGTTGCATAAATAGTTGAAGACTTTGAGAGGGAAAAACTTGTTTGGGAAGAGCGATGTTGAACTCTGCTTGGTCCCCAATGTTAAGATCCTGGTGAAATTCAAGGTCCCAGACTTTGAAGAGTACAAAAGGAATACTTATCTGTTGAGCCATCTTGTGATGTACGCCAAAAAAATGTCTACTCATACTGATAATGATCAGTTACTGATTCACTATTTCCAAGACAAATTGACTGGAGTTGCCTTAAGGTGGTATGTGGGTTTGGACAACGTGGATATGGCGCCTGATAGAGACCAGTTGAGGTCTATGTCTCAGAAAGATAAGGAGACATTTAAAGACTATGCTCAGAGATGGATAGAGTTGGCTGCCCAGATTAGTCCACCATTGGAAGAGAAAGAAATGACGAAGATCTTCTTGAAGATGCTGAGTTCGTTTTATTACGAACGTATGATTGCAAGTGCCCCCAATGATTTTACCGAAATGGTAAATATGGGGATGAGACTAGAAGAAGGAGCCCGTGAAGGAAGATTGTCTAAGGAAGAAGCATCATCCAGTAAGAAATATGGTGGGAGTTTATCCAAGAGGAAGGAGGGAGAAACTAATTCAGTGTCAGTGGGGAGGCAGAGGAGGCCTCATGTCAGAAAGAGTTCTCAACCTCGTCAACATCAACACCAAGTTTCATCAGTAATTCCTGTATTCTCCAATAATTTTAATCAATCAGTTCCGATTCAGCATCAACAACAACCACAACAGAGAACCAACAATAACAACAACAGTAATCATCAGCAAAATGTTGAGAGGAAGAAAGTCTCCTTTGAACCTATTCCTATGTCTTACGTAGAACTGTACCCATCATTGGTCCTCAAAAATCTGATCCAACCAAGAAATCCTCGACAAATTCCTGAGCCACTTCCATGGTGGTTCAAACCTGATTTACACTGTGCTTTTCACCAGGGAGCCCTTGGCCATGACATAGAGAATTGTTATCCATTGAAATATGAAGTCCAAAAACTTGTGAAGAATGGAATGGTGCCTTTTGAGGACAGGGCACCAAATGTGAAAGCCAATCCTCTTCCTGCTCATGGTAATGCTACTATCGACATGGTGGACGACTGTCCAGGGAATTTATGAGTTGTTGATGTGCGACATATCCGTAGGTCGTTAGTGGAAATGCATAGAACCTTGTGTTCAATCAGTGCCTGTGAACATGCCTATGATGGTTGTGTGATATGTAGTGTAAACCCCCGTGGGTGTATGGTTGTCAAGAGGGATATCCAGAAGTTGATGGATGAGAATGTAATACAAATTCAACGGTCAAGGGATATAGATGATGTGAATGTGATTGTGCCTGTATTCAAGACCCTTGAGCGGGTAGTTATCCAGTTTGATAGCAACACCAATGATAATGCTAATAGATAGATATTATCGTTGGTTATACGGTTAGCGGGCCCTAATCCGTATGCATCTGATAAAGTTGTGTCATATCAATACAACACCACTATGATTGAGAATGGTCAAGAATTCCCTTACCAGTCGCAGACTCTATGGTAAATATTGTAGATATAGCAAAGGTGACCCGTAACGGTCGTGTGTTCGGTCCAGTTTTTCCAAAATAAATAGAAGATGTTTCCGCAAGTAAGAAGGCAGAGATTCCGGTGGTGAATCTGGTTAGTGCTTCAACGTGTCAGTCTGGTGAGTCCAGCAAACTGAAGGCTAATGATGATGATGAAGTTTTAAAGTTGACTAAGAGAAGTGAATTCAATGTTGTGGAGCAAATGCTCCAGACTCCGTCAAAGATCTTTGTGATGTCACTACTGATGAATTCTAAAGCGCGTAGGGAGGCATTGTAGAAAGTGCTAGAGCAGGCTTATGTTGAGCATGATGTGATCGTGGATCATTTTGACCACATAGTTGCCAACATTACTTCTTGTAACAATTTGAGTTTTTGTGATGAAGAGCTTCCTGAGGAAGGCAAAAATCATAATTTGGCATTGTATATTTCAATGAATTGTAAGGAGGACGCTTTATCCAATGTGTTGGTTGACACTGGGTCATCATTTAATGTGTTTCCAAAATCAACTTTAGCAAGACTCTCCTATCAAGGCGCCCCAATGAGGTACATCAGCATGATTGTCAAGGCGTTCGATGGTTCTCGTAAAAATGTCATTGGTGAAGTGGACCTTCCAATGAAGATACGTCCGAGTGATTTCCAAATTACTTTCCAGGTAATGGATATCCATCAGGCCTACAGTTGCTTGTTAGGAAGGCCATGGATTCATGAAGCACGAGCTGTGACGTCTATTTTACACCAAAAGTTAAAATTTGTAAAGAATGACAAACTTGTCGTTGTTGGTGGAGAGAAGGCATTATTAGTAAGCCATTTGTCATCATTCACATATGTTGATGCTGAGGAGGAGGTTGGAACTCCATTCCAAGCCTTATCTATTACTTATGAAATGAAGAAAACTGGGTGTAGCGGGGTATTCGTTACCATTAGAGATATTGACTAAATCCAAGGTAAACCATACAAGTCGAGTCGCCACCGCACTTCTATTTATCCAAAGGAATGGTTAGAAAGCGAACAAAAAACCTAAAAGTTTTATCGAATCAAAAACTAGTAAAAATGTCAGAGATCGGGGTAAGGGGGTTGGTTATGCAATGGGAAGGTTTTAAGCACCCAAAACATCCTAGGTACTCCTAGGGAGCCCTTTTCATACTTGTTGTAAGGTTGGTATTTTGTGAAAATTTGTTTGTGCAAACATGATTGAAGAGATGAGAAGAGAATCTACAAGTTATTTACATTTTTGTGTTTGGATGGATAAACTCATTGCCTACGTACCATCTTAAAAAGATTAGGATCAAAACCTCGTAGTTCGGGGTAAAAATCTCAAAATGAATTGGTGAATTGATTGGTCCAAAAGCCTTAAGGTCTTTTGTTATCCAAGGGAGAAAACTCAATCTAAAACCACAAATCCACCATGTGAGGATAGCTTCAACATGCTAGTGAGGGGTTAACTCTATAATAAGCATGGAAGACTCATTGTCCATCACTAAGGATATAGGTGAGTATTACATCTACCTCAAGGATAACTCAAACCTAATAGCTAAAGGTTATAAAAAATTTGCTTGAGTGAGTGGCCATTGAAACCACAAAAAGCATTTGAATGAGTTATATTTACCAATAAAAAGCATGTACAAAATATGGTCAAAGTTGACTTAGAAGTTCAATTCAAAATAAGTGTTATGAAAAGAAAGTTTGAAAATCAAAAGCATAAGGCTTAGGTTTCTAATGTTTGAAAACAAGTGTTAAATGTTTGCACAAAAGTTTTGGCTTGGGTTAGAATGGAGGGAAGAAGAAGAATGGCTAAAGTCCTAATCATACAAGAGATAAGGGATAAGAAACAAGACCACAAATGGAGTTCCTCTCTTGAGATCATACTGATGATCCAAGTAGCTCCCATCCTTTGGAATATGCAAGCAAAATAATAGTAAGCTCAAGCAATCAACAATCAATTAGGCTCTTGGAAAGTTCTTCAATGGCTCTTAGATCTCTTTCTCTTAGAAACTCATGGCAATGGTTCCTCACTTAGGCTCAATGTTGGAATCTCTAGCACAAGAACACACACATTAAAAAGTTCCATCAAGCAATCAAGAATGAACAAGAAGGAGTTTTTAGAGATTGGTCTTTTCAAAGTTATCTTTGGCATTTATAGCATTCTAAAGGCTCAATGCCTAGTTGCTCTTTGACTTTTATAGCAATCTAAAGGCCCAATGCCTAGTTGCTCTTTGACTCCACATTTTGCATAGGGAAAGTCCTAAAGTCTAAGTCCATTTTGTCCATTTCTTTGCATTTTGGTCCACAACAATCAAAACAAAACACAAGCATAATAACATATACACAATTATGTGTTTGTCGCAACCTACCTGCGAAAAAAACAACCGGCGAGAAAGAAAATGACAGAAGAGTCGCCACCGTGCGTTATTTATCCCAAGGGGGGGGGGGGGGGGGGCAGGAAACGCTCGAAGTAAACCTGGAAAAAGGAAAGGAAAAGACAAGGTCTCGCAACCAGATCTTGGGTTCGGGAGTCGATTATGCGAAGGGAAGGTATTAGCACCCCTACGCATCCGTAGTAATCTACGGGATCCACTTTTGTAGTTTTTGTCTAAAGGGTGTGGGTTTATCTAATGCACTATTTACTAAAAAGGGGTCAAAAGAAAATGACTCGCACGGATGTCGCATCCACTGCATACGTATCTCATCTGAATGTGAGAATCAGAGTCTTCGTAGCTCGGCTGCCTAGGGGTTAAGGGGAAGTTTGCTCGGTAAGGCATCGCGCCTTATGCCTACGTATCTCATCTGGAATGAGAATCAGAGCAAGTCGTAGTTCGGCTAACTACGCGGTTATGGATTGGGTTTTGGGGTGAACGACGTTACTGCGCAATCTACCAGATGCTCGACCTTTGGAGACTTACTCGCCTGTAGTAGAAGGAGTAAACGTGTTCTATGGAGAAGAAAAATCAATGAGATGTTTGCGTTTTAGGAACGCGCATGCAAAAAGGAGTCCTAGGCGAAGGAACCTGCATACAGTAAACACACAAAACATTGCCTCCTATTGAGGTCTTCCAGCTAAGTAAGCGGTAAAATGCGGGAAAAATAAAGGGATTAAGAGGTCTACCGCACGGATAAAGATCTGGAGTAATATCAATTAGAGGAATAAGAAACCCAGAGATCCTTCCAAGCTAACACCATCAAAGAAAGCCAGTCAGTACAGGTAATCGGAATAAGCCTCCCGAGGGTATCCCACAAATAAAGTAGAATCCCGTGCGAGTGTCTCTGCAAGAGTCATGTGAGCCCTCACAAAAACTCAACAAAAGGTTAGAGTAACAGGACGAAATCAAGAGAAAACGATGCCATGGTGAACACAAAACAGGTTAGAACAAAACAGAACAAGCTACTGTCGCGATCGCTACTGTCTCGCCTAGCGAAGGCTTAGCGAAGCTTCGCTGCAGGCTCGCCTAGCGAAGCGACTAGTGAAGGCCTGCGGGTTTTGGATTCTTCCTTGATAACAGTTCGATCTCCATAATCCGAAACCCTATGGTATCCATCTCAGAAACGAAACGATTAAACATTCAAGGTATTGTTAACATTCATGAATATCTAAACCCGTGGGCAAAAATAAATGATACCTCATACATTCATAATTCAAATTGAGAGCATAAGAGTAATGGGAATAAGGGCAAACCTGATCGGAGAGATCGATTGAAATCGAAGGGCACGACTGGGTTTGTAAAGCAATGTTAGGGTTTGCGTGAGATGAGGGTGAAAAAGTGTGTGAGTCAGAGTGAACCTTTCAGAGCTGTCCGGAGGTTGCTGCAGATTAGCTCGTAGGTCTCCTTTTTCTCTCTCCTTTTCTCCAATTTAGTCCAGGGTTTTGTTTATACTGAAACTCTAATATTTATAGACTGATTTTCGCAACTTGTGGGCTCAAAATGAGGGCAACTCAAGCCCTAAATTTCTCTGTTATTTTTTGAAAACGCGTACTCTTCGCCTAGCGAAGGATTTGCTCGCCTAGCGAGCATGACAGTCCTATTCGCTAGGCGAAGCATTCTGCTCGCCTAGCGAGCATGACAGCTCAGGCTCTGCTTTTTGCTCCTTCAAGCTTGACATTTTGCATGGTGAATAGGCCCCATTTGAACCTGTTGGAAGTAACTCAAGTCCTTTCCTTGCGTTGACCGATCACCCGGATAAAACCCACAAAGTCTTGGATGACGTTCAAGCTTCCAAGATCCGATTCTGATTGACACGATGAAATGCAATATGAAATATTAAATGAAATGAAAAATGAATGCATGAATGAGGAGGGTAAATTTTGGGGTGTTACAGCTGCCCCTATTCAATCATCAGCTAACCCGAGCAGGATGAAAGCGAACAACCTATCAGACGAACAGGGTGAGCTGTGATTGAATACCAAAGACAGACCGAAAATTTGCGCTCTGAGAGCACCGCAACAATACATCGCGCTGTTTATCTTTCTCCCGATCCTCTGGCTGGATTTGCATCAGTCTTCTGACTTAATCTGGAGTTTCGATCCTCTGGCTGAATCTATACTCAATTTAGTCCTCTGATTGGATATTAATTTTGATCCTCGGGCTGGGTACGATTTTGATCCTCAGGCTGGATACGATTTTGTCTTCTGATTAGACATGATTTCGATCTTCTGGCTAGATCTGTTTCGATCTTCTGGCTAGACCTGACCTTGATCTTCTGGCTATATCTACTTCGATTGATTCTCTGGCTGAATCTATACTCTTTGATTCTCTGGCTGAATCTACTTTCTTTGATTCTCTGGCTGAATCTAATTTTGGTCTTCGGGCTAGACCTGACTTCGATTTTCTGGCTAGATCTGTTTCGATTCTCTGGCTGAATCTATTCTCTTTGATTCTCTGGCTGAATCTATTTCGATCTTCTGGCTAGATCTTCTTCGATTGATTCTCTGGCTGAATCTATTCTCGGTCTTCGGGCTAGATCTGACTTCGATCTTCTGGCTAGATCTACTTCGATCTTCTGGCTAGATCTTCTTTGTTTCGATTCTCTGGCTGAATCTATTCTCGGTCTTCGGGCTAGACCTGACTTCGATCTTCTGGCTAGATCTGGATTGATTTGATGATAAATTCCCATCATCAGGATTTCGCATCTGAGGCATGCGCTGGTTGATCCTCTTTCGAAACCTACAATCTTCATGTTAGATATGCAGCTTCGAGAATGTCCCACTTTTCGGGCTTCGTACATATTCTTTAGGCTAGAACATGTTGTAACGACTCTTCGATTAGACTTTGTTTTTAAGTTGCGATCCGCGGGCTGGATCCTCTTGTAGGTTGATTTTTGTTGAGCTGTCAATCTACTCCCCTAGCTGGCTTGTTGGGGAAATGACGCTTGTAAGTGACTCTCTGGCGGAATCTTCAAATTGAACCTTAAGCTGACTCACTGGACAACGATTCTCAGGCTGAATCTTCGAAATGACCCTCATGCTAGCTTATGGAAAACGATTCTCAGGCTGAATCTTCGAAATGACCCTCAGGCTGGCTTATGGAAAACGATTCTCAGGCTGAATCTTCGAAATGAACCTCAGGCTGGCTTATGGAAAACGATTCTCAGGCTGAATCTTCGAAATGACCCTCAGGCTGGCTTATGGAAAACGATTCTCAGGCTGAATCTTCGAAATGAACCTCAGGCTGGATCACACACACTTGATCCTCTGGCTGGATCTTTTGGAAAATGATTCTCAGGCTGAATCTTCAAAACGACCCTCGGGCTGGACCACTAGAACACGATTCTTAGGCTGAATCTCAAAATGACCCTCAGGCTGGATCACTCATACTTGATCCCCTGGCTGGATCTCGTGACTTTGGTTGTAAAGTAACTCTTCAGTCTGCTTTGAAGAACCTGCTTATTAGGTTATGTGTATGCTTGATATGCATGCAAATGCAAATGTTAATGTTATGCATGGTGTAAAAAGAAAAGAAATCTGCTTGGGGAATCAAATTCCAGTAGGGAACGGATCGCTGTATCAATCCTTGAATGCTCTGTGGGGAGTGATCCGTCTGCCGGGACCAATGAGCCACCGAAAATAAATCAGCTTCTCTCTGGGAAGTTGACCTTGCTGGGGAAGTATCAACCATGAGAACTTTGCTTGGCGAGGCTCCGTGAGGGGAGTCGGTGGGGAAAGCACCTCCTGGGGAATTGTCGTAGGAATAGCCCTTTGCTGGGGATAAGAACTTGCTGATCGTCCTCAGGCTGGGGATCAAAACAAATCTGTTAAAAATAAACTGCTGGGGAATGAGATGAACACTGGGAACACCACCCTTTTGTCTGTTGGGTATGCAACTACTCTGTTGTTGCTGGGGAAACAAGGTGTAACTCTACTCGGGAACCTGCTCTGCTGAGGAGAGACTTTGTCAACCGCTTGGGGATGAGGATTCATGACTTGGCATCCGGTTCCTGTGACCTGTAACCAAAAAATACACGTATGCCCCGGGGAATTACTCAGTTTGAATTCACCATCCGGGATTAAGCACATTCAAAGCAATTTTAAATGTTTTCCTGTGCAAATCATCTGCAAAAGCCACCATTATATTCAGATGCAATATGTTTCATCAAGAATTCAGACATCTTTTGCAAACAAACTGATAAATGAAAAATAAAAGAGGCTCTTTAACTGAATTATTCGACTTTTATCGGTTGAGAAATTTGTGCCAGGAATAGGCGAGTATATCAGGAAGCTGATCCCTGGAAAGAGGTGATCTCTATAAATTGAACAAAAGAAACTATCCTAGTGGCAATGTGGATACGGGGTCCCACTGAGTTTCGACTATGCTATGGCTCGTATGTCCTCAAGACGCTCTGCTCATCTTGCTTTCGGAAGTGGATGGTTAGTCGATCTTTAACCTTCGGAGATTGCCGGATTGAGTGAAACGGTGATATAACACAGATGAACTCAGATTGCAGTCATTCGCTTATTCCCTAACTTTTGCGTGGACCGCCCTTTTGGGTTTTCGATCCACCGGGATACCCTTTTTTGCCTGAGCCGCCCTTTCGGGTTTTCGAATCATCGGGTGTACATTTTATCCCTAATTTTTGCCCGAACCTCTTTATTCCTTTTTTTTCCTTTTTTCTTTTTTCTTTTTTTGGTTCGTCGGGATGCCCTTTTTTACCTGGACTATTCTTTTTACTGTCCAGCGGGTCAATTATGCGAAGTATTTTTTAACTGCGTCTGAGTTGACAGGGGATGGGAAGTCTTCGCCATCCATGGTTGTTAGCATCAAAGCTCCGCCAGAGAAAACTCTTTTAACCACGTATGGACCCTCATAGTTCGGCGTCCATTTGCCCATGTGATCTGTGTTGGGAGGAAGAATTCTTTTGAGTACCAATTCACCGCCTTGATACTCCCGAGGGCGCACTTTCTGATCAAACACTCTCTTCCTCCGTCTCTGATATAGCTGACCATGACATATAGCTGCTAGTCTCTTTTCCTCAACTAGGCTCATCTGATTGTATCGGGAACAGACCCATTCTGCTTCGTCCAGCTTAACATCCATCAGGATCCGCAAAGAAGGAATTTTGACTTCAACCGGAAGAACTGCTTCCATGCCATATACAAACTGATAAGGTGTTGCCCCAACATTTTGTGTGTGTGGAGGGATATGCACTTTATCTGCGTAAATCTGGCAAGACACTTCCTTTGATGGCTTTTTGTGAAGTGTATTGGATGTCATACTCTGTCAGTATCATTTGCCACTTAGCAACTCTTCCGGGGAGCGTTGGCTTTTCAAAATATACTGGACTGGATCCATCTTTGATATCAATTGAGTCGTATGAGTCAACATATACTGTCTTAGTCGGCGAGCAGCCTATGCCAAAGCGCAACAAGTTTTCTCGAGCAGTGAGTATCTTTGTTCACAGTCGGTAAACTTTTTGCTAAGGTAGTATGTTGCATGCTCTTTTCGACCTGACTCGTCACGCTGACCGAGCACACAACCCATTGACCTTTCTAACACGGTCAAGTACCTGATCAACGGTATTTTCCTCTCGGCCTGTAGACTGGCCCCGATCTTGATCTCTTTCTTGTCGCCTTCGGTACCAATGTTGACGGTCTCAATCACCTCCTGATAAGGTGCAATAGCTCGGTCCTCCTGTTTCAACAACCTGGCTAACTCTTCAGGCAATTCACAATCTTCCTCAACCCCTTCTCCGACTTGATAGATAGGATTGTCGAAGTTATACTTGGCCATAGCAGTGTCGTTAGCAGTGAGATCCGGGTGATCATGATGGAGGATCATGCTTTACCTTAGAACGAAATACTTTTTTTTGGGAAGAAAAACGAAAAAGAAACATTGCCATTTTTTTTGTAAAAGGTAAAAACTGAAAGAAAGAGAACACAAAATTGTTTGCAAAAGCTGTCCTTTTATTGATGATGAAAATAATTGCGAAATGTAACTAAATGGATGGCCCTACAGATGAGTCATTACACCTTGGGCAAAGTGTAAGACTTTATTATGCATGTAATAAAAGGAAAACAATAAAAATTACTCTTTCAGTAGAGTAAATTGGACGACTTTTTCAGACGACCAATTGTTGAGCTTTTCTCCCGGGACACACGGGGGAATCCAGCTATCCGAGTCACAGTCGCTGTCAGCCTTGTCTTCATCTGCAACATTGACGATGTGGGGAGAAACCAAATCCAAAATTTCCCCACTATCAACAACATTAATCCCCTGCCCACCGTGGGCTGGCATCGGGTTTTGGATAACATTAGGCACCGGAGAAAAATTGATAGCCTGGGCATCTCTCAAATCTTGTATATTTAGCTGGAGAGCCTTGCAATTATCTGTAGTATGGCCAGGTGCGTTGGAGTGAAAAGCACATATGGCGTTGACATCATAACCTCTAGGCAAATTATTGGGATCGACCGGTGGGGCCAGAGTTCTCAACGTAACCAGATTCATGTCAATCAACTTGGGAAGTAATACTGAATAAGGCATTGGGATCGGCTCAATGACCCGGTCTGTCTGCCTTGGACGTTGTTGATAGGGTCTCTGCTGACCCGGATTACCTCCTTGTTGTTGATTATTGTACCTAGGTTGCTGTTGCGGATGATACTGCGATTGTTGTTGCTGTTGAGGAGCAGGTGTTGGAATAGTGACTACAGCCACTTGATCTTGATAATAATTAGGGCGTCCTCTGCCCCTGCCTCTGCCGGCATATACAACGCTTGTCTCGCCTTCTCTTCTTCGCTGACCATTACCAGCAAACGGTTTCTTGGGACCTGATGAGTTGGAAGCGCTGTTGTGTTGAATTCGGCCCATCTTCAACAGACTCTCGATTCTTTCTCCAGCAATTACTATCTCTACAAAACTGATTGACGGGCAAGCAGCCAATCTCTCAATATAATTGCCTTGAAGAGTGTTCATGAACATGTCTGCCATCTCCCTTTCAGACATAGGGGGTTGGACGGACGCAACAATTTGTCTCCAACGCTGAGCATATTCTCTAAAGGTTTCCTTGGCAGTCTGAGACATTCCTTGCAACAAGGTCCTATTTGGAGCCATGTCCAAGTTGTATTGATATTGCCTGACAAAAGCCTCTGCCAAGTCTTTCCAGCTCTTGATGGTAGTACAAGACAAATGAGAATACCATTCACGAGAAGCTCCAGTTAGACTGTCTTCAAAATAGTACATCCACAGCTTTTCATCTTCAGTGTGAGCTCCCAACCTTCCCAGATAAGATTGGAGATGAGTGCGTGGGCAAGAAGTCCCGTTGTATTTCTCAAAGGTAGGGGGTTTGAACTTGTGAGGAATCCTTACTCCCTGAACCAGACCAAGATTTGTGACATCAAAACCTAAGGAATTTTGAGACTCTAGAGATTTGAGCTTCTCAGCAAGCTCATCCATACGACGAGTGGTCTCGTGAGCTTCGTCGTGCAAAGAAAACTGATCATACTGATAATCTTCAGTAACGGGGCGCCCGTTAATCCGAATTCCTTGATTCACATTGTATCTTCCGCCAATACCATTTCCAACATTCCCCGTGTTGCCAACATTACCCGGGTTTCCATCAGCATTTACGTTACCCACGTTACCAGGGTTTCCCTCAACATTTGGTATCTCCACCTCTGGGTCGGGCCTCGGTTGCTCAACCAATTCCCTCAACTTTTCCTGGCCTTCTGCCATACCAGTCATCAATGTCATGAACTGATCCATCCTTTCACGCATATCAGCCAGCTCTTTCTGTACCTGGTCCATTGCTAGTCGCGGACGATTTTCCTTTGTCGGGTACCTGTGGACTCGCTTGGGACCAATACTGCCTGAAACAGGGAACAAACATTAGACACTGCGGTGACACCTGCAAAACAAACAAGGGTTAGTATGCATGGTATGTGATGCACTGCTTATTCAATTTTAAGGCGCCCCCCTTTTGAAAGGGAATACCCTGCAAATGAATAAGCATGAGATGTTGGATGCAAATATGCAGATGATGTTATGCAATGCAAAGGCATGTCAATCAGGATCGCTGGATCTGCTTGAACATCTGTCAGGTTGCACTGCCTGGAGAAAAACTCATTGAGGAATATAATACCGGATCGGCACTTCGGCATGAATTTGGAACCGAGAACCATAGAACACAGTCATCAACTCAGAACCCATACTTCAGAACCAACAGTCACCAACAAGAACCGAACAATAGTTACCAACAAAACAAGTCACCATCAGTACCTGTAAATGATTCATTCTCGCCCCACTCACGGGTGTAATCTAGGCCAGGGTAAGGTCAAGAGAAACGCAGGATAAACAATCCTTTCAAGAATATCATCATATGCACACCAGGTGTACGCAACGATAATACCCTATCAAAATCTGAACTGCTCGTGATACCATGTTCCGCTAAGTGGCGCCATACCACCCGCTTCCCATGAATCACTCTATTCCTAGGTGTCCTAAAGTTCACTCATAGCCTGTGTATTGGGCCTTTTACCTCTTGTAGAACACCCCATCCCAACAAACAGAACCAGTAGATACGGCAATCATATGTACACAATGCAATAAAGCAAGTAAATGCTGAAAGATAAATATCTGTACAAAAGAATAAACACCCAATAAACAAACAACCTACAAAAGCTAGGATGGACTCGTTTAGGGAAACCGGTTCCCCAGCAGAGTCGCCAGCTGTCACAACCTACCTGCGAAAAAAACAACCGGCGAGAAAGGAATGGACAGAAGAGTCGCCACCGTGCGTTATTTATCCCAAAGGGGGGGGGGGGGGGGAAGGAAACGCTCGAAGTAAACCTGGAAAAAGGAAAGGAAAAGACAAGGTCTCGCAACCAGATCTTGGGTTCGGGAGTCGATTATGCGAAGGGAAGGTATTATCACCCCTACGCATCCGTAGTACTCTACGGGATCCACTTTTGTAGTTTTTGTCTAAAGGGTGTGGGTTTATCTAATGCACTATTTACTAAAAAGGGGTCAAAAGAAAATGACTCGCACGGATGTCGCATCCACTGCATACGTATCTCATCTGAATGTGAGAATCAGAGTCTTCGTAGCTCGGCTGCCTAGAGGTTAAGGGGAAGTGTGATCGGTAAGGCATCGCGACTTATGCCTGCGTATCTCATATGGAATGAGAATCAGAGCAAGCCGTAGTTCGGCTAACTACGGGGTTATGGATTGGGTTTTGGGGTGAACGACGTTACTGCGCAATCTACTGGATGCTCGACCTTTGGAGACTTACTCGCCTGTAGTAGAAGGAGTAAACATGTTCTATGGAGAAGAAAAATCAATGAGATGTTTGCGTTTTAGGAACGCGCATGCAAAAAGGAGTCCTAGGCGAAGGAACCT
This sequence comes from Lathyrus oleraceus, assembly GCF_024323335.1. Classification (NCBI taxonomy): domain Eukaryota; kingdom Viridiplantae; phylum Streptophyta; class Magnoliopsida; order Fabales; family Fabaceae; genus Lathyrus; species Lathyrus oleraceus. Next base: position 560,930,927 of record NC_066583.1, on the reverse strand, counting down.
GCATACAGTAAACACACAAAACATTGCCTCCTATTGAGGTCTTCCAGCTAAGTAAGCGGTAAAATGCGGGAAAAATAAAGGGATTAAGAGGTCTACCGCACGGATAAAGATCTGAAGTAATAGCAATTAGAGGAATAAGAAACCCATAGATCCTTCCAAGCTAACACCATCAAAGAAAGCCAGTCAGTACAGGTAATCGGAATAAGCCTCCCGAGGGTATCCCACAAATAAAGTGGAATCCCGTGCGAGTGTCTCTGCAAGAGTCATGTGAGCCCTCACAAAAACTCAACAAAAGGTTAGAGTAACAGGATGAAATCAAGAGAAAACGATGCCATGGTGAACACAAAATAGGTTAGAACAAAACAGAACAAGCTACTGTCGTGATCGCTACTGTCTCGCCTAGCGAAGCTTCGCTGCAGGCTCGCCTATCGAAGCGGCTAGCGAAGGCCTGCGGGTTTTGGATTCTTCCTTGATAACAGTTCGATCTCCATAATCCGAAACCATGTGGTATCCATCTCAGAAACGAAACAATTAAACATTCAAGGTATTGTTAACATTCATGAATATCTAAACCCGTGGGCAAAAACAAACGATACCTCATACATTCATAATTCAAATTGAGACCATAAGAGTAATGGGAATAAGGGCAAACCTGATCGGAGAGATCGGTTGAAATCGAAGGGCACGGTTGGGTTTGTAAAGCAATGTTAGGGTTTGCGTGAGATGAGGGTGAGAAAGTGTGTGAGTCAGAGTGAACGTTTCAGAGCTGTCCGGAGGTTGCTGCAGATTAGCTCGTAGGTCTCCTTTTTTTCTCTCCTTTTCTCCAGTTTAGTCCAGGGTTTTGTTTCTACTGAAACTCTAATATTTATAGACTGATTTTTGCAGCTTGTGGGCTTAAAATGAGGGCAACTCAAGCCCAAAATTTCTCTGTTATTTTCTGAAAACGCATACTCTTCGCCTAGCGAAGGATTTGCTCGCCTAGCGAGCATGATAGTCCTCTTCGCTAGGCGAAGCATTCTGCTCGCCTAGCGAGCATGACAGCTCAGGCTCTGCTTTTTGCTCCTTCAAGCTTGGCATTTTGCATGGTGAATAGGCCCCATTTGAACCTGTTGGAAGTAACTCAAGTCCTTTCCTTGCATTGACCGATCACCCGGATAGAACCCACAAAGTCTTGGATGACGTTCAAGCTTCCAGGATCCGATTCTGATTGACACGATGAAATGCAATATGAAGTGTTAAATGAAATGAAAAATGAATTCATGAATGAGGAGGGCGGATTTTGGGGTGTTACAGTGCTCAAGTGAGCAAAAGGAAAATTGCATTATTATAAACATGTGCTCAAATGAGCAAAGGAAAAAGCAAATGAATAGTATGTACAAGAATAGTAAATTGCATAAAAGTAAAGAGCAAAAAGTAAATGTTAATTGTTAATGGTTAATGTTAGTAGTTAGTGTGCCATAAGGCAAATTTAGCGCTATGTTAAGCAATCGTAATTGGACTTATGTAGAAGTCACAACTATCTGAGGTCGGTCAATAATAATGTAGGCAACAACACAAGTTAGAAGTCTTGATTAGTGAACCAAGTTCCAACAACTTGCCATGCCAAAAAGAAGATGAGAAATGATCTTGTATTGGTTTAAGTTCTTTGCATGATTTAGAAGACAACCTATCCTTAATGCAAAGCCATTCACTTGAATTGATCAAGATGAATTAGATTTGAATCAAGGAAGATTAAGCCTCCCTAATCAATGTTAACTTATCAACCTTTAACTCATTGATCCAAAAGAAAAGAAGAAGAAGAAGATGAATAATGGAGATGAAGAATTAAAGTGTATGAAATGAAATGGAATGTACCAATCTATTAAGAGTTGACCAAAGACATTGAGGATCATGGTCAAACAATAAAAAACAAAAGTGGGATGGAGATTGGAAGTCAAGAAATAAACAAAATATTTTTGGCATTTTTAATATTTGAAAATAAACTTGAATTAAAATATTAAAGAAAGGTCAAACTTCAAAATCACTTCAAATCAACTTTGAAAAGTCCAAGTGAATTATCCCAAGTTCAACATGGTCAAACAAAGTTTGACAAAAAATTTCAAAATTTTTAAAAGTCAGAAACTATTTTTAATCAATTAAAAATGAATAAAAATTACCTAATTGGACTAAAATCTCAAATCAATTAAAAAATGGATGAGAATATTTTTCATAGATCCATCATCATTCAAATAGGTTGAGAAAATATTTTTGTATTTTTTGAATATCAAAAACTATTTAAAAATGAATTAAAAATAACCAGAAAAGAGAAATTTCATAAAAAATATCAAATGATAAAATAAAAAATATAAAAAAATCATATTTAGAAACTAGAATTAAAAAGAGAAATAATGCAATTGGTCCCATATTTTTTGGACCAATAATAAATGAGATATGAATTTTTGAAATAAAAGGAAATAAAGAAAACAAAATCAGAAATTGAAAAATAGCAAAAATCAGGAAGCGTTGGATGGATCCTCATTAATTGACATGGAGGATCTAATGGTCATGGCATGCGCGCGCACCAAAGTCCTCAGTCAATGCAACCACACACTGAATTAAAATAAGTCATATCATTGGAGGGTGGAGATTAGATCTGGGAATTGCATCCAAAGGCTCACATTCAATCTGGCAATGGGACGGTGGCCAGCGCCACCGTCTTCTCTGGTGAGCTCCGGCGAAGCTCAAAAAATGCAGAGATGCAAATGTTCATTAAAATGGACGATCTAGGCACCATTCGAAAGGTGAAGTGATGTACATCACTCCTATACCACTCACTTCCACTCTAGATTCCTATTAAGAGAGAAATCAGAGATGGAAGCTTGATGGTGTTCATCATGAACTTGCTCGATTTCAAAAATTTAGCATACAACAATGATGCCTCTATAGAGAGGACTTCAGACAACACAATATCAAGGCCAATAGATCAAAGAACAAAGAGTTTCGAAGCAAAAACCAGTTGATCCACACCTTTGGGTTGTGAAGATTTGAGTCTCTTTCCTTGGTTCCTTTTGCAAAACAGAACTTCAATGGATCAGATGATGAAGGTTTAGGAACTTTAGATCTGAGAATTCCACCAAATTCAATTGAATTTCAGATCTGAATTTTTGAGAAAAATGAACTTAGTTCCTTTGGTATGGTTGAGGATTCACTCTTGCATCATTTCAGGCGCCCTTAGGTTGGTTAATTATGAAGCATATCACATGTATTTATAGCTGGAAATGGCTGAGCAAGTGAGTTTACTCGTGTGCATGGCAAATGGATTTCTCCTTGCATAGGCTTATGTGATCATGTGAAAGGCCCAAACTCAATTGCATTTGCATGCTGGTGATCAAACAAGTTGAAATGGACGTGCAGTTTGCAAGGCATTGGCTTGTGTATGGAAGTTTAACATGAAATGCACAACTAGTCACAAAACTTCACCTCTTCGAAAATGCTACTTGAAAAATTGAAACATAGGCATGTGGGTAATGGTTGGAAAGGTCTTACCATGAGGAACAAATGTTATGTTGAACAAAAACTCATTTGGAGTGTGGAAATTTATGAAAACAGGCCATGAAATTCAATGCACAAAATATGCCTTTGAGAATTTGTCAAAATGAAACAACTTCAAGCCCTTCTGTTTTGATGATGCAAGCTTCAAATGAAAAAACCTACAACATAAGAGTTGTATATCTTTTCAATACAATCAATTTGGACTTAGATTTTGCATCATTTGGATTTTTGATGAAGAAGTTATGGGCACTTGAAGTTGGACTTTTTTCCATTTTAATGCATTTGGCCCAAAGTGACCTATAATGTTTTGCATTATCACATGTATTTCTTTTGAGATTTTGAAATTTTTCTCAACATAACATTTGAATTAGACACAATAATATTTCCAATTCATTTGGTCTCACCTCAAAATCATAAAAAATGAATGAGTTATGTTCTTGGGAAGTTGACCCAAAATTAGGGTTTCAGTCAAAATGACCTATAATGTCTTGGAATGGAAGATGACTTTCCAAGCTTCAAATCAATTTTTGATGAAAATAAAAGTTGTTCATATTGTTCTTAAGAACATTTTGGCTCCTGGGACCATCTCCATTTTACCAACACATAAAAAGTTAGGTCTCAATGCATTTCAAAATAGACAGATGAATTGACTGATCAACTTCTCAAGTCCACCACTCATATCTTGATGAATTGATGATTGAGGACACTCAAATAAGTTCAAATATGCATGGAATGATTAATTAAAGAACTTCCCTTGATGGTATTTGACCATGGGCTGAGGTTGCTTCATGAGTAAGGCATTGTTGATGATCAGATGAATTAGGGTTTCCTTGGGAAACAAACCTCAAACCCCTTGACTTGCTTTGATCAAAATGGTGAATTGAGATACTAGGGAGGCATATTTGATGGACGGGAGCTTTGGTAACCATTGCCATGCTTGCTTTCATCTTCTCTTGACCTTTTTACTGCACAAAGGATCTCCTAGAAGCTTTTAGACCTTGTGATTGCTCAAGCTACAAACAAGAAATGTTAGTGACATATTTTTGTGCTTTTGGTTAATAAATAAAATGAGAAAAGCAATGATATACAATTCAAGCATGCTTGGTGATCTCAAACCACTCACAAGAGAGATCCCACCCAAAGGCAAAGGGAACCAAGATGCTTATGATCCTTGAGGCTATGCAAATGCAATGTTATGATGCCATAAGGGATCTTAGGGACAAAATTAGGGTCATACAGATGCACCTATTTAAGGTCATTCTAGCCGGAGAAGTGAAGGTTAAAATCTTCGTCTCGACGAGGTAGAATGGGCTTAAATAATAACAAAGAGACGAATTTTGGTCCCAAAGAGACCTCATGATGCAAATGTATGCATGCAAAAAGGTAAAACTTTGTGGAGATATGTGTCCACAAAGAGGAAAAGAAATCAGGAGGAACTAACAATCCATATGGGTGACACACTCAATGGGACAGAGACTCTGAGACTCTCATGAGGATAGAAAGGGGATAAATTGCATGAGCAGGGCATGACTCAAAGCTTAAGGAGCAGAAAACCAAGAGAATAAACCAATGGAGAGACCCGAGCTGACTCAAAGGAGCATGTACTGGGGAGTATGCCAATACAACGGAATTATCCATCAAGGACACATCGGATAAAAATCCGGACTCAGATGGGGAGAATCCACTAACGGACCATACCGGGGAGACATAAAACAGGATTCCTCTGGGGAAGCAACAGGACGAGGTATTACCGGTTACTGGGTAATAAGCTCAAAGAGACATATGATCCGAACACCGGTATAAGGGTGAAAGAACAACATGCTCAGGGAGAGTGAATGTCTAAGACCAGTATAAAGGTGAGAGGTATCAAACATCCAAAATCATCTGAGGAAAACCTAAAAAGGTATATTTCAACTCAGGAAAATCTGACTCCACAGGGGACAAAAGTCATAATAGGAAGTAGAGAGGAAGGAACACCAGGGATACCGGTTACTGGGCATATAATAGGTGATCGACCAGGGTGTGAATTGGGGAATATTTCCAAGACACTCATCATCCAAAAGAGGACTAACGACAAACTTGACTAAAGGGTGGACATTCGATTCCGCAAAGGGGATACGAATCTTACTCGACTAGGGAAGATCAAAGACTTCGTCCGAAGAGTGCATGAGATATATCATCTATTACCGTCAGAACGTAGATAACATACTCGCATAGAAGATTATCCTCAACCGGTTACTGGGTCAATAAAGGATAAATCGACCGAAAAGAAAGGACACTGGGATACCGAGAACCAGGTATAAAATAATGACCAATCAAAGGGAGAAACAATCATTACCGACAAACGGCACATGAAAGGTGACTTGCTGAGGATACATTGACGAAGGCAATGATCCAGGAGATATACTCAAAAGGGTGAAGGACTATCAATATCGAATACTGGATAATGATAACCGTCAAGGAGGGGATTACACCTACCAGATACTGGATAGGAAACCACGGAAAAGTAATCGTCATCGGTTAGGATGAACAAAAGGTTAACTCCGCCAAGGGGGATAAACGAAGGATAATCTCCGGAATCCAAATCTAGGAACAAACTAGAGATGCACAATGAAACAAGACTCACCCATATGAGGATATAACTCAATGGGGGGTTCCATCCCAATATATGTGTTGGAAGGACATAGAAACAACCATCATCCACGAGGACATAACTCGGTGGGGAATATGGAAGAAAGGATAAACATTTTCTGTTTATGGAGCTGACTCTTCATGGAGAGATCAAACGCAAACCATCTACTTGGGGAATATATTACCGTATAGAAGAAGATATCAAACAAAGATATATGGCAAAGGATGCAACATGAATATCTGAATGTTAAAACTATGCATATATGTATGGTTTATGTATGATGAATGTTGACAAACAGACATTTCTAACACGAACAGGTCCACTGATCGATTGAGTAAACATCTGGTACTACATCTCAAGAGAGAAAGCCCGGCTCAAAGTAGAACATCCTATCTGCCGGGGATCAGGAACAAAGATCTCTGCAGGGGAATGAACAACAACCAATCCAATTGGGAACAGGATTACGACACAGATAAGTTCCGCTGGGGAAGCCACTCCACCGGGGAAATTATCAAAGGGGTGATAGATCTTCGTGGGGATACAATCGCCAATCAGAAGCTTCCAAGGGTCAACCAAACCAAAAGCTCACACCTACTGAGGAGGAAGGAGGCTGAAATACCTTTACCACACACTCTACTCAGGAGAAGAAACACAAAAGGCTCCGGAGGAAGAGGATGTAAACGCACCAGGAATATGAACAAATGTCTTACCCTGTTGAGAATCATACCATCTTTGGGAGAGCACTGAAGACATCCTCAGTGTCCTTTCATCATTGTGAACGTTCACTTTGTTTAAAAACAAGTTATGAAAAGTTTAATTAAGAACAATGATATTTCTCAATTAAAACATGCAAAACATTTGTTGAGTAGAAACAAATAAAAGTGCAAATAATTGGATAAAGGCTCAAATTTATTTGATGGAATGGTAGTCTGCAAATGGCAAAACTCCATACATCTTTACAAATTTGAAATTGGTGATATATATTGGAAAAGGACTATATTGAACATAGTGACCATTTCTCCACCAACTCTGAACCCGATGTATTTGGAACTTCAGTTGACGATGACTGAGCGAGAATCTCTGACGGATGACAGTTTGTAGAACGCAGTCTTGTCAGGATGCAGTTACTTGCCAAATCCCTAATTTTTGCCTAGATTGTCCCAGGGTGAGGTACTCAATCTAGCGGGATACATTTTTTTTTTATGTCTCTAACTTTTGCCTGGATCGCCCTTTCGGGTTTTCAATCCACCAAGACGCTCATTTTTGCCTAAGCCGCCCTTTTGGGTTTTCAACTTAGCAAGCTATTCTGTTTTTTTGTTTTAGGCGAAGTATTTCTTGACTGCATCTGAATTCAAAGGACGAGTGAAATCCTCCCCATCCATAGTTGTAAGTATCAAAGCACCGCCTGAAAAGGCTCTCTTGACAACATATGAACCTTCATAGTTTGGAGTCCACTTGCCCCTGGAATCGGGCGCGAAAGACAAGACTTTCTTGAGCACAAGGTTACCCTCTCAGAACACACGAGGCTTGACCTTCTTGTCAAAGGCTTTCTTCATCCTTTGCTGATATAATTGACCATGGCACATAGCGGTCAATCTCTTCTCTTCAATCAAGTTCAGCTGGTCATAACGACTCTGAACCCATTCAGCATCAGTCAACTTGGCTTCCATCAAAACTCTCATTGATGGGATCTCCACCTCTACTGGGAGTACAGCCTCCATGCCATAAACAAGAGAGAAAAGGGTTGCCCCTTTTGAAGTGCGGACAGATGTACGATATCCATGTAAAGCCAATGGCAGCATCTCATGCCAATCTTTATACGTGACAACCATCTTCTGGATAATCTTCTTAATATTCTTATTAGCAGCTTCAACAGCCCCATTCATCTTGGGTCTATAAGGAGAAGAATTATGATGTGCGATCTTGAACTCATTACACAACTCTTTCATCATCTTGTTGTTCAAGTTAGATCCATTATCAGTAATGATCTTATCTGGCACACCATACTGGCATATAAGTTGATTCTTGATAAATTTCACGACCACCTGCCTGGTCACGTTTGCATACGATGTCGCTTCAACCCATTTGGTGAAGTAATCAATTGCTACAAGAATGAATCTGTGAGCGTTGGACGCTTTTGGCTCTATCATGCCAATCATGTCAATTCCCCACATAGAGAAAGGCCATGGTGAGGAAATCACATTCAGAAGTGTCGGAGGAATATGAATCTTATCTGCATAAATCTGACACTTTGCAGCAGTCAGACTCCATTGTCAGCCAATAGTAGCCTGCTGTCAACATCTTTCTAGCCATGGCGTGTCCATTGGAATGAGTACCAAATGAACCTTCATGGACTTCAGTCATTAACAGGTCTGCTTCGTGTCTATCCACGCATCTGAGCAAAACCATGTCAAAATTTCTCTTATAAAGCACATCGCCATTGAGGTAGAAACTGCCTGATAATCTCCCTAAAGTCTTTCTATCTTTCACAGATGCCCAAGGTGGGTAAATCTGGCTCTGAGGAAAGCACTTAATATCATGATACCATGACTTATCGTCTTTCACTTCTTCAACTGCAAATACATGAGCTGGTCTATCCAAGCGCATCACAGTGATATTGGGGACTTCATTCCAGAATTTCACCATAATCATTGAAGCAAGTGTAGCGAGAGCGTCTGCCATCCGATTCTCATCTCGAGGAATATGATGGAAGCCAACCTCGGTAAAGAACGTTGAAATCCTCCTTGCATAATCCCTATATGGGATGAGGCTAGGCTGATTCATTTCCCATTCATCCTTGGTTTGATTAACAATGAGGGCCGAATCACCATAAACATCAAGATGCTTGATCCTTAGATCAATGCATTCTTCCAATCCCGTGATACAGGCCTTGTACTCAGCCATATTATTCGTGCATTTGAAAGTTAGCCTCACTGTAAAAGGAAAATGTGTGCCCTGAGGAGTAATAATCACTGCCCCAATACCATTTCCATATTGATTTACAGCGCCATCAAACACCATACTCCATCTGGAACCAGGTTCTAGTCCTTCATCAAGCGTAGGCTCATTGCAATCTTTCATTTTCAAATAAAGAATCTCCTCATTAGGGAAGTCGTATTGAACTGACTGATAATCCTCAATTGGTTGATATGCCAAGTGGTCAGCCAAAATACTACCTTTAATTGCCTTCTGAGCTCGATACTCAATGTCATACTCAGATAACAACATCTGCCAACGGGCAATCCTTCTAGTTAAAGCAGGCTTCTCAAAGATATACTTGATTGGATTCATTTTGGATATCAACCAAGTCGTATGATTCAACATATATTGGCGTAAGCGCTTAGCAGCCCAAGCCAAAGCACAACATGTCTTCTCAAGCATTGAGTATCGAGACTCACAATCAGTAAACTTCTTACTCAGGTAGTAGATAGTATATTCTTTCTTTCCTGATTCATCTTGCTGACCAAGGACACAACCCATTGAGTCTTCAAGGACTGTCAGATACATAATCAATGGTCTCCCTTCCACAGGCGGAGACAAAATTGGAGGCTCAGACAAATACTCTTTGATACTGTCAAAGGCTTTTTGGCAATCCTCGGTCCAATCATGAGACTGATCTTTCCGGAGGAGCTTGAATATCGGCGCATATGTGGCAGTCATGTGGGATATAAATCTGGAAATGTAATTCAAGCGGCCAAGAAAACCTCGGACTTGCTACTCAGTTTTAGGCGCAGGCATCTCTTGTATTGCTTTGACCTTGGCTGGATCAACTTCAATACCTCTTTCGCTGACAATAAAGCCCAAAAGCTTGCCGGAACGGACTCCAAATGTACACTTGTTGGGATTCAGAGAAAGCTTATACTTTCTCAAACGCTGAAAAAGCTTCAACAAGTGCTCTACATGTTCAACTTCCGTTCTCGACTTTGCAATCATATCATCAACATATACCTCGATCTCCATATGCATCATATCATGAAACAATGTGGTCATAGCTCGTTGATACGTGGCTCCGGCGTTCTTCAAACCGAAGGGCATCACTCGATAACAGAATGTTCCCCAAGGTGTGATGAATGTTGTCTTCTCCATATCCTCAGGTGCCATTTTGATCTGATTATATCCGGAAAATCCATCCATAAATGAGAAGACATTGAATTTAGCTGTATTGTCTACCAACATATCAATGTGTGGTAGAGGGAAATCATCTTTCGGACTAGCTTTATTCAAGTCTCTATAGTCCACACACATTCAGAATTTTCCATCTTTCTTAGGCACGGGCACAATATTGGCCACCCATTGAGGATATGTAGAAGTCACCAGAAACCCCGCATCAATTTGCTTCTGAACTTCTTCTTTGATTTTAACTGCCATATCGGGATGAGTTCTTCTGAGTTTCTGCTTCACATGCACACACTCAGTTTTCAAAGGCAGGTAGTGTTGCACAATATCTGTATCTAGACCAGGCATGTCTTCATATGACCAAGCGAAGACGTCAACATATTCTCGTAGTAATTCAATCAACCCCTTCTTAACAGACTCTTCCAGGAGCGCCCCAATCTTTACTTCTCGCACACAATCTTTAGACCCCAAGTTGACTGTTTCTAGATTCTCAAGATGCGGCTAAATGATCTTCTCTTCATGCTCAAGTAGACGGGTAATCTCGTCAGGAATCTCTTCAACATCATCTTCTTCCGCCTCAAATACAGGGAATTCAAAGTTGGGAGATGGTGTTGGATCATTATGTTCAATGGGTTTGATTAACCTGCATAATGATTTTGGATATAAAAGAGATTTTAGAACTCAAACAAAGCAAATCATTATGCAGATGAAAAGATTGATTTTACTCTTATATTTTTTAGGGTTCTATGTGATCACCAATTTCATGCAAAAGCGAAAAGGGAAAATAATTAGAAAAACAAACATTTAACATGAATTTATTGAATGAAAATACCATTGTATTTATGCGCCAACAATGTCATCACTTCTCCTTTTGGCATGGGAGAAGGGTTTTTAAACACAATGAACATTACTTTGACTTAGGGATAACTGTCGGAATATCCACAGCGACCCAATTATTGCAGATCCCTCCAGGGATGATGAAATTGCCAGAATATTATTCCTCTTCTTCCAGAATGGCAGCAGCCTCTTCGTCTTGACCGGTGTGGATGAAACCTCCACTTTTGAACAAACCTTGCTTGTTGAAGACCCCAGAAGAATAGCCTATGCCAGTCCGGGACTTGTTGTCTTCCAACTCAATCATTTGCCCCAAACCAGCAGTTGCACCATGCTCAATGGCCAACTTTGCATCTTTATAGGAAGCAAATGAAGGAGTTCCCCTCTTGATAGGTCCATCAATAGATAAAGCTTGGAACGGAGTTCCAACTTCATCCTCAGCATCTATATATGAGAAGGAAGACAAATGGCTAACCAGGAGAGCCTTTTCTCCCCCTACCACCACCAGCTTCTTGTTCTTCACAAATTTCAATTTCTAGTGTAGGGTGGATGTCACGGCGCCAGCCTCGTGAATCAATGGTCTGCCTAAGAGATAGCTATACGATGGGTGAATATCCATAACCTGGAAGGTAATCTGGAAATCACTTGGTCCGATTTTGACTGGGAGATCAACCTCACCAATCACAGTTTTGCGAGACCCATCGAAAGCCTTCACAACTACTCCACTCTGCCTCATGGGAGGCCCCTGATATGACAACTCCGTAAGAGTGGACTTCGGCAATACATTCAATGACGACCCAATGTCCACCAGCACATTGGACATGGCATTATCCTTGCAGCTCATGGATATATGTAATGCCAAGTTGTGGTCTCTTCCCTCCTCGGGGAGATCAACGTCACATAAACTCAAATTGTTACAAGCGGTGATGTTTGCAACAATACTGTCAAATTGCTCAATCGTGACGTCGTGATGCACATACGCCACATCCAACACCTTCTGCAGAGCTTCTCGGTGCGGTTCTGAATTCAATAGCAATGATAACACATATATTTTGGATGGCGTTTGTAGAAGCTAATCTACAATGTTGTACTCACTTCTCTTGATGAGCCTTAGCACCTCATCACAATCTTCTTTCGCATTGCCACTCGGGCCAGCAGAAGTAGGAGTTCTCAACGTAGAGGTGGGTTTAACAGCAAGTGCCGGATTCAGAGTGTTCACAGCATTCCCAATCGGGCTTTCAGCATAATCAGCATTGTCATTCCTTCGAGTGTCAACTTGTGGCTTTGGTGGGGCCGAAAAAACACAACCGCTGCGGGTCAGGCCACTAACGTCGACAATATTAACAACGGATGAAGAGGGCAGGGGCACCTCTTTCCCATTCTCCACTGCTACAGCATTGTAGCGATATGGGACAGCCTTCTCAGAAGAGTATGGTATAGGATCGGCCGGCTTAATAGTCAGAGCATGAGAAACCTTCTGCTTGCTACCATCATACTTGATGACAACATGCTCGGGTATCTGGAATACCGGAGAAATTACGTTAACCTCAACAGCATCTTCATCAACGTTTCTATTTTGAAGGATCTCAATGACTCCTTCATCAAGCATTTCCTAGACATCCTTGCGCACCTGGCGATATCCTCTCTGATTGACAGAACAAACTCGACATCTATCGTGGTCATGCTCATAATGGCTATAGTCACCCAGCAAACGATGCATCTCAACAAGAGATTGTCGAATATGACTGACATATTTGACCTTGTACTTGCCAGGACAGCCCTAGACCATATTGACAGATTTCCCATGCTCGGGCAATGGGTTCTTCTTCACATTCGGACCTACTTCCTCGAAAAACAAAATCCCGCTTCTCACAAGGTCTTGCACCTTGGTCTTCAAGGGATAACAATTCTCCACATCATGTCCGGGAGCACCGAAATGATATATGCAGTGAAGCTCAGGCTTGTACCACCACTGAGGGTTAGCAGGTACAGCGGGAGGGTCTCATGGAGTGATTAACTTTCTATCAATCAACGATGGATAGAGTTCAACATAAGTCATTGGAATCGGATCAAAGGTGACCCTCTTCCTCTCGTAGCTGGTGCTGGCATTGTTGTTATTGTTTCGAGGCTGGTAGGCCTGTTGTTGTGGACGCTGCGGTTGTTGCTGATATTGCTGAGATTGTTGTTGTTGATAATGCTGGGCTTCTCTGAAAACAGGTGCTATATGAGCCACCTGATGCTGGTTGTTGACTGGGCGGGCAATCTTCCTCTTCACAGAGGGTCTTCTCTTAACATGGGAAGACACAGCATGTGCCTCTCCCTCCTTTTTCTTCGCAAAGCTTCCATATCTCTTTGCTGAAGAGCCTTCATCTCGAGTTAAACGTCCTTCACGGACCCCCTCTTCCAGTCTCATTCCCATATTCACCATCTCGGTGAAGTCTGAGGGAGCACTGGTTATCATCTTCTCATAGTAAAATGAACTCAAGGTCTTCAAAAAGATCTTGGTCATCTCCTTCTCCTCAAGGGGTGGCACTATCTTAGCTGTCAACTCGCGCCACCTCTGGGCGTATTCTTTGAAGGTCTCATTCTCTTTCTGGGACATTGCCATCAACTGGTCCCTATCAGGAGCCATATCCATATTGTATTTATATTTCTTGACGAAGGCCTCGCCAAGATCATTGAAAGAGCGGATGTTCGAACTTTCCAGACCCATGTACCACCGGAGAGCGGCACCAGACATACTGTCTTGGAAATAGTGGATGAGCAATTGGTCATTATCAGTTTGCGTCGACATATTGCGAGCATACATCACAAGATGGCTGAGAGGGCATGTGTTTCCCTTATACTTCTCAAAGTCAGGTACTTTGAATTTAATAGGGATCTTCACGTTGGGCACAAGGCACAACTCAGCAGCACTTTTACCAAAGAGGTCTTTCCCCCTCAAAGTCTTTCGTTCCTTGCGAAGCTCAAGGAATTGGTCTTTCATATCATCCATCTTCTCATAAACATCTGGACCTTCAGATGGCTCAGAATGGTAGATGGTATCTTCAACCCTTGGTAATGTGTGCATAACGGGAGGTGGCACTTAGAGGACCGGGCTAGATGCCGGCAAAGAAGCAAGAGTAGGAGCGAAACCCTCTGGCATAAAATTGGAGGGCATTCCCCACGGGAACCCGACTAGCATAGATGGCACAAAATGGGCTGTTGCGGCAGGCACAGTAGATGTTACGATCTCAGAAATGACCGTCCTATGGGGAGGAGTTGCAGGTGTTGGAGAAGACTGGCTCTGGACAGCCATGAATGACTCCATCAGGGCAGTCAGTCTGGCTACTTCTTCCTTCAGCTCGCGGTTCTCTTGTTCCAAGTGATCCATCAGTCTCGAAGAGTTGGCTCTGGTGTAGTACCGGTGAGTCAGCTTATGCACATGAAGAACACAGAGTTAGACCATAGGACAAGAAGTCGGGAACAAAACCTGCTTATGCACATGATGCATGCAATGCTTGTGCATATGATTTGTTTTTATTTGTTTCATAGGAACTTTAGAGTTCTATTTGCAAAAAAAATTGGAAATATTAAACATTTATCGTATACGGAAATACAATATCAATAATATATGGGAAATGTTTTTTCATCAAAGAAGTACAACATTGGTAGCCAAATAAAAATATAAGAGAGAAGGAAAACGATCATCCTATGGATCCCTAGAAACAATCATCTAAAGCTCGGGACACAGGAAGATAAGATGCACGAAGCCTCTTCACCTCCTCCTCATAGACTGCCTCCATATCTGCCTTCTCCTTGGTGAGTCAATCGTACTTCCTCTTCCAAAACTTGGAAGACTGAGAAAGTAGAGAAGTCCATGCATCATTAGGATCATCAATAACTTGATGCTCGAGGAACTCTATCAAAGCATCCTTCTCCTTGATCTGCTGAAGCAACTCTTCTCGTTCACGGATCCAAGCACGTGAACGGTTTTCGTCTCTCAACTCCTCTACTCCTTGGTCAGGGAGGGTTGAAGGTCCAGCCATAACCAAAGGTGTAGGTCTCGGATACTCGTAAGGCATGAGGTACTCGGCAGCTCTCCTCCTAACCCAAGAAGTATAAGGTTCCAAAGCAATACAATTCTTTGGACCCAGCTCCTTCCTTCCTTTCTTATGGATCTTGCGCCATGCACAAACCATCCTACTCTTCAAGGCTTGGGGATCTTTACCCTCCTGAAAGAACACACCCTCTAACAGAATGTTATTGGGTTTATCCTTTAGGGGGAACCCAAGCTGACGACGTGCCAAAATAGGGTTGTAGTTAATCCCACCACATGTACCAAGAAGAGGCACATTGGAGAATTCACCACAAGAGTCGACAATCTGCACATCATCATATACACGGTTGTACCAAAAGATATCATCATTAGTGAGAGACATAAGTCTCGTGGACCACCGTAGACATCATTTATTCTCCTTGAAGGTGACCGTCTGTGGCAAGTGAGAAATAAACCACTTGTACAACAGAGGCAAACAACACACAATGGCACCACCACCCTTTGCATTCCTCATATGCAAAGAGAAATAAGTGTCACCCAGCAGAGTCGGAACGGGATTAAGAGTAGAGAAAATCCTGATAGCGTTCACGTCCACAAACTTGTCGATGTTGGGGAACAATACCAGCCCATAGATGAGAAGTACAAATATGGCCTAAAAGGCATCCTCACTCATGGCCTTCCCATACATGGTAGCTTGAGCAATGAGGAATTCAGAAGGAAGGCCTTGAATTCCACCTTTGGTGGTCATATGAGCACCAACAAGAGATTCATCTATATGCAACATGTCTGCTATCTCTTGAGAAGTAGGAATACTCTCTAAGCCACTGAAGGGTAACTGGTCTAGAATATGTATGCCCACGAGGTAGGCATACTCCTCAAGCGTAGGCAAAAGCTGGAAATCCAGAAAAGTGAAGCAACGGTACAAGGGATCATAAAACTGCACCAATACACTCATCAATCCTTCGTCCACTTGAGTAGTCAGAAGAGGAAGAAGCTTCCCAAAACGAGCTTTGAAACCCAAGGGATCTAGTACATAGGATATCAAATTCCTTAACTCTTTCAAGTCGGGTTGTTTGAAACTATACTTCTTTGTATTCCTTCTTGGTCTTTCCATGTCTGAAAATTTGCAAATAGACCTCTTAAGTTCCTTGAAAATTTTCTTATTATTTAGGATATGGATGCAAATGGGTGCATGAATGCATGGATGCAACAATCACACTCAAGGATCAAGCAAAGCACACCAAACAAAGGTCATGGGATGGATCATGTCATCCTTAATATCAATCATCCATTTTGGGGGATTATGGTTTACACCTTATCAACACCCAAGTTCCATTGATATTAAGGATACATGAACGGATCAACCATGAATCAAGGGTTTGTTGCAAGTCACGAGCATGGAGTCTCGGTTAAGAACCACCCAAAGGGAGTGTACTAGGGTTTAAACCTGCCAAACATGTTCTACAAGAGGTTCCCATAATCATCATCTCATCTTTCGGATATTATCGGATAAACGACTACTCGTATTCCAAAAATATTCTCAAGAGAGACTCTTATGAGTGTAGTATCGCGTAACAATCGTATCAAATCTTACACTTGAACGACTTTCGCACTACATCCTAAGAATAGGCCAAGAGGGGCTTGGTAAACTAAAGTCCTTGGCTTCTAAGGTCTATATTGGAAAGAGTAATGTCTAACCACAACTACTTGTGTGACATTATTGATTCCAACATGACCTCCACCAAGTGAATGGGCTTGCAAGTCAACTTGCTAAGGAATAACTCCACACAAGTCAACAAGATTTTGCCATTCTCCTATCCTAAGTGCACTCGAGTTCGGGTATAGAACTCATCTCACAAAGATCACCAAGCATACAAGGAATTAATATTCAAGCAATTCAATCATTACATGCAATACAGTAATCCCAAATTGCACAAAAATATGTCACAAAACAATATAATACAATACAACAAATATGAAAAGTAGGCAAAACCCACTAGGAAAATGATCCCCGGCGGAGTCGCCACTTTTCTGTAGCGGGGTATTCGTTACCATTAGAGATATTGACTAAATCCAAGGTAAACCATACAAGTCGAGTCGCCACCACACTTCTATTTATCCAAAGGAATGGTTAGAAAGCGAACAAAAACCTAAAAGTTTTATCGAATCAAAAACTAGTAAAAATGTCAGAGATCGGGGTAAGGGGGTTGGTTATACAATGGGAAGGTTTTAAGCACCCAAAACATCCTAGGTACTCCTAGGGAGCCCTTTTCATACTTGTTGTAAGGTTGGTATTTTGTGAAAATTTGTTTGTGCAAACATGATTGAAGAGATGAGAAGAGAATGTACAAGTTATTTACATTTTTGTGTTTGGATGGATAAACCCATTGCCTACGTACCATCTTAAAAAAGATTAGGATCAAAACCTCGTAGTTCGGGGTAAAAATCTCAAAATGAATTGGTGAATTGATTGGTCCAAAAGCCTTAAGGTCTTTTGTTATCCAAGGGAGAAAACTCAACCTAAAACCACAAATCCACCATGTGAAGATAGCTTCAACATGCTAGTGAGGGGTTAACCCTATAATAAGCATGGAAGACTCATTGTCCATCACTAAGGATATAGGTGAGTATTACATCTACCTCAAGGATAACTCAAACCTAATAGCTAAAGGTTATAAAAAATTTGCTTGAGGGAGTGGCCATTGAAACCACAAAAAGCATTTGAATGAGTTATATTTACCAATAAAAAGCATGTACAAAATATGGTCAAAGTTGACTTAGAAGTTCAATTCAAAATAAGTGTTATGAAAAGAAAGTTTGAAAATCAAAAGCATAAGGCTTAGGTTTCTAATGTTCGAAAACAAGTGTTAAATGTTTGCACAAAAGTTTTGGCTTGGGTTAGAGTGGAGGGAAGAAGAAGAATGGCTAAAGTCCTAATCATACAAGAGATAAGGGATAAGAAACAAGACCACAAATGGAGTTCCTCTCTTGAGATCATATTGATGATCCAAGTAGCTCCCATCCTTTGGAATATGCAAGCAAAATAATAGTAAGCTCAAGCAATCAACAATCAATTAGGCTCTTGGAAAGTTCTTCAATGGCTCTTAGATCTCTTTCTCTTAGAAACTCATGGCAATGGTTCCTCACTTAGGCTCAATGTTGGAATCCCTAGCACAAGAACACACACATTAAAAAGTTCCATCAAGCAATCAAGAATGAACAAGAAGGAGTTTTTAGAGATTGGTCCTTTCAAAGTTATCTTTGGCATTTATATCATTCTAAAGGCTCAATGCCTAGTTGCTCTTTGACTTTTATAGCACTCTAACGGCCCAATGCCTAGTTGCTCTTTGACTCCACATTTTGCATAGGGAAAGTCCTAAAGTCTAAGTCCATTTTGTCCATTTCTTTGCATTTTGGTCCACAACAATCAAAACAAAACACAAGCACAATAGCATATACACAATTATGTGCTCAAGTGAGCAAAAGGCAAATTGCATTATCATAAACATGTGCTCAAATGAGCAAAGGAAAAAGCAAAAGAATAATATGTACAAGAATAGTAAATTGCATAAAAGTAAAGAGCAAAAAGTAAATGTTAATTGTTAATGGTTAATGTTAGTAGTTAGTGTGCCATAAGGAAAATTTAGCGCTATGTTAAGCAATCGTAATTGGACTTATGTAGAAGTCACAACTATCTGAGGCCGGTCAGTAATAATGTAGGCAACAACCCAAGTTAGAAGTCTTGATTAGTGAACCAAGTTCCAACAACTTGCCATGCCAAAAAGATGATGAGAAATGATCTTGTATTGGTTTAAGTTCTTTGCATGATTTAGAAGATAACATATCCTTAATGCAAAGTCATTCACTTGATCAGTTGATTAAGATGAATTAGATTTGAATCAAGGAAGATTAAGCCTCCCTAATCAATGTTAACTTATCAACCTTTAACTCATTGATCCAAAAGAAAAGAAGAAGAAGAAGAAGAAGATGAATAATGGAGATGAAGAATTAAAGTGTATGAAATGAAATGGAATCTACTAATCTATTAAGAGTTGACCAAAGACATTGAGGATCATGGTCAAACAATCAAAAACAGAAGTGGGATGGAGATTGGAAGTCAAGAAATAAACAAAATATTTTTGGCATTTTTAATATTTGAAAATAAACTTGAATTAAAATATTAAAGAAAGGTCAAACTTCAAAATCACTTCAAATCAACTTTGAAAAGTCCAAGTGAATTATCCCAAGTTCAACATGGTCAAACAAAGTTTGACAAAAAAATTCAGCATTTTTAAAAGTCAGAAACTATTTTTAATCAATTAAAAATGAATAAAAATTACCTAATTGGACTAAAATCTCAAATAAATCTCAAATCAATTAAAAAATTGATGAGAATATTTTTCATAGATCCATCATCATTCAAATAGGTTGAGAAAATATTTTTGTATTTTTTGAATTCAAAAACTATTTAAAAATGAATTAAAAATAACCAGAAAAGAGAAAATTCACAAAAAATATTAAATGATAAAATAAAAAATATTAAAAATCATTTTTAGAAACTAGAATTAAAAAGAGAAATAATGCAATTGGTCCCATATTTTTTGGACCAATAATAAAAGAGATATGAATTTTTGAAATAAAAGGAAATAAAGAAAATAAAATCAGAAATTGAAAAATAGCAAAAATCAGGAAGCGTTGGATGGATCCTCATTAATTGACGTGGAGGATCTAATGGTCATGGCATGCGCGCGCACCAAAGTCCTCAGTCAATGCAACCACACACTGAATTAAAATAAGTCATATCATTGGAGGGTGGAGATTAGATCTGGGAATTGCATCCAAAGGCTCACATTCAATCTGGCAATGGGACGGTGTCCAGCGCCACCGTCTTCTCCGGTGAGCTCCGACGAAGCTCAAAAAATGTAGAGATGCAAATGTTCATTAAAATGGACGATCTAGGCACCGTTCGAAAGGTGAAGTGATGTACATCACTCCTATACCACTCACTTCCACTCTAGATTCCTATTAAGAGAGAAATCAGAGATGGAAGCTTGATGGTGTTCATCATGAACTTGCTCGATTTCAAAAATTTAGCATACATCAATGATGCCTCTATAGAGAGGACTTCAGACAACACAATATCAAGGCCAATAGATCAAAGAACAAAGAGATTCGAAGCAAAAACCAGTTGATCCACACCTTTGGATTATGAAGATTTAAGTCTCTTTCCTTGGTTCCTTTTGCAAAACAGAACATCAATGGATCAGATGATGAAGGTTTAAGAACTTTAGATCTGAGAATTCAACCAAATTCAATTGAATTTAAGATCTGAATTTTTGAGAAAAATGAACTTAGTTCCTTTGGTATGGTTGAGGATTCACTCTTGCAGCATTTCAGGCGCCCTTAGGTTGGTTAATTATGAAGCATAGCACATGTATTTATAGCTGGAAATGGCTGAGCAAGTGAGTTTACTCGTGTGCATGGCAAATGGATTCTCCTTGCATGGGCTTATGTGATCATGTGAAAGGCCCAAACTCAATTGCATTTGCATGCTGATGATCAAACAAGTTGAAATGGACGTGCAGTTTGCAAGACATTGGCTTGTGTATGGAAGTTTAACATGAAATGCACAATTGGTCACAAAACATCACCTCTTCGAAAATGCTACTTGAAAAATTGAAACATAGGCATGTGGATAATGGTTGGAAAGGTCTTACCATGAGGAACAAATGTTATGTTGAACAAAAACTCATTTGGAGTGTGGAAATTTATGAAAACAGGCCATGAAGTTCAATGCACAAAATATGCCTTTGAGAATTTTGTCAAAATGAAACAACTTCAAGCCCTTCTGTTTTGATGATGCAAGCTTCAAATGAAAAAACCTCCAATAAAAACGTTGTAGATCTTTTCAAGAAAATCAATTTGGACTTAAATTTTACATCATTTGGATTTTTGATGAAGAAGTTATGGGCACTTGAAGTTGGACTTTTTTCCATTTTAATGCATTTGGCCCAAAGCGACCTATAATGTTTTGCAATATCACATGTATTTCTTTTGAGATTTTGAAATTGTGCTCAACATGACATTTGAAGTAGACACAATAATATTTCCAATGCATTTGGTCTCACCTCAAATCATAAAAAATGAATGAGTTATGTTCTTGGGTAGTTGACCTAAAATTAGGGTTTCAGTCAAAATGACTTATAATGTCTTGGAATGGAAGATGACTTTCCAAGCTTCAAATAAATTTTTTATGAAGATGAACGTTGTTCATATTGTTCTTAAGAACATTTTTTCTCTTGGGACCATCTCCATTTGACCAACACATAAAAAGTTAGGTCTCAATGCATTTCAAAATAGACAGATGAATTGACTGATCAACTTCTCAAGTCCACCACTCATATCTTGATGAATTGATGATTGAGGACAGTCAAATAAGTTCAAATATGCATGTAATGATGAATTAAAGAACTTCCCTTGATGTTATTTGACCATAGGCTGAGGTTGCTTCATGAGCAAGGCATTGTTGATGATCAGATGAATAAGGGTTTCCTTGGGAAACAAACCTCAAACTCCTTGACTTGCTTTGATCAAAATGGTGAATTGAGATAATAGGGAGGCATATTTGATAGATGAGAGCTTTGGGAACCATTTCCGTGCTTGCTTTCATCTTCTCTTTACCTTTTTACTGCACAAAGGATCTCCTAGAAGCTTTTAGACCTTGTGATTGCTCAAGCTACAAACAAGAAATGTTAGTGACATATTTTTGTGCTTTTGGTTAATAAATAAAATGAGAAAAGCAACGGTATACAATTCAAGCATGCTTGGTGATCTCAAAACCACTCACAAGAGAGATCCCACCCAAAGGCAAAGGGAACCAAGATGCTTATGATCCTTGAGGCTATGCAAATGCAATGTTATGATGCCATGAGGGACCTTAGGGCCAAAATTGGGGTCTTACAGGCACCCATGTCTTCTTTGAAATATGCACAAGAAGCCATTCAGGCTGGCAACACAGACAAATGAGTATGTATGGTAGAGATTGTCGAGAACGAGAAAAGAGTCGGATTGGGATTTCAACCAGGGTCGTCCAACATCAGAACTAAAGTTGTGAAACCAAGTTTCCACAGTGGAGGGTTCATTCATGAGAATGATCAGCACTCAGCTACCGTGATTGAAGACAATGGTAATGAAGACGAAGCTTACGCCAACTTTGTGACGCATGGCCAGACTTGCAACAATTTGGTTGTTGTTGATGTTCCTGCTGTTATTCATCCCTCTAAGTAATTTGTTTTCATTTATTTCAAAGAAAAAAAATCCTTCTCCTATGCCTAAGGAAGAAGTGAACATTATTGGGCATTTTCCTTATTATCATCAATAAAAGACAATTTTATTCATCCACATCTATGATGTTTTATTTTTACCTTTTGCTTTTTCTGAAAATGGTAATCACAAAAAACATTAAAAAAATAATAATCTCCCATCTGCATAATATTTGATCGCACTCCACTTCTCTAAAATCAAAATATCAAATCATTATGCATTTTGGTTCTCAAACCCATTGAATACAATGATCCTACTCCCTCTTCAAACTTTGATTTCCATGTGTTTGAAGTTGAAGAAGAGATTGATGATGAAGAAGTATCTGATGAATTATCTCATTTACTTGAGCACGAGGAAAAAGTCATTCAGTCGTTTTAAGAACAGATTGAATTAGTCAACTTGAGTTCCGAGGATGATGTAAAGGAAGTCAAGATCGGGTCTCAACTGTGTCCAGAAGCTAAGAAGGGGTTGATTGATCTTCTTCAAGATTATTCTGATGTGTTTGCTTGTTCCTATCAAGACATGCCTGGTTTGAATTATGAGATTGTGGAGTATAGATTGTCGTTGAATCCAGAATGCTCGCCGGTCAAGCAGAAGTTGAGAAAAACTCATCCTGATATGGAAGTGAAGATCAAAGAGGAAGTGCAGAAGAAGATTGATGCTGGTTTTCTTGTTACCTCTGAATATCCGCAGTGGGTGGCCAACATTGTGCATGTTCCTAAGAAAGATGGAAAAGTTCGCATGTGTGTTGATTATAGAGATTTGAATAAAGCTAGTCCTAAAGATGATTTTCCTCTGCCACACATTGACATATTGGTAGACAATACAACTAAATTCGAAGTCTTTTCGTTTATGGAAGAATTTTCCGGTTATAATCAAATCAAGATGGCACCTAAAGATATGGAGAAGACCATATTCATTACACCCTGGGGAACATTCTGTTATAGAGTGATGCCTTTTTGTTTAAAGAATGCTGGTGCAACGTACCAGAGAGCTATGACCACTATTTTTCATGATATGATGCATAAAGAGATTGAAGTTTATGTGATGATATAATTGCTAAATCAAGTGGTGATGAAGAACATGTTAAGCATTTGTGGAAGTTATTCCAGCGTTTGAGGAAGTATAAACTCCACCTTAATCCCAATAAATGTACTTTTGGTGTTCGTTCTGGTAAGTTGTTAGGATTTATTGTCAGTGAGAAAGGTATTGAGGTTGATCGTGTCAAGGTCAAAGTAATACAAGAAATGCATGCTCCAAAAATAGAGAAACAAGCCATAGGTTTTCTCGGCCGCTTGAGTTATATCTCAAGATTTAAATCGCATATGACTGTCACATGTGCGCATATATTCAAGCTTCTTCGAAAAGATCAGTCTTGTAATTAGAATGAAGATTTCCAGAAAGCTTTTGATAGTATCAAAGAATATCTTCTTGAGCCTCTGATTCTGTCTTCGTCCATTGAAGGAAGACCCTTGATCATGTATTTAACTGTGCTTGATAAGAGTATGGGTTGTGTTCTTGGTCAACAAGATGAACATGGAAAGAAAGAGTATGCAATTTACTACCTCAGTAAGAAATTCACCTATTGTGAGACTCAGTATTCTATGCTTGAGAAAACATGTTGCGCATTGGCTTGGGCTGCTAAGTGTCTGCGCCAGTACATGTTGAATCATACTACTTGGTTGATATCCAAAATGGATCCAATCAAGTACATTTTTGAGAAGCCTGCTTTAGCTTGGAGGATTGCTCGTTGGCAGATGTTATTATCTGAGTATGATATTAAATACCAATCTCAAAAAGCTATTATAGGTAGTGTTTTGGCTGACGGTTTGGCTCACCAACCTATTGAAGATTATCAGTCAGTGCAATATGATTTTTTTGACGAAGAGATTTTGTACTTTAAGATGAAAGATTATGATGAACCATTGCTTGAAGAAGGTTCAGAACCTGGTTTCTGATGGGACATGGTATTTGATGGAGCTGTTAATTTATATGGTAATGGCATTGGGGCAGTGATTATTACTCCTCAAGGTACTCATTTTCTATTTACAACTAGATTGACCTTTAGATGTACAAATAATATGGTTGAGCATGAAGCTTGCATTATGGGGCTTGAAGAGGCCATTGATCTCAAAATAAAGTATCTTGACGTCTATGGAAATTTAGCTTTGGTTATGAATCAGATCAAAGGTGAATGGGAGACGAATCAACCCGGTTTGGTACCATATAGAGATTATGCGAGGAGGATTTCAAATTTCTTTACAAAAGTTGAGTTTCATCATATCCCTCGAGATAAAAACTGGATGGAAAATGCTCTTGCAATGTTGGCTTCAATGATTATCGTGAAATTTTGGAACGAAGTCCCTAATTTGACTGTGATGTGTCTTGATAGGCCAGCTCATGTATTTGTCGTTGAAGAAGTCAAAGATGAAAATTCGTGGTATTTTGATATCAAATGTTTCGTACAAAGTCGGATCTACCTGCCTGAGGCATCTTTGAAGGATAAGAAGACTTTGAGGAGATTAGCTGGCAACTTCTACCTAAATGGTGATGTGCTTTATAAGAGAAACTTCGATATGGTTTTGCTCAGATGCGTGGATAGATACGAAGCTGACTCATTGATGACTGAAGTCCATGAATGTTCCTTTGGTAATCATTCCAATGGGCATGCTATGACGAAGAAGATGTTGAGAGCAGGTTACTATTGGCTGACAATGGAATCTGATTGTCGCAAGTTTGTGAAGAAATGCCATAAGTGTCAAATTTATGCAGATAAGATTCATGTTGCTCCGACATTGTTCAATGTCATTTCCTCTCCATGGCGGTTCTCCATGTGGGGAATTGATTTGATTGGTATGATTGAGCCCAAAGCTTCAAACGAACATTGTTTCATTCTAGTAGCTATTGATTACTTCATGAAATGGGTTGAAGCAACATTGTATGCAAATGTAACCAAACAAGTTGTTGTGAGGTTTATCAAGAATCAGATTATATGTCGGTATGGTGTGCCAAGTAAGATCATTACTGATAATGGATCGAACTTGAACAATAATATGATGGAAGCTCTTTGCAAAGACTTCAATATTGCGCATCATAATTATTCTCCCTACAGACCCAAGATGAATGGAGTTGTTGAAGATGCAAATAAGAACATCAAGAAGATCATTCAGAAAATGGTTGTGACGTACAAATATTGGCATGAGATGCTCTCATTTGCTTTGCATGGGTACCGTACATCCGTCCGCACTTCAATAGGGGCAACCTTTTTCTCACTTGTTTATGGCATGGAAGCTATGCTCCCAGTAGAAGTTAAGATCTTGTCACTGCGTGTCTTGATGGAATCCAAGTTGATAGAAGCAGAATGGTGCAGACCAGATATGATCAGTTGAATTTGATTGAAGAGAAAAGATTGACTACCATGTGTCATGGTCAGTTATATCAGTAAAGGATGAAGAAGGCATTTGATAAGAAGGTCAAGCCTCGTGTGTTCTGAGAAGGTGACCTCGTGCTCAAGAAGATTTTATCTTTCAAACCTGATGCTATGGGAAAATGGACTCCTAATTATGAAGGCCCATATGTTGTGAAGAGAGCCTTTTCAGGCGGTGCTTTGATTCTTACAAGTATGGATGGTGAAGAGTTCACTCGTCCTGTGAACGCTGATGTCGTCAAGAAATACTTCGCCTAAAAAGAAAAGAACAACTCACTAAGTTGAAAACCTGAAAGGGAAACTTAGGCAAAAATGAGCGTTTTGGTGGATTGAAAACCCGAAAGGGCGATCCAGGCAAAAGTTAGAGACTTGAAATAGAAGATTATCCTGATAGATTGAGTACCCTAGCTTGGGGAAATCTAGGCAAAAATTAGGGATTTATGACAAGTAACTGCATTCGGTTGGTCCTAATCACCTAGGCAGTTTTGAGCAGGTCGTTTGGTTCTGATTCATTGATGACTGGAGTCCATGAATGTTCGTCTGGTTCTCAACCGAAGCCAAGAGCATAATGGATATTGAAGTTGGTAGGAAGAGTAGTGATCATTGTATTCAATGTAGCCCTTTTCCATGTAAATTACCATTTTCAATTTTTGTAAAGATCTATGGAGTCCTGTCATTTACAGACTACCATTCTATTAAATAAAGTTGAGTTTTTGTCCAATTGTTTCTACTCTTATTTACTTCTGCTAAATAAAATTGGATTTTTATGATGATCATTTTGAAATAAATTAATGAATAAAAATTATTTTTCTTAAAATAATAAAAACAATCACTTTAAGAATAATTGATTTCAGCAAGGAATGTTAACAGCAATCTAAGAACATGTAAGTCTTGAAGTGCAAAGCTTTGTTGGTCTTCCCCAAGCAGTTTGGTTTGGTAACTTTTTATTCTCCAACAGTTCGTCAGTTATCCCCAACTGAATTGGTGAGACACATCTCCAGTAGAGTCGAGCTGATAATTGATCCCTTTTACAAATCTGTATTCCCCAACTATGGTGCTCCTGTTGATATCCTCTCATTTTTGGTTGGACTCTGGAGATCCAGAACCTTTATTTGATTTCCATTAGCATATTTGTGCTGCATAATTTCGGCAGTTTATCAGATCCGGTTATTCTTTCCTTGGAAGTGGTTTATTTCGCAATCTCTGTAGCAGTAAATTCATGACCATTAAGTTATGGGTACACTTAACGTCAATAAAACCAGAGTCGCCACCGCCTTTTTATTGTTTCTAGAGGAAAAGGGAAAAGTACGAACAAAACCCAAACATGAGAAGTTTTCAAATCAAAACTAATAAAATGCCAGAGATTACAGGTAAGGGGGTTGGTTACACATAGGGAGAGTGTTAGCACCCAAAGTGTTATAGGGAGCCCTTTTTTATGTGTGCATATGTGTTTGGTATAAATGATGTTTGAGAAAAATAGAGTGTAGGGATGAGAAAAAGAATTTATTGATTATATTTGTGTGTTTGACAAGACCTTCGGACTTGTGCCTACGTACCAACATAAAAATAAGGGATCAAAACCTCGTAGTTCGTGGTAAAAATTTCAAAGTTGGTTAATATCATTTATAAAAAATTTAGTTGAAAAGGAACAAAGGGCCAAAATTTTGAATGAAGTTGTTAGTTCTTTTTGTCTTTTAAGATTTTAAGTCAATATGATTAAGTTTATTTACAAATTTGATTAAGAAAAGATTTAAAAATTCAATGGCATAAGGCCAAAGTTTCTAATCATTAAAATAAAGTCTAAGTTTTAAAATCACAAGCAAAGAAAGTTTTCGAAAAGGGGAAGAGATTTTGAAATTTAAGAAGTGGAAGGAGATGAAGAGACTACCTTAAGCATAAAATTAAAAGTTAAGAGTTGAAAAGATCTGACCAATAGGATGCGATCCAACAGACAAAAATGTCATATAGAAAACCCACTTTCCCTCTAGACTTTGAATCAAGCAAATAACAATATCCATACATTATGAGGATCAAGGCATCAAATAAAGATAACCACATCTAAGCAAGCACTTCCCATAGCTAGCAGTTTTCTTTGTCTTCTCATGTATCAGGTGAAATATTCCTTGATCATCTCAAAGCAAAACATCATATACAAGATCAAAATAACAATTAGCACAAAGATAGGGTAGCAGATGAATCAAACAAGATACATGGCTTGCATCAGATGAAGTTTTAGTTCACAATAACTTGGTCTCAAAATGTTGGCATTGGCCAAGTCCTTTTTGCACAGGGAATGTTGCCTAGTCCTAGGTCCAATAGTTTAGATCAGGATTAACAGTCCACCAGACATTTGTTAGGGTTTTTGTTGTTATTAGGTATTTTAAGGTCCTAAGACCACAAAAAACGCCAAAATGCACAAACAATATAGACAATCATAAGATATAGCTCAAATGAGCAAAGGGGAAAATGACATAAACATAAACAAGTTAAATGAAATGTAAGTGAGAATGGCTGATAAATGACTGAAATTTAAAATAAAGCAAATGACTTGAAAGTTAAACAATATTAATAAGAATTAGTCAAAGGTTAGTCAAGTGTTAATGGTGGTTTTCTTTAATTTATTAAGTCATTCTTTGGAGAACACTCGACCATTCTTTCACAAGTATGAATCCTTAAACCAAGACATCTTCCATGAGAAGGGCTCCAACTTGTATAATTCAACAAGTATGCCACTAACTCTCATGAAAATAAAAAAGTTCAAGTCTCCACACAATACCATGAAGAATGGGAGACTTACAATCTCACTTACTAGAATGCTATGCCATTATGGTCAAATTTAGCTCTATGTTAAGCAATTGTAATTGAACTTATGTAGAAGTCACAACTATCTGAAGTCGGGCAATAAAAATTTAGATGTTAATGTATGTTAGAGATTTGGTATGAAGAACCAAACTCCTAAAAACATACCACACATTAAAAGAAAAGATCAAGAGGGATGACCTTATCTCAATCATACCTGTCTTGGTTCATCTAACACAAGGTCATTGATGAACCAATTAGCCTTAAGACATTAGAGATTTCATTGGTCAAATGAGGGAATGGGAAAGAGTAGGGATGAAGATGAAGAGGGAGCGAAAGATAGAAACACAAATTGACCAAGGGATGATTTTCATCAAATCAAAATCATCCATTCATTTTGGGAGATGAAATGTACATTTCATCAATCCCCTAAATTCGAAGGGTTTGATCCGGTAAAAGTCAAATCAACATTGACCAAAGCCCAAACAGAAAGTCAAACATCACAAGACCATAAAAATAGCTCAACACAATTTTTTCACATTTAATCATTTAAAAATTCAATTAAAAATGAATTAAAATACATTTTAATTTGGTCAAAACCTAAAATCTCTTCAAAACACCAAATAAATGGCCAAGAGATTTATCCTAGGTCAAACAGGGTCAAAGGACCTTAGACAAAAAATTTCATGATTTTTGAAAAGTCAGAAGTATTTTTAAACAATTAAAAATATCCATAAAAACATTTAATTCAGGAAAAATATCAAAATTAATCCAAAAAATAATTTTAATTCAGAATATGAAAGAGAAAAATATTTAAAGATTTTTGTTGAAAGTCTCATATTTTTTGGATTAAAAATGAAATTAATATGAATTCAACAAAATAAAAGGATTAAACATAAAATCAGATATTAAAATAAAATAAGAAAAAACAAGGGTCATCGGATCTCCCTCATTAATTGAGGTGGAAGGTTGGATGGACACAAGTTAACGTGTTGTACGGGTAGTAATTCAAATCAAGGGTCAAAATTAGACCATTCAAACATGATTAGATGGCCAGGAAGCGTGACAATACACCAGCGAAGCTAGGGCTCCGGTGACCTCCACCGGACTGGTCCAACTTCATCTCAATGGAAAATGAAAAACAATGACACTATTTCAAAGAGAAAATGTCCAGGATCACGAATCTGACCTCAGTTTTCTCCAATTCCGAGTATATAGAAAGATACAGGGATTTTAATTTTGAGGATCATGAACTGAGTTGCTTCGATTTGACCTCAAAGCAACTCAATCTTATTGCCTACATTGATAGGACTTAAGCCAACTAAAAATCACAAAGATTGGTGAAGAGTTTAGAGAGAATCAAAGAGATGAAGTTTATGAAAATTCACCTTCGAGGGAGCTTGAGACTTGCTTGATCTTGCTTCCAATTGGTCCTGGCTTGACTTCAGAAGCTTGTAGAAGTTGAATTGGACCAAGGAAAGACTTGGATTCTTGGAGTTTCAATCTCAAAATAGAAGGAGATTTGAAACTCGATTTTCAAATGAAAACCTTCAAGATTGTCCTCTAATGGTGAGGGCTTGGATTATAGGTTCAAAGCTTAGGCAATGTGTCTCATTCTGAACAACAAGGGTCTCATTTATAGGCAAAGCAATTGGTTTCACACCCTTCATTAAAATTCCAAAAAATATAAATTCAGCCTTGCATGGATATATGGGCGTGTGATAGGCCCATGAAATGATGTAATCAGGTCCAAAATTCCTCATGTGCAATGCTGAAAGTGTGCCATGTGATCATGCAATGGTAATTGGAATGTGATTGTGAAATTCATCCAAATCAAGCTTTGTGAAGAACACATGCCAACTCCTCCAATTCTTGGACAAATGAGATGATATTGGACGTTTTGGAAAGGTGAGATCAAGGGGAACAACTTTCATGTTGAATACTTTTACATTTGAAGCTTGTATCATGATGAATGTTTGAGGTGGAAGTTTGGGAAATCAAACATATTTGAAAATTTTCCAAGTACCAAGTCAAATGTTCACTTCTTCCATCCTGAATAACTTTTGCTATGGGCTTCACATGGAAAAAGATACTTTATCAAAGTTGTATATCTTTCAAACCTCTTCAATTTGGTCACAAATTAGACCTCATTTAGATTTGGCATGAAGGAGTTATGCATTTTAGAAGTTGAGGAAAATCACTTGTTCAATGGTAATGATCCAAAATGACATATGATATTTCCTATTGGCACATGCCCTTGCAAGTTAAATTTGAATTTATTCCAAGAAAAAAAGTTGGATAGAACATCTTGAGTTTAATCGTGAAACTTTAATGACTTTCATCTCATAAAAATTGAGCAAAGTATGGTCCTTGGAAGTTGCCCTCCTAACTAGGGTTCAGACAAAGTGACCTTTAATCTTTCACCATAAAAAATGACTTTACAAGCAAATACAACTCTTGACCTCAACATGAAAGTTGTTTGGAATATAATAAAGAGTACCTTTTCTCTTGGAATCGTTTTCATATGACAAAAAGTGTAAGAGATATGGTATAGGGAACCCCAGTTTTGACGAGTTGACTTTCTCTGGTCAACCACCATGAACCATCTTGCAAACTTGAAATTCTCTTGATCTCTTGGACTAATGGAGGATAATATATGTATAATATGATGTAATATGAATTATCCCTTTGATCAAATGGTGAAGAAACTTGCTGAGGAAGTCACATAAGATACCCAGATGAATTAGGGCTTCCAAGGCAAACAAGCTTCAAACTCTTGGTGATTTCTTGATCAAAATGATAAGTGGAGACCATGGGGATCCATATATGATGTCTAGAGTCAAAGTGAACCATCTCTTGATTAGTCTCCTTGCATTAAGGGTCTCAAACCCTATATGTGAGCTTGATGAGGCATAAGTGAACACACACACTACCTACAAAAGAAGTAAACTATACATAGATATATTTTTGGTATTTTGGTTAGTAAATAATAAAAAATAAAGTATGATACAATAAAATGTGCTTGATGATCTCTCCCAATGCAAAACCAATGAATGAAGGGTAAGGAGGATGCCAAGGTGTGATCCCAAAGCCAATGCATATGATGAGGTAGCATGAGGGATCTTAGGGTCAAAATTGGGGTCTTATAGCTGCCCCTATTTAAGGACATTCTAATTGAGGATGTGAAGGTTAAAATCTTTGTATCATCTCAATAGAAAGGACTTAAATAACAACATCTAGAAACAAGTTTTGGTCCCTAAGAGACCTCATGATGCATATGATGTGAATGTTAAAAATAATCTTCGCGGGGAGTATATTGCCACAAAGGAAAAGAATCCGGAGAGACTGAAAGTCCACAGGAGCATAATGCATTCCATAAGGAAAGCTCACTGGGGAGATAGAGACTTTGGGGATAAAAAGGTATGCATAGGTCAGGCTATGACTTAAAAATTGTTGGAGACGTGAGAGAAATTTCCATGAAAATAAATCAACGGAATGACTCAGTTGGGATAAGGGAAACTCTACAGGGGAAACGGGTAGATCGGAATAAAGCTGACATACCTGAATCAAACTCAAATGGGGGAAGAATGAACTTCAACACAGGAGTACCAAAAATATATTATCTGTTACTGGTTACTGGGTAGGAAGATAATATACTTTGACAGGGGGATATCCGTTACCGGTTAGGGTAAACATATCAAGGATGACTCGCTGAGGGAAAAGAGGTGTATTCATTACCTGTTATCGGGTAAGAATAGCCTACTAGGGAATGATCAAATAGGATTTACAACTACCAGTCACTCGGTAGAAGACCAAAGAGAGAATATTCGTCACTAGTTAAAGTTAACATATTAAGGATAGACTCAAAGGAAGAATATCCTACATCGGTTAGGATGTACATATCAAGGATAGACTGTCGGGGAGAAAATAGGAATTATATCTATCAGTTATTGGATAGAATACCAAAGAGAGAATATGTGTCACCGGTTAGGATGAACATATCAAAGATAGACTCAGAGAGGAAAGTAGGATTTACAACTACCGGTTACATGGTAGTAGACCGCAATGAGAGAGTATCTGTCACTAATTAAAGTGAACATGTCAAGGGTAAACTCAAAGAAACAAGTAGGATTTATATCTACCGGTTACTGGGCAGAAGACCGAAAAAAGGAGAAAATCTGTCATCGGTTAAGATGGACATATCAAGGATTAAATCTCTGAGGAATAAAAGTAGGGATTACAACTACCTTTTTACTAGGTAGAAAACCAAAAAGAAAGAATATTTGTCATCGGTTAGAATGAACATATCAAGGATAGACTACCTGAGGAAACGTGAAGACGAATCCGTTGGGGAAAACAAAGGAAGTAAATCACATTTACCGGGTATTAAGCAAAAGTAAAGTACTCAAAAACCGAGAAGAATATTACCATTTAATTGGTAATAGACTCTCAGGTGACCATAATATCCATCTAGGTAGTAACTAGAAAGAAACGGTCAAACAAAGACTCAATCCAATGAGGATATAACTCAAGGGAAGTGGTTCCATCCAGATAATTAACTGGGGAGGAAATTGAAATAATGATCATCCACGAGGAAGTAACTCAGTGGGAATGATAAAGGTTAAACTCTTTCTACTTAAGGGACTGACACTTTACAATTGAAAGAGGACAGACACACCAATATGTATAGGCAATGTTATCACCAAAGTAGGGGATCAGAATAACGAAATCAAATGCAATAAAAAATGCATAATGAAATATCTAATGAATATGCACGTATATAATTGATGATTATGTTGACAAAACAATACAAAGAATACAAATATCACATATTTGAATCATCGTTGCAACACTCAGCTAATCTCAACAAGATGGAAACACCAACTGGAGAAAATACCAGGGATGAACATAAGTCATCCAGGTCTAAATAACTCAATCCTGGATGGGGAAAGAGAAAAAATCTTGTTGAGGATCTAAAATTGTCAATGTTGCGGGGAATTTTAAGTCAACGCCATATCGAATGGTAGACAACCCTGTAGGGAACAAAACCAAAATACTGCTCAGAATCTAAAACTGTCGGGAACAAGGGATCTTCTATATCTAAAGATGAACTCCTTCGGGGAATACAAAGAAGTAAAACTATGCATGGGGATCTAATAAAAATGTTGAGGACGTTATGACCAAGATCGTTGCGTTCCTCAGAAATCATTAAATTCCCTTAGGAAATTATGAAATAAACCAATTCCAAGAAAAAGATAACCAATCCCGATGAACTGCCAAAGTTAATGCAACACAAATATGCTAATAGAAACCAAATAAAGGTTCTAGATCTCCGGAGTCCAACCACAAACTAGAGGATACCTATAAGAGCACCACAACTAGGAAAAATGGATTTGCGCAAATAAACTATCAGCTTGACTCCACTGGGGACAATAAATTACTTGGGGAGAGACTTATCAACCAAGTTGGGGATGAATGATGTACTGTTGGAGAAAAATTACCAAACCAAACTGCTTGGGAAAAACCAATAAGGCTTCGCATTTCAAGACTTACCTGTTCTCAGATTGCTGTTGATATTCCTTGTTGAAATCGATTATTCTTAAAGTGATTGTTTTTATTATTATTTTTTAAATAATTTTATTAATTTATTTATTTTAAAATTATCATCATAAAAATTCAATTTTATTTAGCAGAAGTAAATAAGAGTAGAAACAATTGGATAAAAAGCTCAATTTTATTTAATAGAATAGTAGTATGTAAATGACAAGACTCCATAGATCTTTACAAAATTGAAAATGGTAATTTTCATGGAAAAGGTCTACATTGAATACAATGATCACTACTCTCCTACCAACTTTAATATCCAATGTGCTCTTGGTTTCGGTTGAGAACCGAACGACTTGCTCAAACTGTCTCCATGACTAGGATCAACGAAATGCAGTTACTTGCCATAATGCCTAAATTTTGCATAGATTACCCCAAGGTGGGGTACTCAATCTACCGGGATAATTTTTTTTGTTTTATGCCTCTAACTTTTGCCTAGATCTCCCTTTCGGGTTTTCAATCCATCGAGACACTCATTTTTGCCTAAGTTGCCCTTTCAGGTTTTCAACTTAGCAAGTTGTTCTTTTTTTAGGCGAAGTATTTCTTGACTACATCAGCATTCACAGGACGGGTGAACTCTTCACCATCCATAGTTGTAAGAATCAAAGCATCGCCTGAAAAGGCTCTCTTCACAACATATGGGCCTTCACAGTTAGGAGTCCATTTTCCCCTAGCATCAGGTTTGAAAGATATGATCTTCTTGAGCACGAGGTCACCTTATCTAAACAGACGAGGCCTGATCTTCTTGTCAAAAGCCTTCTTCATTCTTTGCTGATATAACGGACCATGACATATGGCCGACAATCTTTTCTCTTTAATCAAATTCAACTGATCATATTTAGTCTGACACCATTCAGCTTCAATCAACTTGGCTTCCATCAAGACACGTAATGATGGGATCCCAACATCCACGAGGAGCACAACTTCCATGCCATAAATAAGTGAGAAAGGAGTTGCCCCTGTTGAAGTGCGGATGATTGTATGGTACCCATGCAAAGAAAAGGGGAGCATCTCATTCTAACCTTTGTATGTTACAACCATCTTCTGAATAATCTTCTTGATATTCTTATTGCAGCTTCAACAACCCCATTCATCTTGGGTCTATAGGGTGAAGAATTATGATGTGCAATCTTGAAGTCTTTACAAAGAGCTTCCACCATATTATTATTCAAGTTCGATCCATTATCACTAATGATCTTACTTGGCACACCATAACGGCATATAATCTGATTCTTGACAAACCTTACAACAACTTTCTTGGTTACATTTGCGTATGATGCCGCTTCGACCAACTTTGTGAAGTAATTGATATCGACCAGAATGAAACGATGTCCGTTCGAAGCTTTGGGCTCAATCATGCCAATCATATAAATTCCCCACATGGAGAAGGGTCGTGGAGAGGAGATGACATTCAACAATGTCGGAGAAACATGAATCTTATCTGCATAAATTTGACACTTGTGGCATTTCTTCACAGACTTGCAACAGTCAGATTCCATAGTCGGCCAATAGTAACATGCTTTCAACATCTTCTTTGTCATAGCATGTCCATTGGTATGAGTACCAAAGGAACCTTCATAGACTTCAGTCATCAACATGTTTGCTTCATGTCTATCCACGCATCTGAGCATAACCATATTGAAATTTCTCTTATAAAGCACATCATCACTCAGGTAGAAATTGCCAGCTAATCTTCTCAAAGTCTTCTTATCTTTCAAAGATGCCCCAGACGGGTAAATCTGACTTTGGAGGAAACATTTGATATCAAAATACCACAGCTTCTCATCTTTAACTTCTTAAACAGTAAACACATGAGCTGACCTATCAAGACGCATCACAGTCAAATTGAGAATTTATTCCAAAATTTCACCATAATCATTGAAGCCAATGTTGCAAGAGCATCTACCATCCGATTTTCATCTCAAGGGATATGATGAAACTCAACCTTTATAAAGAAAGTTGAAATCCTCTTCGCATAGTCTCTATATGGTATTAAACCGGGTTGATTCGTCTCCCATTCACCTTTGATCTGATTCACAACCAAAGCTGAATCTCCATATACGTCGAGATTTTTAATTATGAGATTAATGTCATCTCCAAGACCCATAATGCACGCTTCATACTGTAGCGTGGTATTCGTTATCTTATGGTTTATTGACTAAACCAAAAGTAAGCATACAATTCGAGTCGCCACCGCACTTTTATTTGTCCAAAGGAAAGGCTAAAAAGTGAACAAAAGCCAAGTAAGAAGTTTTATCAAATAAAAAACTAATAAAAATGTCAGAGATCTGGGTAAGGGGGTTGGTTATGAGATGGGAAGGTTTTACGCATCCAAAACATCCTTAGTACTCTAAGGGAACCTCTTTTTGCAAATATGTGTTGTAGGTTGGTATTTGTGAAAATATGTGCAAAAGATTGGGGGGATGAGAAGAGAATAGATTATATTTACAATTTTATTGTTTGAATGGATGAACCCATTGCCTACGTACCATCACAAAGGTAGGATCAAAACCTCGTAGTTCGGGGTAAAAATCACAAAGATTGGTGAATTGATTTGAACAAAGGCCTTAAGGTCTTTTGTTATCAAAGGGAGAAAACTCAACCTAAACCAACAATCCACCATGTGAGGAAGGCTTCAACATACTAGTGAGAGGTTAACCCTATAATAAGTATGGAAGACTTATAATCCAACCACTAAGGATAAGGTGAGGTTTACATCAACCACTATGATAACTCAAACCTATGGCTAATGTTTATGAAAAAGTTTTAACAAAGGTGGTCATTGGAACCACAAAATCAATTTGAAGCGAATTGTACTTACAAGTTAGGTTTATTTACAAAGTGAAGTCAAAGTTGAATTAGCATTTATTCACAATGAGTATTAATGAAAAGATTTTGAAAAGTCAAAGGCATAAGGCCTAAGTTTCTAATTTGAAATTAATGTCAAAGTTTGCATAAAATGAGTTTGGCTTGGGTTAGAGTGAGGAAAAGAAGAGAAGGGCTAGTCCTAAAGCATACAAGGATAAGATATAAGATAAAACCCTTGGAGTTCCTTTTCTTGAGATCATAAAGATGATTCAAGATGCTTCTTTCCTTTGGACTTAGCAAACAACGAGTGATCACATAATGTTTGGATTCTGTGAGACCCCAATTTTTGTCCCTAAGATCCCTCATGGCATCATATCATATCATATCATTGCCTCAAGGATCATGGTGCATCTTGCCTTCTTCCCTGTGGGTGGGTTATCTTTTGAGAATGGTTCTTGATCACCAAGCATGTTTTGCATTTGTATATCATTGCTTTTCATTTGTTTACTAATCAAAAGTACAAAAATATTGTCATCTAACCTTGTTACTTGCAGATGAAGCAATCACTAGGTCAAGCCAGTCAAAGGCAAGTCATTGAGCAATAGATGGTGGCCATTCTTGAGAATTTGGGCACCGTTGATCATTCATAAGAGTGCATATGAACCATGACATCATTTTGAATCAAGATCCCAAGTGGTAGAAGCTTGAATCTCATCAAGGCATTCTTCAATCAACTAAAACCCTAGAAAAGTCAACACAAGTCAACTGTGAATTCAATCATGGATTTGAAGGTGGGAGATGGTTAGAGAGACCTCATTCATGTCCATACAAGTCTCATTTGACATTTCAAACATCAACAATGAAGAATTGGAGGTCAGATGAAAAGTTTCCAAAAATAGTAAGTGACCTGTAATTTCAAATTGCCAAAAATGGAAAGGTTTTCTCCTCAAGTTTACATTATCAAGCAAGCTTCAAATGAGATTTTGTCCAACATGAAAGTTGAAGATCTTGCTTTCACATTTCCAAAAAGTCCAAGAACATGAAATTATCATGTGTGGTTAAGGAGTTATGGATCAATCATTGTCAAGAAATTTTGAACTTGAAGCTTGCATAACTTTTGAACCAAAAGGCCAATTCAAGTGGTTCTTTTTGGAACATTTCCATCTTGATATGCTCTATCATAATCATGCATCACATTTCATCAATTCTCATCACAAAAATATTGCATTTCTCACTTGAATTTAATTTGAATTTTGGAGGGAAATCTCCAATTTAAAAAAATATGCATTATTTTCAATTCCAACCAATTTCATTTGCATTCAAACAGATTTTGAAATGCATTTCCAAGCTAGCTCGAGTACTGTTCCATTGCCTTGCATTGCATAAGGGTGGTTTTGCCATTTTGCATAAACATTCCAATTTCACTAATCCTTGGAGTTTTGGCTAAACATGATTAAGGACTGCATTAACAGTTGATATATAAAGCTAATCCTAACAGAAAATGCTAACAAGAACTTCACAAATCCAGATCTGAAAGTTTTGCTCTCAAAATTCTCTCAACTTTTCATCGAATTTCTTCATATCTTTTGCTTGTTTCTTGAGTTGTTCATCATCCACAAGCATTGTTGAAGATTATTGAAGCAAGATCCTGTAGAATTCTTGAAGAATCATGGACTGTTGGAGCTTATGCACATCAATGTCATTTGAAGATTCCATCAAGATCCAGCATGATTGAGCTGTTGTTCATCATCCTTTCATCTCTCTAAACATTGTAGAGCATCTGTTTTAACTTGCCAGGACCTGAGAAGCACGATTTCACTTCTGCACCTTCATTGAGGTTAGATTTCGAATGCTCTAATTCATGAAATTATGATATGCAACTTGTAGATCTTCCACTGCTGATCATGCTGAACTTTAGATCTATCGATTTCATGCAATATTGAAGTAGTTAGGTTGATTTTAAATGTTGACATGTTGAACTTCTTTTGCTCGATCCATGCGTGTTATGCTGAATTAGATGAAATAAATGCTGGATTGATGATGTGTATTGAAGGACGATTCCATTGATATATGTTTGGTAGATTTCTGTGTTGATTTGTTCTTGGTGATGAAGAACACGATGAACTGTATGAGCTTGCTAGGGTTTATGATTCCAGAACAGATTTGATCCATTTTCCCGTGTGTTTGCATGTGGTTTGATGTTAGTACTCATGTGTTGGTCCAAGTGTCGGCTTCTCATTGGCCAGCGTTTCATCTATTGAGTGCGCTTCATTCAAATGCACACGCGGTTCGATTCCGGACCAAAGCATTTTCCATTTTGGCTTTTGCATTTTTTCCACTTATGCCTTCTATGTTCATGCTACTTGTTTCATGTTTTTTTTTAATTTTCCTCTTCATTCAAAAATTCATAACTCCAAAAATAATGATCCAAATCACATGAGGTTTTTTGCACAATGATCTTCATGATGTCTTCTATTTTCTGGATATTTTTACAGAATTTGTGCACGGTTGAAAATGTTTTTGGCCTAGGGTTTATGTTTGCATGTCATACCTTGCACCTTGCTTGCTTTTTTCTTTGTGAAATGATGATGGTTAATCCAATGAACATGAAAATTGACATGCATAAACTATACATCCTAATGGTCATTTTGGTATATAGTTTGCATTTTTATCATTTTTAGATGTTGAGATATGATGTGATTAATGGAGGTGTGACAATGTGTGTCACACCATTTCTTGTCCAGTTTTTTGATTTTCTTTACCATGCCAAATAAATGCCAAATGATCTGAATTTTTGCATGATGCTACTTATGGATGTTAGGATTGTTCATGAATTTTTGTAGAATTGTTATATTCATTTCCAATTTGTTTGAGATTTTCTCTTCTAGCTTGTCATGTTTGGACCTTTGGATGAGTGTTGAACTTCCATGATTTGTAAAATGCTTATGCCTTATCATATGAGCTTGAAATTTTACACATGTTTTATAGACACATTGAAGTTTGTCTTGGCTTTGGTTTGAGTCATTTATCACTTGTCATCTCTGTTTTAGGATTGCCTTAAGTTGATGTATCAATTTGTGCTTCCTTTGAGCTTGTTTATGCTTACATTGCCTTATGGAATTTCTTTGACATGCTTATACTTGTCCAAATGCCATGATTTTTGGTGTGTTGATCATTTGATGTGTCCTGTTTAGCCATGATGTTTCTTGAGATTTATTGAGCCATTTTGGAATTAATATGCCTTTGCTCATTCTGTTGCTTCTATGTGGTTTCAACTTGCATACATTGACATGTTTTGATTGTGAAATTCTTTTGGTAATTGATAATGACATAAGACCTTTTGGATTAATTTCTTATTGGATTGAATTTGATTCATGTCAAGTTTGAGCTTCTGTTTTAAATTTTTCCCCATCTTTGACCCTAGGCTTTGACCTAGTGGTTGGTTGCTCATGTTTGAAGCTTTGTTTCAGGTTACACATGCAAGTTACACAATTGATGATGCCTCACCTTGAGAGCATTTGATATTTGCTTTTGGATTACTAATGTGTGTTTTGTAGGTTGAAGTTGACTCATTTGAGATTGACTTGTGGCTTATGCCTTTGCTCATTGGTTGACTGTTGATATTAACTGTTGGTTGTTTATCTGTATAGCATACTGATTTGTTTGATGTTTCCACAGGTACATTAGTTGCTTAAGTTCATTTTGAACTTGCTTTTGCTTGGTTGCTTAACCAATTAGGTATACTTTCTCTTCTTCATGTAGTCTGGAAGACCTGGCTTGTTATGTGGCCAGGCATCTGTCTGAAGTCCTCCTTAAGAGGCAATGCTTGTGATTGTTTATCTTTGTCCCCAAGCAGGAAAAGTCCTTTGATAAGGCAATTGGTAGATAGAAGAGATGTGTAGTCCATCTCCTACTATTCTGTGTGTCATCCCTTTGCTCACATTACATGTTGTAGCATTGTGGATCTTAACCCAAGATCTATAGAGTCATTAACTTGTGGAGAGAGTTCCAACTTTCTGAACTCCCACACCTTCTGATATTCAAAGCTCTCCCAGGCCAGGGATAAGAGCAATGAGGCACACCCCTCATATCCTTTCATCTGTTTCACCTTAACTCTCAATGTTAAGGTTAAGAGCACCACTTACCCCATTCCAGTTGACTTTAAAGTCTAACCCTTGCTTGAGCCTAATTGCTTGTATATAGTGTGTGCTAACTGAATCATTGATTGCTTATTGGTTCATCTGTACATGTTTGCTTGTTTGCCTTTGTGCATTTATCATCATTAATTGTTCATTATTGCATGATCATCATTTCATATCTTTGTGACACATCTGTGTTTGTCCATTGAGGAATCAACTGTAAGACCATTCATTGGCCATTGTTCCTATGATTTGGAAGGGATTGAGTGTAAGACCATTTCATTGGCCACTTATGTCCTCTTTGCTTATTGCTTCTGCTTGGTTGTTGTATGTGAGGATTCAATTGTAAGTCCATGTTGTTGGCATTTGTTTTCCCATGATCATCTGTTGGAGATTAGAGTAAGCCCAGATAGATGGGCATCTGACATCCATGTTTTGTTTTGCTTTAGGAGATTGGAATAAGTCCATTTATTGGCATCTGATATCCCTGTTTGTTTTAGGAGACTGGTGTAAATCCATTGATTGGTATCCGGTATCCACCTTTGTTTGTGAGATTGGTATAAGCCCAGCAATTGGCATCCGGTATCATTTGTTTTGCTTATTTGTTATTGCTCATTTGCCTATTCCTAAGGACACACTTGAATCATCTTCCATATGATCTCAAGAGGTGAACCTTTCTGAGAAGTTTTACACTCCATTATCCATACCCTTTTTGTCCTAAACCTTTTCACATGTTGCTTTCAAACTTGAAATAATATTGTGCAAACATCTTCATGTCTTTTCAAATTAGAAACCTGGACCTTAAGTCCTTGATTTTTCAAATTCACTTTTGATAATACTTCTTTTTGAATTGAACCTTAATCATACTTTGACCATATTTTGTGAATACTCATAATCAAGTAACTTCACACATTCAATTGTTTTGATGGCTTTGTCCATTCTTGTTAAGTTTTTCATACATTAGCCATAGGTTTCAATTACCATAGTGGTTGATGTAAATCTTACCTTATCCTTAGTTGAGTTGATTGTAAGTCTTCCATACTTATTATAGGGTTAACCCCTCACTAGTATGTCGAAGTCGTC
The DNA here is from genome assembly GCF_024323335.1 of Lathyrus oleraceus. Lineage (NCBI taxonomy): Eukaryota > Viridiplantae > Streptophyta > Magnoliopsida > Fabales > Fabaceae > Lathyrus > Lathyrus oleraceus. Next base: position 560,888,592 of record NC_066583.1, on the reverse strand, counting down.
CTCGCATGGTGGATTGTTGATTCAGGTTGAGTTTTCTCCCATTGGTAATGAAAACCTTAGGGCTTGTGTTTTAAAATGAATTCACTAATTTTTGGAAATCTTTTAGCCGAACTACGGCGTTTTGATCCTTACCTTTCATGGAAGGTACGTAGGCAACGGGTTCATCCGTTCAAACACAAAAACAATAAAAAATTGTATATTCTTTTCTCATCATCCCAATCATGTTTGCACAATAATATTTTCATAACAAATAACATTTCATACAACAATTGTGAAAAGGGCTCCCTAGGAGTACCTAGGACATTTTGGGTGCCTAACACCTTCCCATTGTGTAATTTACCCCTTACCCAGATTCTCTGATCTTTTCATTAGTTTTCTATGTGTAAAACTTCTTAGGCTTTTGTTCGCTTTTTAGCCATTCCTTAGGATAAATAAAAGTGCGGTGGCGACTCGATTCTTTGTATGCTTTGCTTTTGATTTAGTCAATAAATCAGATAGCGACGAATACACCGCAACAGAAAAGTGGCGACTCCACTGGGGAAAGGATTAGACCTTCCCTGGTGGTATTTGTAACACCCCGATAAAAATAAGATAATTATTTAAATTAAGTTAATAGTATATTTATTAATTTAATTAAATAATTGGATTATTATTGGAATATTATTGAGATTATTATTATTGGATTATTATTATTATTATTATTATTATTGGAATAAAAGTTGGAATTAGAAAAGGTCCCATTTGGTAAAAAGAGGTTTTCACGTGAAAACAGAAAAACGACTCAAAAGTGGAAAAGGGAAAAAGGGCAAAGAGCCAGAGAACAAGGGTTGAAGAGAGGAAGAGCTCGAAGCTAAAGGATTGCCGGATTAACTCAGGTAAGGGGGGTTTATCATCGTTAATGGGTATTATGGGATAACATGTAATGGGTAGTGATAAACCATTGATTTGACTCCGATTAGAATGATGTATGCTGAAATTGTGAAATATTGGATGAACGAAATTTGGATCATAATTGAAGGAAATTCGTAGGAATTAGATATAATAATGTTAGAATTTGTGAAATTGAATAGGATATGAACTGTGTTAGATGATATGACCGAATACTGTGTAAAATTAGACTGTGGAAGGTGGAATTGGAGAGATCTCGTAGCAGAGAAAACCATAGCAGATCTGGAAATCTGGTTTCTGGTCATACGCGTATGGCACTAGGCAATACGCGTATGAGATGGTCTGGTACGCGTATGACACTAGGCAATACGCGTATGGATGAGGAAGATGATGTTTTGAACGTGGGTTGGTCTCTGTTGGTACGCGTATGGGGAAGTGATACGCGTAGCATACGCGTATGAGATGGAGTTACGCGTATGGGATTTGGTCAGGAGATGGGCCATACGCGTATGGGACTAGGCAATACGCGTATGGGCAGATTTGTGATTTTTCTAGGCTGTTGTTATGCAGTTTTTGGTTGTTCAGCTGCGTAATGTAATCTAGCTGATGTGTGATATAGTAGGGATCATTTCCCGTTGTTTTGAGCAGTGTAGGTATTAGTAGAGTGTGCTAATACTGTGATTATTAATTGGCATGACATGATATGATTTTGTGATAATATGCTGATGATGTATGATTGTATGCATAATGCTGTGAATGTATGTATTATGTGGAATGGACTGTTTTATGGCTTAGAGTGTGAGCATATGTCCATTGTGGATTGTTGTTAATGTTGCATGCTAGGTGATTAGCGTGCATAGCATAGCCCTTGGGGTGGTAGCTAATTCCCATGGTGAGGAATTAGTGAGTGAGTCACTAGGTCTCAAATGAGTGGGACTAGTGAGCTTGGTAGCCGTATCTGGATTTGATCGGTGAGGTTGAACTATATGTTCACGAATCGTCGGTACCGCATGCATGGAGTCTCATTGCATAATGTATGTATGTATGGCGTATAATATGAATGGATGTATTCCAATATTATACGTGTTGTTTTGGTGATTGTGTTGAGTATGATTTTGGAATTGATATTGCCGTTACTGATTGTGTGATCTGATTAGGGTGATTGAATGTGTTAACTTACTTAACATTACATGATAATTTATAATGCTTATTATATCGATTGAGGAACTCACCCTTACAACTATGTTTCAGGTAACGAGCAGTGATTGAGTAGAAGCTAGTCCTTGGAGTCTAGTGTAGTTCCTTAGTGGGTCATGCTCTGGTAGATGTAACATCGGGACGGGATGTTTTACTTGTTTTTCATTGATGATTGTTGAACAAGTTACATGTAATGTGTTACATGTTTAGCATTGTTGTTAGACTTTATCCGCTGCGAATTATGCAAATGTTTTATTTTGATTAAATAAATGAGCATGACAGGATATTTTGGAAAACGGTGTGAAGTGTCAAGTGTGACACCCTTTAATTGCATATCCACTCTGATTTATGTTTTGATGTTTTAATTTAAATTTGGGGTATTTTAGAAGGGTGTTACATTAGTGGTATCAGAGCATAGTCGGTCGAGTCGAGTCGTAATTATTCTGTTTCCCTGTACGTGATAGGTGTTGTGTAACCCTATCAGTACTTATTGTTTTAGCTTGTTGGATTTTCAGAATAGAGATGGCTGGAAGAGGAAGGTACGATGCTGCGATTGCTGAGGCTCTGGGTATGCTAGCTGGAGTACTTGGAGGGAATCCGAATGTTGTGGGAATGGGAGCTGCTCGTCAACTGAGTGAGTTCCAAAAGAACAATCCTCCAATATTCAAGGGAGCATACGATCCAGATGGCGCTCAAAAGTGGTTGAAGGAGATCGAGAGGATCTTCCGAGTGACTGAGTGTGCCGATAACCAGAAGGTCAGGTTCGGTACGCAGATGATTGGTGGGTTGCTACCCGCTCTGAGTTGGAAGCTGCTGGGAATGCTGAGATCACTTGGGCGGTGTTCAGAGAGAGATTCCTGAGGAAGTACTTTCCAGAGGATGTCAGAGGAAAGAAAGAGATTGAGTTCTTAGAATTGAAGCAGGGCAACCGGTCTGTTACTGAGTATGCTGCTAAGTTCACAGAGTTGTCGAAGTATTACACTCCCTATAACGAGGCTACTGGGGAATTTTCAAAATGTGTGAAGTTTGAGAACGGGTTACGTCCAGAGATCAAGCAGGCTATTGGGTATCAACGGATTAGAGTGTTTTCTGACCTGGTGGACTGTTGCAGGATTTTTGAACAGGATACCAAGGCTAGAGCAGAGAGCTATCAGCAAAGGGTTGATAGGAAAGGCAAGAATCAGAATGATCGTGGGAAACCGTATGCAGCTGGCAAAGGTTTCCAGAGACAGAGTGGGATGAAGAGGCCTAGTGGGGGAGACTCCAGTGCCCCTGCTAAGTGTTTCAGATGTGGTCAGGCTGGACATCGTATCCATGAGTGTACCAGTACTGAGAAGAAGTGTTTCAAGTGTGGAAAAGGTGGTCACTTGGCTGCAGAGTGCCGGTTGAAGACTGTGACTTGTTTCAACTGTGGAGAGGTGGGTCATATCAGTCCACAGTGCCCTAAGCCGAAGAAGGAGAACCAGTCGGGAGGCAAGGTTTTTGCTTTATCGGGTTCTGAGACTTCTGCAGATGATCGTTTGATCCGAGGTACGTGTTATATTAATGGCTTTCCTCTTGTAGCTATTATTGACACAGGTGCGACTCATTCCTTTATATCCTTGGGTTGTGCTGTGAAACTTAAATTAGAGATATCTGAGATGCATGGTAGTATGGTGATTGATACTCCTGCGAAGGGTTCAGTAACTACTACTTCAGTTTGTTTAAATTGTCCTTTGAGTATTTTTGGTAGAGACTTTGGGATGGACCTCGTGTGTCTTCCACTAGTGCAGATTGATGTTATTCTGGGTATGAACTGGTTGGTGTCTAACCGAGTTTATATCAACTGTTTTGATAAGACTGTGATCTTTCCTGAGATTGAGGAAGGAAAGGATTTGTTTCTATCAGCAAGGCAGGTGAATGAGGAAGTAGCAGATGGGGCAGAGTTGTTTATGCTGTTAGCGACTTTGGAAGCTAAAGATAAACGGGTGATTTGCGATCTAGTCGTGGTGTGTGATTTTCCTGATGTGTTTCCTGAAGAAGTGAATGAATTACCGCCAGAGCGTGAAGTTGAGTTCTCGATTGATTTGGTACCTGGTACTAGGCCGATATCAATGGCTCCGTACCGTATGTCTGCTGTTGAGTTAACTGAATTGAAGAGTCAGTTGGAAGATCTGTTGGATAAGAAATTTATTCGTCCGAGTGTGTCACCGTGGGGTGCACCAGTGTTATTGGTTAAGAAGAAAGAAGGTACTATGAGGTTGTGTGTGGACTACAGGCAACTGAATAAAGTGACGATCAAGAATCGATATCCTTTGCCGAGGATTGATGATTTGATGGATCAGTTGGTTGGTGCGAGTGTGTTCAGCAAAATAGATTTGAGATCGGGGTATCATCAGATACGTGTGAAAACTGAGGATATTCAGAAGACTGCTTTCAGAACAAGGTATGGACATTATGAGTATTCTGTAATGCCTTTTGGTGTGACTAATGCGCCTGGAGTATTTATGGAGTATATGAATAGGATTTTCCATCCGTACCTAGACAAGTTTGTTGTGGTGTTTATTGACGATATTTTGGTATATTCGAAATCTGAAGAAGAGCATGCTGAACATTTGAGAGTGGTGTTAGGAGTTCTGCGAGAAAAGAAGTTATTTGCTAAACTATCCAAGTGTGAATTTTGGTTAGAAGAGGTTAGTTTTCTTGGTCATGTGATTTCGAGAGGTGGTGTTGCTGTTGATCCTTCTAAGATAGAAGCGGTATCTAAGTGGGAAGCTCCGAAGTCAGTTTCTGAGATAAGGAGTTTTCTTGGACTTGCAGGTTATTATAGGAAATTTATTGAGGGATTTTCTAAGTTGGCGTTACCGTTGACGATGTTGACTAGAAAGGGGCAAGCGTTTGTTTGGGACTCAAAATGTGAAGAAGGTTTCCAAGAGTTAAAGAGAAGGTTAACTACTGCTCCTATTCTGATATTACCAAGTCCGTCAGAACCATTTGAGGTTTACTGTGATGCTTCATTGTTGGGTTTGGGTGGTGTGTTGATGCAGAATAAGCAGGTTGTAGCTTATGCTTCGAGACAACTGAAGGTTCATGAGAGGAACTATCCGACACACGATTTAGAGTTGGCAGCTGTGGTATTTGTTCTGAAGTTATGGAGGCATTACTTGTACGGGTCAAGATTTGAGGTTTTCAGTGACCATAAGAGTTTAAAGTATTTGTTTGATCAGAAAGAGCTGAATATGAGACAGAGGAGATGGTTAGAGTTTCTGAAGGATTATGACTTTGGTTTGAATTACCATCCGGGTAAAGCAAACGTAGTGGCTGATGTATTGAGTCGGAAATCATTGCATATGTCTATGTTAATGGTTAAAGAATTGGATTTAATTGAGCAGTTTAGAGACTTGAGTTTGGTGTGTGAGAGTACTCACAATAGTGTTAAATTGGGAATGTTGAGGTTAACGAGTGGTATTCTGGATGAGATTAGAGAGGGTCAGAAATTCGATGTGCTTTTGGTTGATAAGTTGACTCTAGTGAATCAAGGTCAAGGTGGTGAATTCAGAGTTGATGAGAATGGTGTTTTGAGATTTGGTAATCGGGTGTGTATTCCGGATGTTACCGAACTTAAGAAGAGTATTCTTGAGGAAGGACATCGTAGTGGCTTGAGTATTCATCCTGGAGCTACGAAGATGTATCATGATTTGAAAAAGTTATTTTGGTGGCCGGGAATGAAAAGAGAAATTGCGAGTTTTGTTTATTCTTGTTTGACTTGTCAGAAGTCAAAGATTGAGCATCAGAAGCCGTCTGGGCTAATGCAACCGTTGGTTATTCCAGAGTGGAAGTGGGATAGTATCAGTATGGACTTTGTTTTGGGTTTACCGAGGACAATTAAGAATTTTGAAGCTATTTGGGTGATTGTTGACAGATTGACAAAATCGGCTCATTTCATCCCGATCAGAATGGATTATCCGTTAGAGAGATTGGCTGAGTTGTATATTGAGAAAATCGTAAGTTTGCATGGTATTCCGTCGAGTATTGTTTCGGACAGAGATCCTAGATTTACATCGAAGTTCTGGGAAGGTTTGCAGAGGGCTTTGGGAACTAAGCTGAGATTGAGTTCTGCATATCATCCGCAGACTGATGGTCAGACTGAGAGGACGATTCAGTCACTAGAGGATCTTTTGAGGGCTTGTGTTTTGGAAAAAGGAGGTGCTTGGGATTGTTATTTACCTTTGATTGAGTTTACCTACAACAATAGTTTTCATTCAAGCATTGGTATGGCACCGTTTGAAGCTTTGTATGGTAGGAGATGTCGGACACCTTTATGTTGGTATGAGTCCGGTGAGAGTGCTGTGGTTGGACCGGAGATTGTTCAACAAACTACGGAAAAGATTAAGATGATTCAGGAGAAGATGAGGAGTGCTCAGAGTCGTCAGAAGAGTTATCACGACAAGAGGAGGAAGTCACTTGAGTTTCAAGAGGGGGATCATGTGTTTCTTCGTGTTACTCCGATAACTGGGGTTGGTCGAGCTTTGAAGTCGAAGAAGTTGACACCTCGATTTATTGGTCCTTATCAGATTTTGGAGAGGATAGGGGAGGTAGCCTATCGTATCGCTTTACCGCCGTCACTTGCGAATTTGCATGAGGTTTTTCATGTGTCTCAGTTGAGGAGGTACATTCCTGATCCGTCACATGTAGTCCAAGTAGATGATGTACAAGTGAGAGATAACCTGACTGTTGAAACACCACCTATGAGGATTGAGGATCGAGAGTTGAAGCAGTTGCGGGGTAAAGAGATTGCTTTGGTAAAGGTAGCTTGGGGAGGAACAGCAGGTGGCAATGTGACTTGGGAACTTGAGAGTCAGATGAAGGAGTCTTATCCTGAGTTATTCACTTGAGGTATGTTTTCGAGGACGAAAACTCTTTTAGTGGGGGAGAGTTGTAACACCCCGATAAAAATAAGATAATTATTTAAATTAAGTTAATAGTATATTTATTAATTTAATTAAATAATTGGATTATTATTGGAATATTATTGGGATTATTATTATTGGATTATTATTATTATTATTATTATTATTATTATTATTGGAATAAAAGTTGGAATTAGAAAAGGTCCCATTTGGTAAAAAGAGGTTTTCACGTGAAAACAGAAAAACGACTCAAAAGTGGAAAAGGGAAAAAGGGCAAAGAGCCAGAGAACAAGGGTTGAAGAGAGGAAGAGCTCGAAGCTAAAGGATTGTCGGATTAACTCAGGTAAGGGGGGTTTATCATCGTTAATGGGTATTATGGGATAACATGTAATGGGTAGTGATAAACCATTGATTTGACTCCGATTAGAATGATGTATGCTGAAATTGTGAAATATTGGATGAACGAAATTTGGATCATAATTGAAGGAAATTCGTAGGAATTAGATATAATAATGTTAGAATTTATGAAATTGAATAGGATATGAACTGTGTTAGATGATATGACCGAATACTGTGTAAAATTGGACTGTGGAAGGTGGAATTGGAGAGATCTCGTAGCAGAGAAAACCATAGCAGATCTGGAAATCTGGTTTCTGGTCATACGCGTATGGCACTAGGCAATACGCGTATGAGATGGTCTGGTACGCGTATGACACTAGGCAATACGCGTATGGATGAGGAAGATGATGTTTTGAACGTGGGTTGGTCTCTGTTGGTACGCGTATGGGGAAGTGATACGCGTAGCATACGCGTATGAGATGGAGTTACGCGTATGGGATTTGGTCAGGAGATGGGCCATACGCGTATGGGACTAGGCAATACGCGTATGGGCAGATTTGTGATTTTTCTGGGCTGTTGTTATGCAGTTTTTGGTTGTTCAGCTGCGTAATGTAATCTAGCTGATGTGTGATATAGTAGGGATCATTTCCCGTTGTTTTGAGCAGTGTAGGTATTAGTAGAGTGTCATACCCCGATTTTGCTCCTGAATTTTTTATGTTTGTTTAGCATACTTGGCCTAACCTTACTTTGGTTTTTATGTGAGAATTGGTCTTGGTCCAAAGTCATGGTGTTTGTTCTTGAGATTGTTAATATGTCTATGGTCTGGGTCATCTGAACAACCGGTTTTCTTTTGTTTCAAGCCACTTTCTAGTCATGTTATTGGTTCATGGATACTATGCCAAAACCCTAACCTTATGGTCTCATTTCATGGTTTTGTTCATACACATTATCAGTCAAGTTATTTTCTTTTCAAAAAAAAGAGTCAAATATTCAAGTCATGATTAAACCAATTGTGAAAACCAACTTCAAACCTTTTTGTTAATCCATTTCAATTTATTTCATGTCATTGTAAACCGTTACATGTGAGTCCATACAAGAAAAATACAAAAAAATGAACTTTGACCGATTGTTGACTTTGGTCAATTTTGACCAAAGTCAACACAACCTCTTTGCACATTTGGACTCTTTGCATTGGTGGGACATCAACTTGATGCTGCAACGGTTGTCACTTGTCTTGCTTGTTTAACACACTGATATCACCACTTAATTCATTCCCTTGGATTTTATCTGGAACAGTACGTGACAATATATTATTTGGGAAAAGCTATCATCCTGAAAGGTATACAGATACAGTAAGAGCGTGTGCGTTAGATGTTGATATCTCATTGATGGCTGGTGGTGACATGGCATATATTGGAGAGAAAGGAGTCAACTTATCAGGTGGATAGAGAGCTCGTTTTGCTTTGGCAGGAGTACTGTATCATGACTCGGATGTTATCATGCTCGATGATGTCCTGAGTGCAGTTGATGTACAAGTTGCTCAGTGGATCTTGCACAATGCCATTCTTGGTCCTCTTATGAAAGGAAAAACTAGATTGCTCTGTACCCACAACATTCAGGCAATATCTTCTGTAGATATGGTTGTAGTATTGGACAAAGGACACGTAAAGTGGATGGGAAGTTCAGCTGACTTTCCAACTTCTTCATATACAACATTCTCCCCATTGAATGAAATGGATTCAACTTCACATAATCATCAGCAAACTCAGGACACACCTAACATTGCTACAGTCTGGTCTAGAATTAACAAACCACATGTCAAACCTGCATTCAACCTGCAACATCAATAAATCCATCATCAATGCCACAAAGACACCAGCAGTAAATGGATATAGAGGGCCTAGATCACCTGCCGGCCTTGTAGATCGAACGCATTCACCAACCTTCTCACATTGGCGATGGTTCTGCAGCTTCTGCTAGACAGCCTGATGGCACTGCACCGTCTTCAGAGGGAATTGGTTCAATAACCAGGCTAGCTTCAATTGATTCCTTTGATTCAAAATGGCAACAATTTTTGGATCCCGGGGAATCTGTCCTTATGATCTCCATGGTGAAGAAATTTCAAAAAAATTTACAAGCAAGAAGGGTGTATCTTTCTTCCTGTCAACTTCCAATTGGTGATATTACAATGCTTCTGCAATGGGCTATTGGTGAAGTTCCTGAACTTGACTATGCACTCCCACACCTGCTGCAAACAACAGGAGAACTGCATGAAATGTACACTTAGCCGGAATTCCACTAGATATCAGATGGAAGCGTTAAAACCTGCATCTGCAAAAGATCCAAAATGTGCATGAGAAATCTGAAAATGCAAGACATAATAGCAATGCAGTCAGGTTGTTGCTGGAGAAAATGACACAATGTGCAAGTAGAGCCTACATGAGCATACTCGAAAGATGGGTCTATGAAGGAGTGATAGATGATCCTTATGGTGAAATTTTCATTGCAGAAGACAAATCTTTTCAAAAGGAGAGTCTTACTAGAGATTATGATGCTAAGTATTGGCGACAACGTTACAGCCTCAAAGATGCATTAGGAGGAACTTGCAACACTGTCATGATTGCAAACATAAGCCCAAGTACCCTTTCATTCGGTGAAACTCAAAAACACCCTTCATTGGGCTGATAAAGCCAAGGAGATTCGAACAAAGGCACCTGATGCAAACGAGAATCTATTACCGGTACCTAAAACAGAAACAGAAAAAACGGTAACAGAATGGAACCATTTTCACCAACTAACCTCCAGTCAAATCCTGAATTCTATCAACATTCCCAAAACTGATACTTCAAAGGAAAAACCCTTCTTGCAGCACTCATGCACCTCTGTGAGAAGGCAATCTTACAACTGATTTATGCACCATCCTTCAAATGCATCGGTGGGATATCTTCACCTATTGGAAGGCTATGACAGAAAAGGCAAGGCTTCTCCAATGCCATTAATTTAACAATTAACTCCAGAAAAAACCATGCCATTGCCAAAACGTCATCATACACTGGTCCAACACGATACCCTTTGGCCTTATACCGTGCCGGACTTCCCCAAACAGTGGATAAGCCAGGATAAATTGGTGGCTGACGGCCCCCCAAAATCATCGGAAGCGCAATCAACATAGTTGACCAGAAAATGATTTCTTTCAGCATCATCAACTGACTCGTGCTAGTTACAATATTAACCATAGCCCGGAAAGCCGCAACCTAGAGTGTTTCTCCACCATTGTCAATAAGATGAAGCGACATGTTAAGAAATGGGTGAAGAAACTGAAGTAAAGCAGTGGAATCAATATTCTTCAAACTATTAATGGCCTCTAGTAGTTCAGAACCCCAAGGTGGACTTGTTCAAAGAATGTGTCGATCGTATCCGCTGCAGTAAAAAATCACAATAACTCAATAAGGCAGTAAAATTTCAAAAAAAATCCCAAAATTGGCATTAAAACAAAAACAAAGGGGAAAGCACATGCTCAGATTACCGTTCCGATTCAAGCATCAAAAAGGTCAATCCCAACTGAGCGCATGGAAAGTGGTTTGCAGAAGATATTCTTTGGAATTCCAGACAACAACCCTAAACCCTAAAGCTGTGAAGATAAAAGGAGAGGGAGAGTGAATCAGTAAGGGGACGGAAAAAAATTGGAGAGGCAGAGAAAAAAACTTGAAAACGAAACCCTAAGAAAAAGGAGAGGCGGACCAAACTCCACAAAAGAACCTTACTGACACCCAAGCGGACGATCCAACGGGCACCGGAGTTGAGTCGCCGGAAGAAAGAGCATTCTGAAAGAGGATCCAACACCGCCATTTCAATCACCGTCGATCCCTTTGTGATCAGGTAAATATCGATTTCGCTTTGGGTTCGATCTTCCTGCTTTTTCTTTTGGGTTTGCGCTTCATCAGTATCCTTCATATTGGTTATGTTTGGATTTTGTTTTTGTGCTTCTCCATTGCTTTGTTTGTTTACTGATAAACAACGTTAATGTCCCCTTTTGTTTTATTGATGTTTGAAACAATTTAAAATATTCTTTTGTTGGTAAAAGGGATCGAGTCTCGGAAACTGGCTACTGCTGATGGCTTTTCATTATCTTTGTTGTCCCTTCATTGCGCTGTCAGCAATTAAGTGTCATTATTTCCTTTTTCCATCACCCAATAACCATGCAACTAGGATGACCCTTGGGATTCCATTCCATGTTCATGTGGGGGTTATTCCAGAATAAGCCTCCACTTATCCAAGTCTGGAATTCAAGCTCGTGGGCTTTAGTTACCCATTAGTTCCAACGGCCCATTTCATTTCTTTTAGTTAGTTTTTATTATTATTGTTTGTTGTTCTTGTCTATATGTTCTAGTTGCTGTTAAGATAATAGCTAACCACCTGTGGCCGGGTGGACGGGAAGGAGTCCCATTTCCCCTTGTGTAGTGGGTTCGATACCCATATATAACATTTCCTTTCTTTAGCATTTATTTTTTCCATGTTTATGTTGTATTATAATTTTTATTATGCTCATAGTTTCATTTGTTAATAATGCAAACTTTGTTTTCTTTTAACTTCATCATTCATTCAAAACCACTTTAAAATTATAAAAAATCATATTTTTCTCGATTTAACATCGAGCCCATTTTTACACCCTTGTAAGTCGACTGCTTTTTAAGCATCGCCGTCGACCTCACATAGCTTACTCTTGGGCTTTCTTACAATGAGACATGTCCCTTGCACTTACACTCATGCATTGTCTAATGCTTCATTATTTCATTCTTCGATCGTTTGATTCGATTATATACTTGTTTATATCTTACTTGTTTGATTAACTGTTGCCTACTTGTATGATGTATGAGGCATATATTTATATTGTTTGATTGCCATGACAACCCCCATTCATAACAAATGTATCCCTCTCCCATGAAATGTATAATATTTATTCTTTCATTCTTTATTCATCTGTTAATACAAGAATTAAAATGAACATCCGATAATCATTTCAAAACAAGACCAAAACCTCGATCCAACGTCGAGTAATCATTTTTCAAAACCTAACAGAACCAGCACGTGTTCATCCACCCTTTTGTAAGTCGATTGCTTTATGCATCGCCATCAACCTTGTAAGTCGATTGCTTCATGCATCGCCGTCTACCCTCATCCCTAACACTTCTCCTTGCTCCATTCGTCGATTCTTGTTCCGATTAGGTAGCACCCATTAGATAGAACCCTTTGTATGATAACATAGGTAGGATTCCCATATCCTTTTGTATGATAACATAGGTAGGATTCCCACATTCCTTTGCATGCTAACATTAGGTAGATATTCCCATTTGTAAATCCTAACACTTAAGTACATATTGCATGACAACTCTAGGGCAGAGCTTCCCCACTTCTAGACCTTTTCGAGCGTCTCCGATCTTGTGGCATGTAGTCCGTTCTATTGCAAAGGGGTAATTGCCTAAGACTCGATTCAGCGAGCTGCGACACCTACGGCTAGGACGCGAACACATTGCCCACTCTCCTTTGACACAAATGGTGTCCTCCTTTGTAAGTCCATGTTCAGATGGCAACCCCTATGTAGGGGAACTACATCGCCCTGATCCTTGTTCCAGACGAGGTATGTAGGCAGGTGGTCGTGCGAGACCACTCCGGGCACTTTTCTTTCTTTTTGTGTGTGTGCTTGACAGTTATAGGCTCGAGTTCCCGACTCCGTATTAACTTGTTTGGTTGTTGTGTGCTTGGAAGCTGATGTAAGTCCATCAAGTGGCATTCGGGTTCCAGTGTGGTTTTGTTGGGTTCGGATGCTGATGTAAGTCCAGTGATTGGCAGTCGGGCTCCACGTTTGCCCCCTTTGTGTTTGTTGGGTTCGGATGCTGATGTAAGTCCAGTGATTGGCAGTCGGGCTCCACGTTTGCCCCTTTGTATGTGTTTGGTTCGGATGCTGATGTAAGTCCAGTGATTGGCAGTCGGGATCCACGTTTGCCCCTTTGTGTTTGTTGGGTTCGGATGCTGATGTAAGTCCAGTGATTGGCAGTCAGGCTCCACGTTTTCCCCTTTTGTGTGTGTTTGGTTCGGATGCTGATGTAAGTCCAGTGATTGGCAGTCAGGCTCCACGTTTGCCTTTGCCTGTGTTTGTTTGGCGTGCGTGTAGCCGAACTACGGCAACTCTGATTCTCATGTTCAGATGAGATACGTAGGCACAAGATGCGATGTCTTGCCGAGTTTGACTAACGACTAACAACTAATCCTTGTTTGCTTTCGCCCTCGTTGCGATCCTTTCTCTCGCCCTCGTTGCGATCGAGACTTTCCCTTTCTCTTGCCCTAGTTGCAATCGAGACCCTTATTCCCGTAATTAGCCGAACTACATTATGCTCTGATTCTCATTCCCGATGAGATATGTAGGCATAAGACGCGATGTCTTAGCGAGCACACATCCCTTTCACCCATAGGTAGCCGAGCTACGAAGACTCTGATTCTCATTTCAGATGAGATACGTATGCAATGGATGCGATATCTGTGCGAGTCATTTTTCTCTTGACCCTTTTAGTAAATAGTACATTAGATATAACACACACCCTTTAGACAAGAAACAACAAGAGTGGATCCCGTAGAGTACTACGGATGCGTAGGGGTGCTAATACCTTCCCTTCGCATAATCGACTCCCGAACCCAAGATTTGGTTGCGAGACCTTGTCTTTTCCTTTCCTTTCTCCAGGTTTACTTCGAGCGTTTCCTTTCCCTCCTTTGGGATAAATAATGCACGATGGCGACTCTTCTGTCATTTCTTTTTCGCCGGTTGTTTTTTCGCACCTACCGTATTTTTCGGGTTGCGACATAGAGTGTGCTAATACTGTGATTATTAATTGGCATGACATGATATGATTTTGTGATAATATGCTGATGATGTATGATTGTATGCATAATGCTGTGAATGTATGTATTATGTGGAATGGACTGTTTTATGGCTTAGAGTGTGAGCATATGTCCATTGTGGATTGTTGTTAATGTTGCATGCTAGGTGATTAGCGTGCATAGCATAGCCCTTGGGGTGGTAGCTAATTCCCATGGTGAGGAATTAGTGAGTGAGTCACTAGGTCTCAAATGAGTGGGACTAGTGAGCTTGGTAGCCGTATCTGGATTTGATCGGTGAGGTTGAACTATATGTTCACGAATCGTCGGTACCGCATGCATGGAGTCTCATTGCATAATGTATGTATGTATGGCGTATAATATGAATGGATGTATTCCAATATTATACGTGTTGTTTTGGTGATTGTGTTGAGTATGATTTTGGAATTGATATTGCCGTTACTGATTGTGTGATCTGATTAGGGTGATTGAATGTGTTAACTTACTTGACATTACATGATAATTTATAATGCTTATTATATCGATTGAGGAACTCACCCTTACAACTATGTTTCAGGTAACGAGTAGTGATTGAGTAGAAGCTAGTCCTTGGAGTCTAGTGTAGTTCCTTAGTGGGTCATGCTCTGGTAGATGTAACATCGGGACGGGATGTTTTACTTGTTTTTCATTGATGATTGTTGAACAAGTTACATGTAATGTGTTACATGTTTAGCATTGTTGTTAGACTTTATCCGCTGCGAATTATGCAAATGTTTTATTTTGATTAAATAAATGAGCATGACAGGATATTTTGGAAAACGGTGTGAAGTGTCAAGTGTGACACCCTTTAATTGCATATCCACTCTGATTTATGTTTTGATGTTTTAATTTAAATTTGGGGTATTTTAGAAGGGTGTTACAGTATTGCCTATTTTTCACCCTTGTTGTATGATATTGTTATTTGTTATTTGACATATTTTTGTACAATTTGGGATAACTGTATTGATTGTAATGTTTGAATTGCTTGATATACAATTACTGTTTGCTTTGGTGATCTCTGTGAGATGAGTTCTATACCCGAACTCGAGTGCACCTTAGGATAGGAGAATGGCGTAGTCTTGTTGACTGGTGTGGAGTATTCCTTAGCCAGTTGACTTGCGAGTCCATTCACTTGGTGGAGGTCATGTTGGATTAATAATGTCACACAAGTTATTTGTGGTTAGGCATTATTCTTTCAATCATGTGCCTTAGAAGCCAAGGACCTTAGTTTACCAAGCCCATCTTGGCCTATTTTTTTGGACGTAGTGCAGAGGTCGTTCAGATGTTAGATCTGATACGATTGTTACGCGATACTACACTCATAAGAGTCTCTCTTGAGAATATTTTTGGAATACGAGTATTCGTTCCTCCGATAATATCCGAAAGATGGGACGATGATTATGGGAACCTCTGGTAGAACATGTCTGGAAGGTTTAAACCCTAGTACACTCCCTTTGGTTGGTTCTTAACCGAGACTCCATGCTCGTGACTCTCAGCAAACCCGTGATTCATGGTTGAGTCGTTCAGACAACCTTAATATCAATGGAACCTGGGTGTTGATAAGGTGTAAAACCTAAATCCACCAAAACGGATGGTTGATATTAAGGATGTTCGAGCCGGTTCATGTACCGTTAATATCAATGGAACTTGGGTGTTGATAAGGTGAAAACCTAAATCCACCAAAATGGATGATTGATATTAGGGATACTATGAGCTTTCCCATGACCTTTGTCTGGTGTGACTTGCTTGATCCTTGAGTGTGATTATTGCATTCATGCATTCATGCATTCATCCGCATTCATGTCATCAGAAAAAAGAAAATTTTCAAGGAACTTAAAGGGTTTATTTGCAAAATTTTCAGACATGGAAAGACCAAAAAGGCATACAAAGAAGTACAACTTTAGACAGCCTGATGTGAAAGAGTTAAGGAATCTGACATCTTATGTATTAGATCCCTTGGGTTTCAAAGCTCGCTATGGGAAGCTTCTGCCTCTGTTGACTACTCAGGTTGATGAGGGACTGATGAGTACTTTGGCGCAGTTTTATGATCCTCTGTATCACTGCTTCTCTTTTCCGGATTTCCAGTTGTTGCCCACCTTGGAGGAGTATTCTCATCTTATTGGGATCCCGATTCTGGATCCGGTGCCGTTCAGTGGCTTAGAGAGTATTCCGACTGCTCGAGAGATTGCAAACTTGTTGCACATAGATGAATCTTTGATTAAAGCTAATCTGACTACCAAAGGTGGAATTCAGGGTCTTCCTTCTGATTTCCTCATCGCTCAAGCTACCGTGTATGGGAAGGCCATGAGTGAGGATGCCTTTGAGGCTTTATTCGTGCTGCTCATCTATGGTTGGTATTATTTCCCAACATCGACAAATTTGTGGATATGAACGCCATTAGGATCTTTTCAGTTCTTAATCCCGTTCCGACTCTGTTGGGTGATGCCTATGTCTCTTTGCATTTGAGGAATGCAAAAGGTGGAGGAGTTATTGTGTGCTGTCTGCCTTTGCTGTACAAGTGGTTTATTTCTCACTTGCCGCAGACGGTCGCTTTCAAGGAGAACAAGGGATGTCTACTGTAACACCCTTCTAAAATACCCCAATTATTTAATAACAACAACAATATTTATATCAGAGTAATCATGCACCAAGGGTGTCACACAACATTTCACACCATAATAACTGTCATGCTCTTTATTTAATCAAAACAACATTTTTGCAAAATTCGCAGCGGATAGAATCAACCAACCATTCAAAACATATAACATTTTACAGGTAAAAAGGTTCAACAATCAACAATAAACAATTAAAACATCCCGTCCCGATGTTACATCTATCAGAGCACGACCCACTACGTAGACTACACTAGACTCCAGGCACTAGCTTCTACTCACTCACTGCTCGTTACCTGAAAAAAATAGTTGTAAGGGTGAGTTCCTCAATCGATATAATAAGCATTATAAATCATCATGTAATGCTAAGTAAATTTACACATTAATCACCCTAATCATATCCTGCATTCAGTAACGGCACATCAACTCAAATATCATACTCAATAACAACGTAAAATGCAACTCAATAACAACATAAAATGCAACTCAAATGAGACTCGACTCGTCATGCATGTGGTACCATTCGGAGTAAAACTCCCAACTTAAAATCATTGCCATTTTAGTGGGCATCAAGGCATAAGCCTTCAACTTTCAACTTAAAATTTGCCAATCCAGGCCAACGTGGTGTGAGCAAAGCTCCGATTTTTGCCAATCCAGGCCAACGTGGTGTGAGCAAAGCTCCGACTTAATGCATATGAATGTACATGGCATACACGACTTTAAATTCCGACAACATAATAGTAACAGCAACCCAACAATGTTTTCAACAAAATCAACTTATAATCAACGTTGGCTCATCAAGCCTACAACTCAGTATTTTCAACAACTTAACACAACTTATCAACATATTTATATCACCACTTCATAACATAAACTCAACAAAATTACTCATCGAAATCAACGAGAATATGCCAATCACCAATTATGTTCACAACATTAAAATATCAAATTTTCCAATTTCCAACAGTGTTAACCGGTTAACGCCCTGGGTTAACCGGTTAACGCAGGACAAAATACATTTTCTGGCAAAACGCAACAGTGTTAACCGGTTAACGCCCTGAGTTAACCGGTTAACGCAGGCAAAACAGCACATTTCCACAAAATATAACAGTGTTAACCGGTTAACGCCCTGGGTTAACCGGTTAACGCAGACAAAACAGCAGTTCCTGCGCTAACACAAGGCAGAATGCAGAGTTCTCCGCATTTTCCGCCGTTGGAGGACTTCCGGACCCCTGATTCCAATTCCGTAAAAAGCTATACGTTCGGAATTTCACAACTAACCCAAACACATATTCAATTACAGCCTAAACACAGTTTCATCCAACGTAATTTTCCAGCATTCATAATCCCAATTAGGGTCAATTCAACGGCTATCACTACCCATGACATGTTAATCTATAATACCCATCAAACGACGATAAACCCCCCTTACCTGAGTTAATCCGGCAACTTTGAGCTTCAAGCTTTCTCCGTTCTTCAACCCTTGCTCTCTAGCTCTTCCTCTTGCCCTTTTCTCCACTTTCCACTTTTCAGCCGCTTCTCTGTTTCACGTGAAAACTTATTTTCCAAAAATGAAACTCTTTTTCTCTTATTCCAACTTATATATTTTCCACTAATTATTATTCCAAATAATAATAATAATAATAATCCAATAATTCAATTTATTTAATTAAATTAATAAATATATTATTAACTTAATTTAAATAATTCTCTTATTTTATTCGGGGTGTTACAACTCTCCCCCACTAAAAGAGTTTTCGTCCTCGAAAACATACCTCAAGCAAATAACTCCGGATAAGACTCCTTCATCTGACTCTCCAGTTCCCAAGTCACATTGCCACCTGCTGGTCCTCCCCAAGCTACTTTCACCAAGGCAATCTCTTTACCCCGCAACTGCTTCAACTCTCGATCCTCAATCCTCATAGGCGATATTTCAACAGTCAGGTTATCTCTCACCTGTACATCATCTACTTGGATCACATGCGACGGATCATGAATGTACCTCCTCAACTGAGACACATGAAAAACCTCATGCAAATTCGCAAGTGACGGCGGTAAAGCGATACGATAGGCTACCTCTCCTATCCTCTCCAAAATCTGATAAGGACCAATAAATCGAGGTGTCAACTTCTTTGACTTCAAAGCTCGACCAACACCAGTTATCGGAGTGACACGAAGAAACACATGATCTCCCTCTTGGAACTCAAGTGACTTCCTTCTCTTGTCGTGATAACTCTTCTGACGACTCTGAGCAATTCTCATCTTCTCCTGAATCATCTTAATCTTTTCCGTAGTCTGTTGAACAATCTCTGGTCCAACCACAGCACTTTCACCGGACTCATACCAACATAACGGTGTCCGACATCTCCTACCATACAAAGCTTCAAACGGTGCCATACCAATGCTCGAATGAAAACTATTGTTGTAGGTAAACTCAATCAAAGGTAAATAACAATCCCAAGCACCTCCCTTTTCCAAAACGCAAGCTCTCAAAAGATCCTCTAATGACTGAATCGTCCTCTCAGTCTGACCATCAGTCTGCGGGTGATATGCAGAACTCAATCTCAGCTTAGTTCCCAAAGCCTTCTGCAAACCTTCCCAAAACTTCGATGTAAATCTAGGATCTCTGTCCGAAACAATACTCGACGGAATACCATGCAAACTTACAACCTTCTCAATATACAACTCGGCTAACTTCTCTAACGGATAGTCCATTCTGATCGGAATGAAATGAGCCGATTTTGTCAATCTGTCAACAATCACCCAAATAGCTTCAAAATTCTTAATTGTCCTCGGTAAACCAGAAACAAAATCCATACTGATACTATCCCACTTCCACTCTGGAATAACCAACGGTTGCATTAGCCCAGACGGCTTCTGATGCTCAATCTTCGACTTCTGACAAGTCAAACAGGAATAAACAAAACTCGCAATTTCTCTTTTCATTCCCGGCCACCAAAATAACTTTTTCAAATCATGGTACATCTTCGTAGCTCCAGGATGAATACTCAGACCACTACGATGTCCTTCTTCAAGAATACTCTTCTTAAGTTCGATAACATCCGGAATACACACCCGATTACCAAATTTCAAAACATCATTCTCATCAACTCTGAATTCACCACCTTGACCTTGATTCACTAGAGTCAACTTATCAACCAAAAGCACATCGGATTTCTGACCCTCTCTGATCTCATCCAGAATACCACTTGTTAACTTCAACATTCCCAATTTAACACTATTGTGAGTACTCTCACACACCAAACTCAAGTCTCTAAACTGCTCAATTAAATCCAATTCCTTAACCATTAGCATAGACATATGTAATGATTTCCGACTCAATGCATCAGCCACTACGTTTGCTTTACCCGGATGGTAATTCAAACCAAAGTCATAATCCTTCAGAAACTCTAACCATCTTCTCTGTCTCATATTCAGCTCTTTCTGATCAAACAAATACTTTAAACTTTTATGGTCACTGAAAACCTCAAATCTTGACCCGTACAAGTAATGCCTCCATAAATTCAGAACAAACACCACAGCCGCCAACTCTAAATCGTGCGTCGGATAGTTCCTCTCATGAACTCTCAGCTGTCTTGAAGCATAAGCTATAACCTGCTTATTCTGCATCAACACGCCACCCAAACCCAACAATGAAGCATCACAGTAAACTTCAAATGATTCCGACGAACTCGGTAATATCAGAATAGGAGCAGTAGTTAACCTTCTCTTTAACTCTTGGAAACCTTCTTCACATTTTGAGTCCCAAACAAACGCTTGCCCTTTCCTAGTCAACATCGTCAATGGTAACGCCAACTTAGAAAATCCCTCAATGAACTTCCTATAATAACCAGCCAAACCAAGGAAACTTCGAATCTCAGCAACAGACTTCGGAGCTTCCCACTTAGATACCGTTTCTATCTTAGAAGGATCAACAGCAACACCACCTCTTGAAATCACATGACCCAGAAAACTTACCTCTCCTAACCAAAATTCACACTTGGACAATTTAGCAAATAACTTCTTTTCTCGTAGAACTCCCAAAACCACTCTCAAATGTTCAGCATGCTCTTCTTCAGATTTCGAATACACCAAAATATCATCAATAAACACCACAACAAACTTGTCTAGGTACGGATGGAAAATCCTATTCATGTACTCCATAAATACTCCAGGCGCATTAGTCACACCAAAAGGCATTACAGAATACTCATAATGTCCATACCTTGTTCTGAAAGCAGTCTTCTGAATATCCTCGGTTTTCACACGGATCTGATGATACCCAGATCTCAAATCTATTTTGCTGAACACACTTGCACCAACCAACTGATCCATCAAATCATCAATCCTCGGCAAAGGATACCGATTCTTGATCGTCACTTTATTCAGTTGTCTGTAGTCCACACACAACCTCATAGTACCTTCTTTCTTCTTAACCAATAGCACTGGTGCACCCCACGGTGACACACTCGGATGAATAAATTTCTTATCCAACAGATCTTCCAACTGACTCTTCAATTCAGTTAACTCAACAGCAGACATACGGTACGGAGCCATCGATATCGGCCTAGTACCAGGTACCAAATCAATCGAGAACTCCACTTCGCGCTCTGGCGGTAATTCATTCACCTCTTCCGGAAACACATCAGGAAAATCACACACCACGGCTAGATCGCCAATCACCAGTTTATCTTTAGCCTCCAAAGTCGCTAACAGCATAAACAACTCTGCCCCATCAGCTACTTCTTCATTCACTTGCCTTGCTGATAGAAACAAACTCTTTCCCTCCTCCATCTCAGGAAAGACCACCGTCTTATCAAAACAATTGATAGAAACTCGGTTAAACACCAACCAGTTCATACCCAGAATAACATCAATCTGCACTAGTGGAAGACACACTAGATCCATCCCAAAGTCTCTACCAAAAATACTCAAAGGACAATTTAAACAAACCGAAGTAGTAGTCACTGAACCCTTCGCAGGAGTATCAATTACCATACTACCAAACATCTCAGATATCTCTAACTTAAGTTTCACAGCACAATCCAAAGATATAAAGGAATGAGTCGCACCTGTGTCAATAATAGCTACAAGAGGAAAGCCATTAATATAACACGTACCTCGGATAAGTCTGTCCTCACTGGAGGTTTGAGTTCCGGTCAATGCGAACACCTTCCCCGTCTGAGATTTCTTTGGCTTCTGACACTGACTTCCAATATGCCCTTCTTCGCCACAATTAAAACAAATCATTTCCTTGTGCTTGCAATCAGCTATTGCATGACCAGTCTTACCACAACGAAAACTTCTCTTTACTTCAGCAGTGCATACATTACTCTTATGACCAGCCTGACCACATTTGAAGCAAACTATACCAGCAGGAGCACCTCCCCTACTGGTCCTCTGAGCCGGAGCAGCTCCTTGTTTCCCTCTTCCCACTGGAGCATCATACGGCTTTCCACGGTTTTGATGTTGCTTGCCCCTGCGATCACTGACAATCTTGTAATGAGCATTATTGTCTTCTTCAAATATCCTGCAGCTATCAACCAATTCAGTAAAAATGCGTATCTTCTGATACCCAACAGCCTTCTTAATTTTCAGAGCGCAGTCCATTTTCAAACTTGATGCACTTTGAAAATTCAGTACCAGCACCAGTGTAATGAGGATAAAATTTGGACAGCTCCACAAATTTCGCAGCATAATCAGTGACAGACATGTTTCCTTGCTTCAGCTCAAGGAACTCCATTTCCTTCTTACCACGGACATCTTCCGGATAGTACTTTCTCAGAAATTCCCTACGGAATACATCCCAAGTAATGGCTTCACCTACCACGGTCAACCTCTCGTGAGTCTCTAGCCACCAGTCATCAGCTTCGACTGCTAGCATGTGAGTACCATACCGAACCTTCTGAGCTGGAGTGCAATCCATAACACGGAAGATTCTCTCAATCTCTTTCAACCATCCCAAGGCTGCATCTGGATCATGCTTCCCTTTAAACACCGGCGGATTCTCTCTCTGAAAAGTCGCCAAGCTACGTGATCCAGCATCACCACCAGCATTTGGCAAGTTCTGCACAGCTTGTGCCATCGCTTGCATTGCGGCAGCCATTGCAGCGTCATTCCTTCCAGCCATTTCAACTTATCAATACAACACAACTTAAAAGTTAGATTAGTAACAATACACAATTGTTAGACAGTAACGACACGACAACTGGCCGGACAGACCGACCTGCTCTGATACCACTAATGTAACACCCTTCTAAAATACCCCAATTATTTAATAACAACAACAATATTTATATCAGAGTAATCATGCACCAAGGGTGTCACACAACATTTCACACCATAATAACTGTCATGCTCTTTATTTAATCAAAACAACATTTTTGCAAAATTCGCAGCGGATAGAATCAACCAACCATTCAAAACATATAACGTTTTACAGGTAAAAAGGTTCAACAAAATCAACTTATAATCAACGTTGGCTCATCAAGCCTACAACTCAGTATTTTCAACAACTTAACACAACTTATCAACATATTTATATCACCACTTCATAACATAAACTCAACAAAATTACTCATCGAAATCAACGAGAATATGCCAATCACCAATTATGTTCACAACATTAAAATATCAAATTTTCCAATTTCCAACAGTGTTAACCGGTTAACGCCCTGGGTTAACCGGTTAACGCAGGACAAAATACATTTTCTGGCAAAACGCAACAGTGTTAACCGGTTAACGCCCTGGGTTAACCGGTTAACGCAGGCAAAACAGCACATTTCCACAAAATATAACAGTGTTAACCGGTTAACGCCCTGGGTTAACCGGTTAACGCATACAAAACAGCAGTTCCTGCGCTAACACAAGGCAGAATGCAGAGTTCTCCGCATTTTCCGCCGTTGGAGGACTTCCGGACCCCCGATTTCAATTCCGTAAAAAGCTATACGTTCGGAATTTCACAACTAACCCAAACACATATTCAATTACAGCCTAAACACAGTTTCATCCAACGTAATTTTCCAGCATTCATAATCCCAATTAGGGTCAATTCAACGGCTATCACTACCCATGACATGTTAATCTATAATACCCATCAAACGACGATAAACCCCCCTTACCTGAGTTAATCCGGCAACTTTGAGCTTCAAGCTTTCTCCGTTCTTCAACCCTTGCTCTCTAGCTCTTCCTCTTGCCCTTTCTCCACTTTCCACTTTTCAGCCGCTTCTCTGTTTCACGTGAAAACTTATTTTCCAAAAATGAAACTCTTTTTCTCTTATTCCAACTTATATATTTTCCACTAATTATTATTCCAAATAATAATAATAATAATAATAATCCAATAATTCAATTTATTTAATTAAATTAATAAATATATTATTAACTTAATTTAAATAATTCTCTTATTTTATTCGGGGTGTTACATCTACGGTGGTCTCAGAGACTCATGTCTCTCACTAATGATGATATCTCTTGGTATGATCGCGTGTATGATATTGTGCAGATTATTGATTATTGTGGTGAGTTCCCTAATGTGCCTCTTCTTGGTACATGTGGTGGGATCAACTACAATCCTATCTTAGCACGTCGTCAGCTTGGGTTCCCCCTAAAGGATAAACCCCATAACATTCTGTTAGAAGGTGTATTCTTCCAGGAGGGTAAAGATCCCTAAGGCCTGAAAGCCAGATTTGTCCGCGCTTGGCGCAATATTCATAAGAAGGGTAGGAACGAGTTGGGTCCGAAGAACTGCATTGCTTTGGAACCATATACTTCTTGGGTCAGACAGAGAGCTGCTGTATACCTTATGCCATATGATCATCCGAGACCTACACCGTTGGATGTGGCTGGGCCTTCAACCCTCCCCAACCAAGATGTAGAGGAGTTGAGAGAGGAAGACCTTTCACGTGCCTGGATCCGTGAAAGAGAGGAGTTGCTTCAGCAAATCAAGGAGAAGGACGCTCTAATCGAGTTTCTCGAGCATCAGGTGATCGATGATCCGAATGATACTTGGACTTCTCTACTTCCTCAGTCTTCCAAATTCTGGAAGAGGAAGTATGATCGACTTGCAAAGGAGAAAGCGGATATGGAAGCAGCCTATGAGAGCGAGATCAAGAAGTTGTGTGCATCTCGTCTTCCAGCATCCCGAGCTTCTAGGGATCCATAGGATGTTCATTTTCCTTTTCCCTTTGTAATAATCAAAAATGCTGTACGTCTTTGTTTCAAAGATATTTGATGAGATTTTTTCCATATGCTATTAAATGCTTTAAACATTCAAAATTGCAAATAATACCCTAAGGGTTCCTTGAAAAAACAAAGCATATGCACAAGCATTGCATGCATCATTTTGCATAAGCAGGTTGTTCCTGGTCTTCTTGTCTGTGGCCTAACTCTGTGCTCTTCATTTATTTTGAAGACAAGCTGACTCACTGGTACTATACAAGAGCTAATTCTGCAAGAGTAATGGATCAATTGGAACAAGAGAACCGAGAACTGAAGGAAGAGGTCGCTCGTCTGAGTGCTTTGATGGAGCAGTTCCTGTCTGCTCAGAATTAACCTTCTCCGCCTCCTGTAACTCCTCCCCAGAGGACGGTGATATCAGAAGTCGTCGCTCCGACTGTGCCAGCTGCTAGTGCTCACTTCATGCCTAATGCCATGCCAGCCGGGTTTCCTTGGGGTATGCCTCCGGGTTTCATGCCTGATATTCCAGCTCCGACTTTTGCTTCTATGCCGGCATCTAGCCCGGTCCTTGCTGCTGCTCCTCCTGTCGTGCATACCATTCCCAGGGTAGACGACACCATCTATCATTCTGAGCCATCTGAGGGCCCAGATGTCAATGAGAAGATGGAAGCAATGAACGACCAATTCCTCGAGCTGCGAAAGGAATTGAAGACCCTCAGAGGGAAAGATCTGTTTGGCAAGTCTGCTGCTGAACTTTGCCTTGTTCCCGGTGTAAAGATTCCAATCAAGTTCAAAGTGCCTGACTTTGAAAAATATAAGGGGAACACCTGCCCTTTTGCTCACCTGGTTATGTACACCAGGAAAATGTCCACGCAAACAGATAATGATCAGCTTCTGATCCATTATTTCCAGGATAGTTTGTCCGGTGCGGCTCTTCGCTGGTATATGAGCCTGGATAGTGCAAACATCCGATCCTTCAACGATCTTGGCGAAGCCTTCGTCAAACAATACAAATATAATGTTGATATGGCGCCTGACCGTGATCAACTCAGGGTTATGTCTCAGAAGGATAAAGAGACACTTAAGGAGTATGCCCAGAGGTGGAGAGAGCTGGAAGCTCAGATTACTCCTCCGCTAGAAGAGAAAGAAATGACTAAGATCTTTCTGAAGACTCTTAGCTCATTCTATTATGAGCGGATGGTTGCTAGTGCTCCCTCTGATTTCACCGAAATGGTGAACATGGGGATGCGACTGGAGGAAGGCATCCGTGAGGGACGGTTGTCTAAAGATGAAGGCTCTTCTAAACGGTATGGGGCGTTTAAGAAGAAGGATGGGGAGGCACATGCTGTGCAGTCCCATGCCAAATCCAAGAGACCCTCTGATAAGAGGAAGCTCGTGCGTCATCAGCACCAGGTGGCTAGTATAGCACCTGTTTTCAGGGATAATTATCAGCATCAGCAACATCAGCAATATCATCAGCAGCAACACAATCAGCAACAATCTTCTCAACAATATCGTCAGCAGCAGCAGCGTCCACAGCAACAGGCTTACCAGCCTCGTGGTAGCACCAGTAACCAAGCTAACATGAACTATGATAGGAAGAAGATCAGTTTCGATCCGATTCCCATGTCTTATGCAGAGTTGTATCCCTCTTTAATAGAGCGAAAGCTGATTACTCCAAGAGATCCTCCGGCTATACCGGTCAACCCTCAGTGGTGGTATAAGCCTGACCTGCACTGTGTGTATCATTCTGGCGCTCCGGGCCATGATGTTGAGAACTGTTTTCAGCTGAAGACTAAGGTTCAAGACCTTATGAGATGCGGCATACTGAGCTTCGAGGACTCAGGCCCCAATGTTATAAAGAACCCATTGCCCGAGCATGGGAAATCAGTGAATATGGTCCAGGGGTGCCCTGGGAAATATAAAGTCAAATATGTGAGTCATATTCGACAGTCATTGGTCGAGTTGCATCGTTTGCTGTGTGAGTACAGTCATATGGAGCATGACCATGACAGATGCCGCATTTGCTCTGTTAACCGTCTGGGTTGTCGCCAAGTGCGAAGGGAGCTTCAAGAGATGTTGGACGAAGGTACCATAGAGATTCTTCAGAACCGTAATGTTGATGAAGATGAACCAGAGGTCAACGTTATATCTCCTGTGTTCAAGCTGCCTGAGCTTGTTGTCATCCGCTACGATGGCAGCAAGCCGAAGGTCTCTCCTTCTCTAGTAATCAAGCCTGTAGGCCCTGTGCCTTATTCATCTGATAGAGCTATTCCCTTCAGATACAATCCCGTCGCTGTGGAAAATGGGAAGGAAGTGTCGTTGCCTTCAACTTCCGTGACTAATATTGCTGACGTGAGTGGGTTGACTCGGAGTGGTCGAGTGTTCTCTGCCCCGAAGCCTCGTGTTGCTTCTGATTCTGTTGAGCGTCCGGTTGGGACTGCTGTGAATGTTCAGAACCCGGCACTTGCTGTTGCCAAACCCTCCTCTGTACAACAGACTCCTGCTTCTTCAGTTGGCCCGAGTGGCGTTGTGAATGAAGAATGTGATGAGATGCTGAGGCTCATCAAAAAGAGTGAGTACAACGTTGTAGACCAGCTTCTACAAACGCCTTCCAAAATCTCCGTTTTATCTCTGCTGCTGAATTCAGAACCCCATAGAGAGGCTCTGTAGAAAGTTTTGGATCTGGCTTATGTTGATCACGACGTCACCATAGAACAATTTGATAGTATAGTTAAAAAACATCACTGCTTGCAACACTTTGAGTTTCTGTGACGCTGATCTCCCTGAGGAGGGAAGAGACCACAACATGGCTCTACATATTTCTATGAATTGCAAGACTGACGCCATGTCCAATGTGCTAGTTGACACTGGGTCATCTCTTAATGTATTGCCAAAAACCACACTCTCTCGATTGTCATATCAGGGGCCTCCCATGAGGCAGAGTGGTGTTGTTGTGAAGGCTTTTGATGGGTTGCGTAAGACTGTGATTGGGGAAGTTGATCTCCCAATCAAGATTGGACCAAGTGATTTCCAGGTTACCTTCCAGGTAATGGATATCCACCCATCTTATAGTTGTCTCCTTGGTAGACCATGGATTCACGAGGCTGGCGGCGTGACATCCACCCTACACCAGAAGCTGAAATTTGTGAAAAACAAGAAACTGGTTGTGGTAGGGGGAGAAAAGGCTCTCCTGGTTATCCACTTGTCTTCTTTCTCATATATTGATGTTGAGGATGAAGTTGGAACGCCTTTCCAAACTTTATCTATTGATGAACCAATCGAGAAGAAGTCTCATTCATTTTCTTCCTACAAAGATGCAAAACTGGCCATTGAATGTGGTGCAGTTGCTGGTTTGGGGAAGATGATTGAGATTGAAGACAACAGATCCCGGGCTGGCATTGGCTATTCCTCTAGGGCATTCAACGAGCAAGGTTTGTTCAAGAGTGGAGGATTCATCCATGCTGATCAACCTGAAGAAGTTGCTGCTATCTTGGAAGAGGATGCAGAGGATTTGAGCAACTTCATCATTCCTGGTGGTGTCTGCCGGAATTGGGTCGTTGTAGATGTTCCTACAGTTATCCATAGATCAGAGTAATTGTTCACTTTGTTCAAAACCCTTCTCCCATGCCAAAAGGAGAAGTGATGACATTGTTGGCAGCATTTAATACAATGATATTTCATTCAATTAATGCATTGTTAAACATTTGTTTTCCATTTGTTTTCACTTTTTGCTTTTTGCATGAAATCAGTGATCACAAAAAACCCATAAAAACAAGAATAAAAGCAATCATTTTTTTATCTGCATAATGGTTTGTTTGTTTAAATTCTAAAGTTTTTCATTAACCAAAATCATTATGCAGGTTGATTCTAAAACCCATTGAACATAATGATCCAACGCCATCTCCCAATTTTGAATTCCCTGTATTCGAGGCAGAGGAAGATGATGTTGAAGGGATTCCTGATGAGATTACCCGTCTCCTTGAGCACGAGAAGAGGATCATTCAGTCGTACCTTGAAGATCTGGAGACAGTCAACTTGGGGTCTGAGGATTGTGTTCGTATGGTGAAGATTGGGGCACTTCTTGAAGAGTCTGTCAAGAAGAGATTGATTGAGTTGCTACGAGAATATTCAGATATCTTTGCTTGGTCATATGAAGACATGCCGGGTCTAGATACAGATATTATGCAACATTTCCTGCCTTTGAAGCCTGAGTGCGTGCATGTGAAACAGAAGCTCAGAAGAACTCATCCAGATATGGCAGTGAAGATCAAAGAGGAAGTTCAGAAGCAAATTGATGCGGGGTTTCTGGTGACTTCTACATATCCTCAATGGGTGGCCAATATTGTGCCTGTGCCTAAGAAGGACGGAAAATTCCGTATGTGCGTTGATTACAGAGATTTGAACAAAGCTAGTCCGAAAGATGATTTCCCTCTACCACACATTGATATGTTGGTAGACAATACAGCTAAATTCAAAGTCTTTTCGTTTATGGACGGATTTTCCGGATATAATCAAATCAAGATGGCACCAGAGGATATGGAGAAGACAACATTCATCACACCTTGGGGAACATTCTGTTATCGACTGATGCCCTTCGGTTTGAAGAACGCCGGAGCCACCTATCAACGTGCTATGACTACCTTGTTTCATGATATGATGCACAAGGAGATAGAGGTATATGTTGATGATATGATTGCTAAGTCCCGAACGGAAGTTGAACATGTCGAGCATTTGTTGAAGCTTTTTCAGCGTCTGAGGAAGTTTAGACTTCGCCTGAATCCGAACAAATGTACATTTGGAGTCCGTTCTGGCAAGTTATTGGGTTTTGTTGTTAGCGAGAAAGGTATTGAAGTTGATCCTGCAAAGGTCAAAGCAATACAAGAGATGCCTGCACCCAAAACTGAGAAGCAAGTCCGAGGTTTTCTTGGCCGCTTGAATTACATTTCCAGATTTATATCCCACATGACTGCCACATGTGCGCTGATATTCAAGCTCCTCCGGAAAGATCAATCTCATGATTGGACCGAGGATTGCCAGAAAGCTTTCGACAGTATTAAGGAGTATCTGTCTGAACCTCCGATATTGTTTCCTCCTCAGGAAGGAAGACCTCTGATTATGTATTTGACTGTGCTTGAAGACTCGATGGGTTGTGTACTCGGTCAACAAGATGAATCAGGGAAGAAAGAATCTGCTATCTACTACCTCAGTAAGAAGTTTACTGATTGTGAGTCTCGATACTCTATGCTTGAGAAGACGTGCTGTGCTTTGGCTTGGGCTGCTAAGCGTTTGCGCCAGTACATGATAAATCATACAACTTGGTTGATATCCAGAATGGATCCAATTAAGTATATCTTCGAGAAGCCTGCTTTAACCAGGAGGATTGCCCGTTGGCAGATGTTGTTGTCTGAGTATGATAT
This sequence comes from Lathyrus oleraceus, assembly GCF_024323335.1. NCBI lineage: Eukaryota > Viridiplantae > Streptophyta > Magnoliopsida > Fabales > Fabaceae > Lathyrus > Lathyrus oleraceus. The sequence continues at coordinate 560,858,160 of NC_066583.1, read as the reverse complement.
CGAGTATCGAGCTCAGAAAGCTATCAAAGGTAGTATCTTGGCTGACCACTTAGCGCACCAGCCGATTGAAGATCATCAGTCTGTTCAGTACGACTTCCCAGATGAGGAAATTCTGTATTTGAAAATGAAAGATTGTGATGAGCCTACACTTGATGAAGGTCCGGAACCTGGTTCCAGATGGACGATGGTGTTTGATGGCGCTGTGAATCAGTACGGAAATGGAATTGGGGCAGTAATCATTACTCCTCATGGCACACATATTCCGTTTACAGCAAGGCTAACTTTCAAATGCACGAATAATATGGCTGAGTACGAAGCCTGTATTATGGGACTGGAGGAATGTATTGATTTGAGAATCAAGCATCTTGATGTGTATGGTGATTCGGCCCTAGTTGTTAACCAGATCAAGGGTGAATGGGAGACGAATCAGCCAGGTCTCATTCCGTATAGAGATTATGCAAGAAGGATTTCAACGTTCTTTACAGAAGTTGACTTTCATCATATTCCTCGAGAGGATAATCGGATGGCAGATGCTCTTTCTACGCTTGCTTCCATGATTGTTGTGAAGTATTGGAATGAAGTACCCAACATTGCTGTGATGCGCTTGGATAGACCAGCTCACGTGTTTGCAGTGGAAGAAGTGAATGATGACAAGCCTTGGTATTTTGATATCAAGAATTTCCTCCAGAACCAGGTCTACCCGCCTGGGGCATCTGTGAAAGATAGGAAAACTTTGATAAGGTTGTTAGGCAGTTTCTACCTCAGTGGTGAAGTGCTGTATAAGAGAAATTTTGACATGGTTTTGCTCAGATGCGTGGATAGACACGAAGCAAACCTGTTGATGACTGAGGTCCATGAGGGTTCATTTGGTACTCATTCCAATGGACATGCCATGGCTAAGAAGATGTTGAGAGCAGGCTACTATTGGCTGACAATGGAGTCTGATTGCTGCAAATATGTGAAGAAATGTCACAAGTGTCAGATTTATGCGGATAAGATTCATATTCCTCCGACACTTCTGAATGTGATTTCATCACCATGGCCTTTCTCTATGTGGGGAATCGACATGATCGGCATGATTGAACCGAAGGCGTCCAATGGACACAGGTTTATTCTCGTAGCAATTGATTACTTCACCAAGTGGGTTGAGGCCGCTTCGTATGCGAATGTGACCAGGCAGGTGGTTGTGAAGTTTATCAAAAACCAGCTGATTTGCCGTTATGGTGTGCCAGATAAGATCATTACTGATAATGGATCTAATCTGAATAACAAGATGATGGAAGAGTTGTGCGCTGAATTCAAGATTGCACACCATAATTCCTCTCCTTACAGACCTAAGATGAATGGGGCTGTTGAAGCTGCTAACAAAAATATCAAGAAGATTATCTAGAAGATGACAGTTACGTACAAAGATTGGCATGAGATGCTTCCATTTGCTTTGCATGGGTATCGTACATTTGTCCGCACTTCAACAGGGGCAACCCCTTTCTCTCTTGTTTACGGCATGGAGGCTGTTCTCCCAGTAGAGGTGGAGATCCCATCAATGAGAGTCTTGATGGAAGCCAAGTTGACTGATGCTGAATGGATTCAGAGTCGTTGTGACCAGTTGAATCTGATTGAAGAGAAGCGATTAACTGCCATGTGCCATGGTCAGTTATATCAGCAGAGGATGAAGAAAGCATTTGATAAGAAGGTCAAGCCTCGTGTGCTCCGAGAAGGTGACCTCGTGCTCAAGAAAGTCTTGTCTTTCGCGCCCGATTCCAGGGGCAAGTGGACTCCAAACTATGAGGGTCCATATGTTGTTAGGAGAGCCTTTTCAGGCGGAGCTTTGATGCTTACAACAATGGATGGGGAGGATTTCACTCGTCCTGTGAATTCAGATGCAGTCAAGAAATACTTTGCCTAAAAAAAAAGTATATGCAAATGAAAAACAGAATAGCTCGCTAAGTTGAAAACCCGAAAGGGCGACTTAGGCAAAAATGAGCGTCTCGGTGGAGAACCCGCAAGGGTAATCCAGGCAAAAATTAGAGACATGAAAAAAAAGTATAATTTGCATCCCGCTAGATTGAGTACCTCACCCTGGGGCAATCTAGGCAAAAATTAGGGATTTGCAAGTAACTGCATCCTGACAAGACTTTCTGTTCAGCAGCTGTCTTTTCGTCAGAGGTTCTCGATTCGTCGTCAACTGAAGCTTCGAATACATCGAGATTCAAATTGGTAGAGAAAGGATCATTATGTTCAATGTAGCCCTCTTCCAATATATATCTTTGATTTCAAATTTGTACAGATCTATGGAGTCTTGCCATTTGCAGGCTACCATTCCATCAAATCAATTTGAGCTTTTTATCCAATTATTTGCACTCTTATTTGTTTCAATTCAACAAATGTTTTGCATGGTTTTAATTGATAAAATGTCATTGTTTTAAACAAATAAATTTTTTTCAAATTGTTGTTTTAAACAAAGTGAACATTCACAATGACAAAAGGATACTTAAGAATTTCTCAGTGCTCTCCCAAGGGTGGCATGATTTCCAACAGGTAAGACATTTGTTCATATTCCTGGCATTGGTTGTATCCTCTTTCATTTTGTTGTAGGGGTTGTTCCCCAAGCAGAGTTTTTGTTGGGGTTGTTCTCTAAGCAGAGTGTTGTTGAAGACTTCGTTTTCTTCTCCAGCAGTTTCCTCTCCCCAGCATGGGTGTTTTCCGTTTGGAAGTTTCAGTAGTGGGTGGTTTGAGACCCCGGTACCCCGTCACTCTCCCCGGTGCAGTCGCCAGAGGAGTTATTGCTTCCTTCCTCAGCACTGTCGCCGGGTTTGTTGATATGATATACTGCATTTTCATGCTACATCTCCCCATCAGTGCGCTTACCCCTCCAGCAGGGAAGTGATTGTGTTCCTCCTCAACAGTTATGGGTGTTCTCCTCAGAAGAGTCAGCATTTGGTGGTTGATCCCTAGCTCTCTTCCATATCTCCAGTGGGTTCTTCAGTAAATTCCCCAGTGGAGAAGTCAGTACATTTGTGGTTTGGTGGATTATATCTACGTTTATGCAAAATCCCCAAAGGAGTGGGTATCCCCTCAGAGTTTCCGCCAGGGCTGGTATCCTCAACAGAGTTGCTTTTGTGGCAGTTTCCGCTTGTTGAAATCTCTGTTTCCCCAGTAGGGTCGGTTGGTGATTTATCATCCAGAGATTGGGTTGACTTCCTGATTGCTTTTGATCCCCAGTAGAGTGGCTTGTTGCAGAATCTACTTGTGCGATCTTTCCTTCCTCCTTCAGTGGGTGTTTTCCCGATGGAGTGGCTACTTGAGTTCTCCCCAGGTAGAGTTGCTTGTGCAGCCCGATTCTACTTGGATGATCTGTTCTCCCTCAGCGGGTTGTTCCCCAGTGGAGTTTTTAGATTTGCTTTCGTAGCAGTTCTCGCTTGTGCAGTGAGCTCTTGTTCCCCTGCAGATGTTTTGGGACTTCTCCCATTCCCCAACAGATTTGTCGTTGTGGCCGTCGTTGCCTGTTGTGACTTTCTGTGCTCCAGTTGGGTTGGTTGTGATCCATCACTCAGAGATTTGGTGATATCTCTGATCTTTTGCCTCCCCGCAGATCTTTGCTTTTCAGCATGAAGATCTCCAGCAGATTGGCTTTCTAGTTGGTTTTTTCCCTGGAAGTGTAGTACCGGACGTTTGATTCTTGGGCCTGTTTGTGTTAGAAATGTCTGTTTTGTCAGCATTCATCAAACATAAATCACGCATATTCATGCATAATCATAAACATACAGATATTCATGTTGCATTTTTTGCCATATATCTTTTGTTTGTTGTCTCCTGCTATTGGTAATACAGATCTATCCAGTAGATCTCCCCAAAGCAGATGTCGGGTGTTTAATCTCTCAAAATAGAGTCAGCCCCTAAGCAGAAAGTGTCTATCCTTTCCTGCCCTTTCCCCACTGAGATACATCCTCGTGGATGACGGTTGTTTCCGTTCCCTCCCAACACACACATTGGGACGGGTTTTCCCTATTGAGTTATATCCTCATTAGGGCGAGTCTTGATTCAGTCCGCCTTTTTGGTTTGATCCTAAATTGGCCTTTTCAACTGTCTCTCGTGCTTCCCTGTAGTATAAGTGAATAGTTGCTTACAAACCGGCGCTCATTCATCTTATCCTCAGTGGAATTTTTGGCCTTCTTCCTACAAACCAGCAGTCGTAAGTCCTACCTTTGCGGTTTTCTACCTACTAACCGGTAGTTATAAACCCTGTTTTCTCCCCTAGCAGAGTTAACTTTGTTGTTCATCCCAACCGATGACAGTTACTCTTCTGTGGTTTTCTATCCAATTGTTTGGTAGATGTAATCCCCTCTTTGTGGTTATCTTCATCTAGTATTCCGATGTTGATTTTTATTCGCTTGGATAAGTTGCTTGAATGAGCACTTATATCCCCAGCAAGTCTTTTGTGGATAATTGCCGTATGCTAGCAATTTTATCCCCAGCGGGCCCTTTCACCTTTTGTCAGTGATTGTGTTCCCCGGATCATTGATTTTCATCAATGTATCCCCGGCGAGTCTTCTTTCATTTACCCTCTTGTTGGTAATGTTGTTGCTCCCTTTGATTGGTCATCATTATATACCTAGTTTGGTATCCTGATGCCTTTCTTTCCGGATTTTATCCTATAAACAACTTACAACCCGGTTAAGGATAATCTCCCTCTCGAGGTTATTATTCACGTTCTGACGGTAATGAATAATATATCTCATTCACTCTTCGGTCGAAGCCTTTCGTGTTTCCCCAGTCGAGTAAGATTCGTATTCCTTGTGGAATCGAATGTCCATCCTATAAACAAGTTTGCTTTCGCTCTCTTCAGGATGATGAGTGTTTTGGAACACAAACCAATTCACGATTTCGGATTTTTATCCTATAAACAACCTACAATCCGGTTATGGATAATCTTCCATGTGAGTATATTATCCACGTTTTGACGGTAATGGATATTATATCTCTTTCACTCTTGGGTCAATCTTTTGATTGTTTTCTCCGCAGAGTAAGATTCGTATTCCTGGTGGAATCGAATATCCATCCTACAAACAAGACTGCTTTTCTAGCTTTCTTCAGGGTGATGAGTGTTTTGGAACACAAACCAATTCACGATTTCGGATTTTTATCCTATAAACAACCTACAACCCGGTTCAGGATAATCTTCCATGCGAGGTTATTATCTACGTTTTGACGGCTATAGATAATATATCTCATGCACTCTTTTGTCGAATCCTTTGTTTGTTTCCCCAACTGAGTAAGATTTGCATTCTTTACAGAATCAAATGTCCATCCTGTAAGTCGATCTGCTCTTTCAAGCCCTCCTTTCGGATGATGAGTGTCTTGGCATATATACCAATTCACGCTTTGGTCGGTCACCTATTATATGCCCTAACCGGTACCCTTGGTGTTCCTTCCTGTCTGCTCCCTATTATGACCTTGGTCCCCTGTGGAGTCAGATTTTCCTGAATTGATGTACCTTTTTCAGGTCTTTCTCAGATGATTTGGTTGATTGATATCTCTCACCTTTACACCGGTCTTAGATATTCTTTCTTCCCGAGCATGTTACTCACTAACCGGTAACATCTCATCTTTTGGCTTCCCCTGGAAAGTCTTTGTTAGATTTCCCCAACGGAGTTGTGTTTCTATTCGTATTGTTGTATTGGCGTTCTCCCTAGTACATGCATTTTGTGAGTCAGCTTGAGTCTTTCCGATGGGTGTGTTTTCCTTTGGAATTTCTTCTTCTCCCCAGTTTGAGTCCTTTACTTCCCCAGTGAGGTCTCTAGTCCAGTCGTGTCTCATTCACACAGTGTCAGTTTGTCTTCCCCTAATTCAAAGTCGTGTCTTGCTCACACATTCTGTTTCTTTTTATCCCCAATAGGAGTCCCCGTGAGAGTCTTGTTAGAGTCTCCGTTCCTAGTGAATGTATTATTCCGATGGATTGTTTCTTCTGTGTGAACTATATCCCCACGGAGTTTGTTCTTTTACATGCATACATCTGCATCATGAGGTCTCTTAGGGACCAAAATTTGCCTCATTACTATTATTTAAGCCCATTCTACCGCGTCGAGATGAAGATTTCTAAACTTCACTTCTCCGGCTAGAATGACCTTAAATAGGGGCATCTGTAAGACCCCAATTTTTGTCCCTAAGATCCCTCATGGCATCATATCATATCATATCATTGCCTCAAGGATCATGGTGCATCTTGCCTTCTTCCCTGTGGGTGGGTTATCTTTTGAGAATGGTTCTTGATCACCAAGCATGTTTTGCATTTGTATATCATTGCTTTTCATTTGTTTACTAATCAAAAGTACAAAAATATTGTCATCTAACCTTGTTACTTGCAGATGAAGCAATCACTAGGTCAAGCCAGTCAAAGGCAAGTCATTGAGCAATAGATGGTGGCCATTCTTGAGAATTTGGGCACCATTGATCATTCATAAGAGTGCATATGAACCATGACATCATTTTGAATCAAGATCCCAAGTGGTAGAAGCTTGAATCTCATCAAGGCATTCTTCAGTCAACTAAAACCCTAGAAAAGTCAACACAAGTCAACTGTGCATTCAATCATGGATTTGAAGGTGGGAGATGGTTAGAGAGACCTCATTCATGTCCATACAAGTCTCATTTGACATTTCAAACATCAACAATGAAGAATTGGAGGTCAGATGAAAAGTTTCCAAAAATAGTAAGTGACTTGTAATTTCAAATTGCCAAAAATGGAAAGGTTTTCTCCTCAAGTTTACATCATCAAGAAAGCTTCAAATGAGATTTTGTCCAACATGAAAGTTGAATATCTTGCTCTCACCTTTCCAAAAAGTCCAAGAACATGAAATTCTCATGTGTCGTTAAGGAGTTATGGATCAATCATTGTCAAGAAATTTTGAACTTCAAGCTTGCATAACTTTTGAACCAAAAGGCCAATTCAAGTGGTTCTTTTTGGAACATTTCCATCTTGATATGCTCTATCATAATCATGCATCACATTTCATCAATTCTCATCACAAAAATATTGCATTTCTCACTTGAATTTAATTTGAATTTTGGAGGGAAATCTCCAATTTAAAAAAATATGCATTATTTTCAATTCCAACCAATTTCATTTGCATTCAAACAGATTTTGAAATGCATTTCCAAGCTAGCTCGAGTACTGTTCCATTGCCTTGCATTGCATAAGGGTGGTTTTGCCATTTTGCATAAACATTCCAATTTCACTAATCCTTGGAGTTTTGGCTAAACATGATTAAGGACTGCATTAACAGTTGATATATAAAGCTAATCCTAACAGAAAATGCTAACAAGAACTTCACAAATCTAGATCTGAAAGTTTTGCTCTCAAAATTCTCTCAACTTTTCATCGAATTTCTTCATATCTTTTGCTTGTTTCTTGAGTTGTTCATCATCCACAAGCATTGTTGAAGATTATTGAAGCAAAATCCTGTAGAATTCTTGAAGAATCGTGGACTGTTGGAGCTTATGCACATCAATGGCATTTGAAGATTCCATCAAGATCCAACACGATTGAGCTGTTGTTCATCATCCTTTCATCTCTCTAAACATTGTAGAGCATCTGTTTTAACTTGCCAGGACCTGAGAAGCACGATTTCACTTCTGCACCTTCATTGAGGTTAGATTTCGAATGCTCTAATTCATGAAATTATGATATGCATCTTGTAGATCTTCCACTGCTGATCATGCTGAACTTTAGATCTATCGATTTCATGCAATATTGAAGTAGTTAGGTTGATTTTAAATGTTGACATGTTGAACTTCTTTTGCTCGATCCATGCGTGTTATGCTGAATTAGATGAAATAAATGCTGGATTGATGATGTGTGTTGAAGGACGATTCCATTGATATATGTTTGGTAGATTTATGTGTTGATTTGTTCTTGGTGATGAAGAACACGATGAACTGTATGAGCTTGCTAGGGTTTATGATTCCAGAACGTATTTGATCCATTTTCCCGTGTGTTTGCATGTGGTTTGGTGTTAGTACTCATGTGTTGGTCCAAGTGTCGGCTTCTCATTGGCCAGCGTTTCAATTAAATGAAACGCGGTGTTTCATCTATTGAGCGCGCTTCATTCAAATGCACACGCGGTTCGATTCCGGACCAAAGCATTTTCCATTTTGGCTTTTGCATTTTTTCCACTTATGCCTTCCATGTTCATGCTACTTGTTTCATGTTTTTTTTAATTTTCCTCTTCATTCAAAAATTCATAACTCCAAAAATAATGATCCAAATCACATGAGATTTTTTGCACAATGATCTTCATGATCTCTTCTATTTTCTGGATATTTTTACAGAATTTGTACACGGTTGAAAATGTTTTTGGCCTAGGGTTTATGTTTGCATGTCATACCTTGCACCTTGCTTGCTTTTTTCTTTGTGAAATGATGATGGTTAATCCAATGAACATGAAAATTGATATGCATAAACTAGACATCCTAATGGTCATTTTGGTATATAGTTTGCATTTTTCTAATTTTTAGATGTTGAGATATGATGTGATTAATGGAGGTGTGACAATGTGTGTCACACCATTTCTTGTCCAATTTGTTGATTTTCTTTACCATGCCAAATAAATGCCAAATGATCTGAATTTTTGCATGATGCTACTTCTGGATGTTAGGATTGTTCATGAATTTTTGTAGAATTGTTATATTCATTTCCAATTTGTTTGAGATTTTCTCTTCTGGCTTATCATGTTTGGACCTTTGGATGAGTGTTGAACTTCCATGATTTGTAAAATGCTTATGCCTTATCATATGAGCTTGAAATTTTACACATGTTTTATAGACACATTGAAGTTTGTCTTGGCTTTGGTTTGAGTCATTTATCACTTGTCATCTCTGTTTTAGGATTGCCTTAAGTTGATGTATCAATTTGTGCTTCCTTTGAGCTTGTTTATGCTTACATTGCCTTATGGAATTTCTTTGACATGCTTATACTTGTCCAAATGCCATGATTTTTGGTGTGTTGATCATTTGATGTGTCCTGTTTAGCCATGATGTTTCTTGAGATTTATTGAGCCATTTTGGAATTAATATGCCTTTGCTCATTCTGTTGCTTCTATGTGGTTTCAACTTGCATACATTGACATGTTTTGATTGTGAAATTCTTTTGGTAATTGATAATGACATGAGACCTTTTGGATTAATTTCTTATTGGATTGAATTTGATTCATGTCAAGTTTGAGCTTCTGTTTTAAATTTTTCCCCATCTTTGACCCTAGGCTTTGACCTAGTGGTTGGTTGCTCATGTTTGAAGCTTTGTTTCAGGTTACACATGCAAGTTACACAATTGATGATGCCTCACCTTGAGAGCATTTGATATTTGCTTTTGGATTACTAATGTGTGTTTTGTAGGTTGAAGTTGACTCATTTGAGATTGACTTGTGGCTTATGCCTTTGCTCATTGGTTGACTGTTGATATTAACTGTTGGTTGTTTATCTGTATAGCATACTGATTTGTTTGATGTTTCCACAGGTACATTAGTTGCTTAAGTTCATTTTGAACTTGCTTTTGCTTGGTTGCTTAACCAATTAGGTATACTTTCTCTTCTTCATGTAGTCTGGAAGACCTGGCTTGTTATGTGGCCAGGCACCTGTCTGAAGTCCTCCTTAAGAGGCAATGCTTGTGATTGTTTATCTTTGTCCCCAAGCAGGAAAAGTCCTTTGATAAGGCAATTGGTAGATAGAAGAGATGTGTAGTCCATCTCCTACTATTCTGTGTGTCATCCCTTTGCTCACATTACATGTTGTAGCATTGTGGATCTTAACCCAAGATCTATAGAGTCATTAACTTGTGGAGAGAGTTCCAACTTTCTGAACTCCCACACCTTCTGATATTCAAAGCTCTCCCAGGCCAGGGATAAGAGCAATGAGGCACACCCCTCATATCCTTTCATCTGCTTCACCTTAACTCTCAATGTTAAGGTTAAGAGCACCACTTACCCCATTCCAGTTGACTTTAAAGTCTAACCCTTGCTTGAGCCTAATTGCTTGTATATAGTGTGTGCTAACTGAATCATTGATTGCTTATTGGTTCATCTGTACATGTTTGCTTGTTTGCCTTTGTGCATTTATCATCATTAATTGTTCATTATTGCATGATCATCATTTCATATCTTTGTGACACATCTGTGTTTGTCCATTGAGGAATCAACTGTAAGACCATTCATTGGCCATTGTTCCTATGATTTGGAAGGGATTGAGTGTAAGACCATTTCATTGGCCACTTATGTCCTCTTTTCTTGTTGCTTCTGCTTGGTTGTTGTATGTGAGGATTCAATTGTAAGTCCATGTTGTTGGCATTTGTTTTCCCATGATCATCTGTTGGAGATTAGAGTAAGCCCAGATAGATGGGTATCTGACATCCATGTTTTGTTTTGCTTTAGGAGATTGGAATAAGTCCATTTATTGGCATCTAATATCCCTGTTTGTTTTAGGAGACTGGTGTAAATCCATTGATTGGTATCCGGTATCCACCTTTGTTTGTGAGATTGGTATAAGCCCAGCAATTGGCATCCGGTATCATTTGCTTTGCTTATTTGTTATTGCTCATTTGCCTATTCCTAAGGACACACTTGAATCATCTTCCATATGATCTCAAGAGGTGAACCTTTCTGAGAAGTTTTACACTCCATTATCCATACCCTTTTTGTCCTAAACCTTTTCACATGTTGCTTTCAAACTTGAAATAATATTGTGCAAACATCTTCATGTCTTTTCAAATTAGAAACCTGGACCTTAAGTCCTTGATTTTTCAAATTCACTTTTGATAATACTTCTTTTTGAATTGAACCTTAATCATACTTTGACCATATTTTGTGAATACTCATAATCAAGTAACTTCACACATTCAATTGTTTTGATGGCTTTGTCCATTCTTGTTAAGTTTTTCATACATTAGCCATAGGTTTCAATTACCATAGTGGTTGATGTAAATCTTACCTTATCCTTAGTTGAGTTGATTGTAAGTCTTCCATACTTATTATAGGGTTAACCCCTCACTAGTATGTCGAAGCCGTCCTCGCATGGTGGATTGTTGATTCAGGTTGAGTTTTCTCCCATTGGTAATGAAAAACCTTAGGGCTTGTGTTTTAAAATGAATTCACTAATTTTTGGAAATCTTTTAGCCGAACTACGGCGTTTTGATCCTTACCTTTCATGGAAGGTACGTAGGCAACGGGTTCATCCGTTCAAACACAAAAACAATAAAATATTGTATATTCTTTTCTCATCATCCCAATCATGTTTGCACAATAATATTTTCATAACAAATAACATTTCATACAACAATTGTGAAAAGGGATCCCTAGGAGTACCTAGGACGTTTTGGGTGCCTAACACCTTCCCATTGCGTAATTTACCCCTTACCCAGATTCTCTGATCTTTTCATTAGTTTTCTATGTGCAAAACTTCTTAGGCTTTTGTTCGCTTTTTAGCCATTCCTTAGGATAAATAAAAGTGCGGTGGCGACTCGATTCTTTGTATGCTTTGCTTTTGATTTAGTCAATAAATCAGATAGCGACGAATACACCGCTACAGATTCAAGCTTCTAGGATCTCCATTTGGCTTGTCTCTCTTAACTTGGCTACTCATCACAATGGTCCTTCTTACTATCTCAAGATGGAATACCTATCACACAAGAGCAAATATCAAAAAGTTCACAACACAATAAGAGGAATGGACAAAGAATGAGTTTAGATTAGGAGTCCTTTGAAGTCAACTTGAAGATTTAACATTATAAAGGCATGAGGCCTAGTTGCTCTTCAACAAGTTTAGCATTCTAAAGGCATGATGCCTAGTTGCTCTTGAACTCCTTTAAGCATAGGTAAGTCCTAATTCTAAGTCCTTTCTCCTTTTTGCATTGGGTTCACACAAACAAAGACAAAAACAAACACAAGATAACAATATATTTATATACAATAATGAGCTCAAATGAGCAAAAGGAAAATGACATAAACATAAAATATGTGCTCAAGTGAACAAAGGGAAAAGCAATATGAATAAATGAGCAAGAAAATAAATTGCATTAAAGTAAATTGCAATAAATTAAATGGTCAAATTAAAGTTAGTAATTAGTGGTTATGTTAGTTGGTCATAAGACAATTTAGCGCTATGTTAAGCAATCGTAAGTGGACTAATGTAGTAGTCACACCTATCTGAGGTCGGTCAATAAAACAATGGGCAAATAAACACAAGTTAGAGATCATGACCAGTAAGCCAAGCTCCAAAAATTTTCCATGCCAAAAGAAAAGAGAAAGACCTTGTATGGACTTTAGGTTTTTTTGCTTGACCAAGAAGCAACCTATCTTGGACACAAAGCAACTCACTTGATCATGGATCAAGTTGAGTTTGATTTGGATCAAAGAAGGTTAAACCTCTCATATCTCAAGACCAACCATAAGACATTAACTCATTGGCCAAAATAAAAAGAAATGGGATGAAGATGAAATGGACATAAAGAGAAATAAAGTGTCAACACAATTGGTCAAAAGTGAATCAAATCATCACCAACCAAAGCTAAACAGAAGAGAAATGAAGATTAGAAGTCAGCAAGTCAAACATATTTTTTTTAGTATTTTTTAAATTAAAATAAAATGTAAAATAAAATGAACAAAATAAGGTCAAACCTCAAATTCAATTCAAATCAACTTAAACAAGTCCAATTAAATTCTCATAGGTCTAACATGGTCAAACAAGGTTTGACAAAAAATTTCAACAATTTTTGAAATCAGAAACTATTTTAAAACAATTAAAAACAATAATAATAACACAATATGAATTAAAATCTCAGATTAATCTCAAATCAATTAAGAAATTGATGAGACTATTTTTCATTGACTTATCATGATCCATATGTGTTGAGAAAATATTTTTGGATTTTTCAGATATCAAAAAGTATTTAAAATGAATTAAAAACTATTGAAAACCAAATAATTCACAAAAAATATTAAATGAAGTCACAAAAATAATTAAAAATCAAAATATGAAACTAGATTTTTCAAGAAATTTTTTGGCATTGGTCTCATATTTTTGTGACTTCAAATAAAATATTTATGAATTTTTGAAGATAAAATGAATTAAATTAAATTAAATTTAAAATAAGAAAATAGCAAAAACCCAAAGCGCTTAGATGAATTCATTAAATGACGTGGCCAGGATCCTAAGTCTCAAAGGCGTGGATACACAATGGACCAAAGTCAAGCGCGCAGTACATTGAATTAAAATAAGTCAACATAACACAAGGCCACGATTACAACGTTTTGGCAAGATCTGAGGGCTCTGGTGCTCCCACGTGGGGATGGTGGTGGAAACCAACATCTTCTCCGATCAGCTAACTGTTTCAGGCCACCACGCGCAGGGATTTCAACCTCAATAAAAATAAAAACTAAGGATATCAAAATGAAGCCGGGGTGATGTACATCACCCCTGTAACCTTGGATCTTCCTCAATGTTTCTATTTAGAGAGAAACAAGAGCTTGAAGATTATGGTGTTTGATCTGAAATGTCACGATTCATGAAATTAAGACCACCACTGGCCTGCCTCTTGCTTGAGGACTTCAGAAAACAGTTCAAACCAAAGCAATTCACATTGTATTTCAAGATCCAGATCAAAAAAGTTTGGTGATATACCTTTGAAATAGAGCTTCAAACAACACGAATTCTCCAAGCTTTTGATCCAATCTTGCTCTGGAAATGTGATAATGATGCAAGGCTAAGGAATTAAGACTTGAAGATCAACTAAGGATGTTGAAATTCAAGCTTGAAATTGAAATGAAAACTGAAATTCTTTTGGCTGAGGGTGTGGTTTCAATCCATCAGCATTTCAGATCTCCTTCCGGTTGGTTTTTGAATGAGCAAGCACTTCTATTTATAGCCGAAATGTGCTGCAAGGTAGTGTTTAGCTCGTGTGCATGAAACTTGGATCCTTCATGGATGGGCCTGTATAGGCGCTTGCAAAGCCCAAGAATGAATGGAAATGCATGCTGAGATCATTTTGAAGTGAATTGGACGTGCGCAAGGCCTAGCATTTGCTTGCAATTCAAGTTATGGTGTGAATTGCACAAATGGACATAAACATTGAGCCAATCGAAACTCCAACATGAAAAATCCAAAAATGGTCATGTGAGTAATGGTTGGAAAGCTCTTGGAATAAGAAACAAAAGTCATGTTGGGAAAAAATTCATTTGGAGTTTGGAAATTTATGAAAACTGGCTGTGAAGTTTGGGGTACAAAACATGTCTAGGTTCCCTTTGAATTTTTTTGCCAAAACCAAGCAACTTCAAACCCTTATATTTCATTAATGAAAGCCTCAAATGGAAACACCTCAAACATAAAAGTTGTAGATATTTTCAATATGATAAATTTAGACTTAAATTTTGCATCATTTGGATTTTTCATGAGAAAGTTATGGGCACTTGAAGTTGGTCATTCTTTCAAATTCAATGGTTTAGGTCCAAAGTGACCTATAATGTTTTGTATTATAACATGTGTTTATTTTAGGATTATGAAATTTTGTCCAACATAAAATTTGAAGGAGACATCTTAAGATTTCCAATTCAATTTGTCTCACCTCAAAGTCATAAAAAATAAGGAAGTTAGGTCCTTGGGAAGTTGACCCAAAATTAGGGTTTCAATCAAAATGACCTATAATGTTTTGAAATGAATGATGACCTTCCAAGTTTCAAATGAATTTTTGATGAAAATGAAAGTTGTTCATATGATTCTTAAGAACATTTTTAATCTTGGGGTCATCTTCATTTGACAAACACATCACAAGTTGTGTCTCAGTGATCCTCAGTTTAGTCAGATGATTTGACTGGTTAACTTCTCAAGGCCAATCTTCAAATCTTGAGGAATGAATGATTTAGGATACTCACATAGACTCATATATTCATAAAATAATGTATTAAAGAACTTCCCTTTATTGGATTTGATCATAGGTTGAGGTTGCTTCATGAGCAAGGCACAACCAATGCACAGGTGAATTAGGGTTTCCTTGGGAAACAATCCTCATGCCCTTTGGGTTATCTTGATCAAATTGGAAAATTGAGATACTTGGGAGATATATATGATGATTAGGAACTTTGTAGACCATTTTCATGCTTGTTCTCATCTTCATCTAGCCACTTCATTGAGCTTAGGAGCCTCCTAGGAGCATGGGAGCACATGATCACTTGAGCTTCAAAACGAAAAGAGTTAGTGACATATTTTTTTGTGCATTTTGGTTAGTAAAAAAAATAAAAAGAGCAATAATATACAATACAAGCATGCTTGGTGGTCTCAAACCACTCACACAAGTCTCACCCCTAGGGTTAAGGAGCCAAACATGCTATGATCCTTGAGGCAATGCAATGAGCAAATGGTATGATGCCATGAGGGATCTTAGGGTTAAAATTAGGGTCTTACACATACTCAGCCATATTGTTTATACACTTTAAAGTTGATCTAGCTGTAAACGGAAAATGAGTGTCTTGAGGAGTAATAATCATTGCCCCAATGCCATTACCATATGAATTAACAGCTCCATCAAATACCATGCCCCAAGGGGAACCAGGTTTTGGCCCTTCTTCAAGTAATGGTTCATCGCAATCTTTCATCTTCAAGTACAAAATCTCTTTGTCAGGAAAATCATATTGCACTGACTGATAATCTTCAATCGGTTGGTGAGCCAAATGGTCAGCCAAGACACTACCTTTAATAACTTTTTGAGATCGGTATTCAATATCATACAACGAGAAATCCTCCCAATTAAAGCAGGCTCATCAAAAATGTACTGAAGGAGAAGGGCGATCCAAAATACAGCGGAATTTAAAAAATGATCCTTTAGTGATCCTTATGAATGGGCATGATCAGTGATAGAATCGTTACCTCTTGTGGCAATTGAAACCTTTGATGCAGATCTATGGAGCGATCACGAACGTTGAACGGTGATAACGCCTCTACTCAGTCCACACGAACGAATTCCTTCAATCTCAGTGCTAGTTGCTACGAAGGAAGGCTGAGAGAGAGAGAGAGAGAGAGAGAGAGAGAGAGAGAGAGAGAGAGAGAGAGAAGGAAAATTACAACTGCATAAATGCTTATGCGTAAGGGTTCTATTTATGTTGATTCCTTAGGATTTGCATTAATTTTAGAAAACAAATAATGTAATCATCTCTGTTGTTTTAATATGTTGGGTTGAAGAAATTCAACATCTGGACCAACATGTCATGT
This sequence comes from Lathyrus oleraceus, assembly GCF_024323335.1. Taxonomy (NCBI): domain Eukaryota; kingdom Viridiplantae; phylum Streptophyta; class Magnoliopsida; order Fabales; family Fabaceae; genus Lathyrus; species Lathyrus oleraceus. Next base: position 560,841,915 of record NC_066583.1, on the reverse strand, counting down.
ACGATGTCACGACATCAGGTCTGTGACATCGCACATGTGTAGAAAACTGAATTAATTAATTCAGTATATATTCTGGGATCAGCAAGGATATCTGGTGAATATCCTAACTCCCATGTGGAGGTCTTGAAGACTCAATCAGAAGATATATAGGCTCAAAATATGGAGATATATATGGAGAGATTCTAGGATTGAAGACCTTGTTTGTAGCAGAATTTTTCTGCTGAAGTTGTAACAGCAAAGAACAAGTCTGCTGCGATTTCTGAAGGCCCAAATCCAGTTGGGTGATTAGGTTATAAATAGCTGATTGTAACCTAGTATTTGTAAGCCTCCTAGAATGAAAATTTAGGGGTGTGTGTGAGGTAAACCTCCCAATCTGTGGGAAGGTTACCATGTGTTTCTCAGTGGTAAAAGCTGAGAGTATTTGTAACTCAAAGCCTGTAGGCAAGAGTGATTTTGTTCTTGAATGAAGCTGTGAAGCAAGTTCAAGGTGTGGTAACATTACATTGTATTTGTAGTGATAGGAATGGAAATTGGAGGTTTCTATCTAGGAGTTCCTAGGTATAGATTGCATTGGGTAGGGATTAAGTGAAGAGTTGTAAACGGGTGAGTTTAACTCTGAATTAATACTGCTAATAGTGGATCTTCTTCCTGGCTTGGTAGCCCCCAGATGTAGGTCATGTTGGACTGAACTGGGTTAACAATTTCCTGTGTTTGTTTTCCTTCTGCATGTGTATTTATTACTGTCATAACTCAGTAGGTTTCCCAGTCAGGTTATCAAGATGATAATAGACCTGGTATATAAACTTCTGATTGAATGTTAATCAGAATGTTGTAACATTCATCAGTGACAGCGTATACTGAATAATAAGCATGTTAGTTTCAGTTCAATATTTATTTAAGTCTGTTCTTTTCAAGGATAACAAGCCTGGCTGGAGGATCATTGTGAAACTGTCAAACTGGACGTTTTGACAGTTTATACTGAAGGTTGATACTGAAGTAGAGACTAGTTGGTCTTTGACAGTACTGCAAACTTAGCACAGCACGTTTCCAGGAACATAACAGAATCAGCATATGTTCTGGATGTCGAACTGAATGTTGTGACATTCATTCCCAACAGCAGGTGCTAAAGTGTAGGATGATTGGTTTTTCTGGTTCAGTATTTTTCTCAGGCTATTCTTCAGGGATTCAATGGCTTAGAGAAAAACCAGGAAACCAACTACTAACCTACAATTAATGAACCTAACAAATAGCCTAGTTGTTAGCAATCTAATAAGTGGAAATTAGATTAACGTGTTCAACCTTTAATTCAGGAAATACAAGTAAAAGATATACACACTGGAACAATGTAACAGATGATGTCCACAAACAACAGTAAGACATCATGTTGATAACTGTGGAAGAAAACAACTGAAGTGAGTGTTAGGTTTGATTTCTGTTGAGTCTTTCTTCCTGATGCACAGAATCAGGTGTTCATACATTCTAGGGTGACATAGAATGAGATGTCGTGACATCTGTGAACTTGTGCATATTAGTACAGTGGTTAATAACTATCTTGCTGTATTAGTTACAATGTTAGATCAGATGTCATGACGTGGAGTAGAACATCTGAATTCTGACTACACCAGAATTTCAATTGGTATCAGAGCAGGCATCCTGTTCTGCTTCTGGATGAGATCCATGGGTGATACTTTCTGGTATCTTGCAAGGAGTTATGTTAGTACTGATGCTGGAACCGGTGAAAGGTTCTGTAATTTCCCTGAATGGTCCCTTGAAGTAGGTGGGTGGACTGTTCATGACAGGAATGGTGTGTACCTGTCTCTGGAGGGTGGGAATTGGCCTGTGTGTGGGACAACTGTGCCAGTATTGAATCACATTCAAACTTGGTATGGTCTTGGAGGCTGATCTGGTGAAGTGTGTGTTCATAGGTTGAGTTGTATTATGATTTCCGCTGCATAATACCTGGCAAAACTCAAACTCTGATGTTGTTTCCCCTCATGTGGATGAAAGGCTGCTGTATGCAAGATCTCATCATAATCTACTGAAGATGTCAAAGATACTTGAGTCTCCTCAAGTCCACTCATCATGACGTTCTCACTTCAGGATGGTAAGAATCACTTAATCACTTATTCTTTTACTCACTTGAGTAGGGTGTATGAAGACCTTGAAGACCTTCAAGGAAGGTTTGTTCCAAAGAGGTGGAACTAATGTTCAATGCGATGTTAGAACATGTTGTTCAACAAGTATGCAGCTACTGGTTGAAGAGCAGATGTTTTTAGGTATCAAACAAAGGGATACTTCTGTTTGGAACCTACTCCTGACCTAGAAGAGGAGACATCTGTGTGTGCTAAGTTGACAAGGGTAGGGTCAACTGTGTGTGTGCTCAAGAAGGTCACCTTTAAAAGTCTGATCTCTAGAAGTTGAGCTGGTTGAGATGTGACATTGTGCAATCTCCTGCTGTTTGGCATATTCCTGTTGATTGATCAGGGTTGGATAGCTGTTCCCTGAAGTACTATGTTGTGTTGGAAGACAAGTCCCCTGGATGTTATTAGTCAATAATGGGATAACCTGATTGCTATACCATTTAAGAGGATTGGAACCATGAATCTTGTTATTCAAACACCACGTTTCAGAAGTGGCAGTTCTTTCAAGGAGTGAGAATATGAAGATTCAGAGGTTAGTTGAGGTAGTATGCTCTAGCAATGCATATTTACCATTGACTGGTGTTGTTTTGTATCACTAGTACTTATGGTCAGCTGGAGTCTGATTGGTGTGATTGGAGTATGTGTAGGCATAACTCATAGAGTTAGTTGCCACTGGTAGGGATGGTGTATGTCAGGTTGAGACATCTATATACAATGCATGGTTATTGGTGTGGAGTTTCCATGATTGTTAAGTTGAGGGGGAGCTTTGGTTAACCTCCTCAAGTCTGGTCAGCCTAGGGTCTGGTTAGCTGTTGACCTGTGTCACATGGGTTCTGGTAGTTGTGTGACACATTTGCAAGGAAGAATTCATCTCTCTCATTCCTAAGGGTGAATTTAATCTGGGAAGACTTCCAAAATTGTCTAGGTGCTTGCAAGCAAAAGATGTTGACACAAGAAGGGTACTTTCAAAGTAGTCTTATGGTGGAAGTATCTGAAAGGATAATTGGGAAAGGATTTAAGATCAATGTCTACTTGTGCCAAGTACAAGTGTTTAATTGATTATCCTTGGAGCTCAAGATAACTGATGTTCTTAAAGATGTTGGAACATCACTTCTTCAAGACCCTGTGCAGAATCACAGGAAGGATAGTACATTGGCTTATGATCTATCTCTTTGGTGGCAGCAAAAGCATATGATCTCTGAAAAGGTTTCCTGGCAAGAAACATGTTCAGCCTTGGTATGTACAAGAAGAAGAAGACATCATAGTCTTGATGGTGGTTACTTGGATCAATTTATTTCTGATCTAGGTAAGGAAGTGCATTAGCTTATGCACACTGTGGAGTCAAGAACAAGTGACAGCAGTCTTGACATCATGGAAACAGCCTTGCCTTAGGATATGGAATCCTTGGTAGAGCTGAAGGGTTAGTTTCTAACTGATCCTTCTGAAGACTCATACATCAGAGTGTCTGATGTCTTTGGAGAAGAAGCAGGGATTCATCAAGGTGTGAGCTTGGATGACTTAACTGCAAACCTGCAGGATGGAGGTTGTTTACTCAAACTTGGTTCCACAATCAAGTCTATGAGAACATTGAACTCAGTTCTGTGAAGGGAGGAAGTTCTTTCAAGTGGCAGAAGAAGGAGCTGAATTCAACAGCGAGATGTCAAAACACAATGTTGTGACATTTGGTTCAACATCAGATTCTTAGTTGGTGAGGTGGCACATCAACTTGAGATAGAAAGGTCTACATGGTTGTAGATTGGATACTCCAAAAGGCTTGAAGTTCTAGTCTCACTTGGAAGGTTAGAATATCTTTGGGAGAAGTCTGATAAACTTGGGGAGGTCAAAAAGCAGCATTTGACCTTTTCATATGAGGATTCATGAAGGAGGTAATCAACCAGTGGCAATTGGTCTACCTCAGAAGTGAGTTCGAAGCATCAAGATAATCAACATATGGCAGCTGATTATGCTTGAGGAAAGTCTGAGACAAATTACTCTTGAGTAGAAAAGTAGTAAGTTGAAGACTAAAGGAGGTGCTTTCTATTCATCCCTTGGAGCTTGTGGTAGGAGTTCTGAGATATCTATGGAAGATTATCTCTTGTAATGGGATGAAAATGTATATTTCCCAATGAATGGCTGGGTTCTTCTTGATTAACCCAATGACTCAGTGATATCTGAAGACTATCAGATGGTGTGCCTTGTCTTGTTGTGAAGGATGTCCCAGCTGATGTTAGAACATCCAGTGAAGTGGTCTTCTGTTCTGGTTAGAAGAGAGATTGACACAGAGTGTGAATGTGTTCAGCTAAGAGGGTTGAACAGAGGGTGTGCTCTTGAAGACATGAAGATGCGTCTTGTGTTTTCCATTCATCAAGTGGTCTGGATCCTCTATGAATCAGGAAGTATGTGAAGGTCCAAATTTGGGATGTTGGATATGCCAATGTGTGATCTCCAATCTTCAAGAGGAGAGTGGGGTGTCCATGACAGGGGGAGTTCTGGCCTTGAAGCTGCAAGTAATCATCAAGCTTGGGGTCTATGTGTACTCAGATAACCAGGTATGGCACCTTGTCAGCTATCAGGATGCTGTGTCAAGGCTGAGTGAGCTGAAGAATGTCTGACCGAATGTCATGACATTGCCCTGGACAATGCTGCTAATTCCTTCTAAAACTTAAAGTCAGTAGGAATTATGAAGGTGATGTGTTAAATTCTGGTAAATCAGAATAAGCCAGATGGCCACAGCTGTGTGGTACAGGGGGAGTAACCATCTGCTGAAGTGTGGGAATTTGACTGTATCAGTGCCAGATGTCAAGTCTCTACTGGAGGTATGACAGGAACCTTGGAAAATGTTGAATACTAGCAGAATGCAAGAAAAAGCCGCGTGAAATGTTAAGACATCGCGTGCAACGTGTCTGACTGCATATATGGAATAGTCTCCATGCACTGGAACGGCTGTTTTGGAAAAGAAACAGTCAAGAGCTATAAAAGGTATTCAAAGATAATCTGAGATTTTGTTGGTGATTCTCTGACTGTTTCTCAGCAAAAAATAAATGCATCTTGACCAAGCATTTATTTCTACTGGAAATTCCTAAGCACGGGCTGGACTATTTAAAGGATGCAATAGCCCTCTTCCTCTCACAAGAAAAACACTCCATTCTCAGAATCATGGGGTATGTTAAGGTTTGGGCAAGCTGCGCCTGGATCTGGTTTTGTGAAGGGTGCCTTTACAAATGTTTAGCTAAAAAGGGGGAGAGAAATATAGTCCTGGGGTTGAGAATATACCAGAAGCAAGCCAACTGTGGATGTGGCAGCAAACAGAAGTTGGCATCAGGCACAAAATCCACCAACTGGGTTTACCACTTGTGTCTTGTGATCTGAGTTAAGAAGACAGTTGTGCCTTGTGATCTGAGTTACATTGTCTATGTACTCAGCATTACATATTCTTCAGGAAGCTCTCCGGTTGAGGGGAAGGGTTCTGGTACAACTGAGTCTTGTCCCTCTTCTTCCCCATGTACACCAACTTTGGTGTTTGTGGTGGTGGAGCCAATGACGGAGATGAAGAGCATTCCCAAATTGGGATGTCTTGTCCAGTATTGTTTATTTGTTGTAGCTAAAATTTGCCAAAGGGGGAGATTGTTGATTCCTTAGGATTGGCATTAATTTTAGAAAACAAATAATGTAATCATCTCTGTTGTTTTAATATGTTGGGTTGAAGAAATTCAACATCTGGACCAACATGTCATGTACGATGTCACGACATCAGGTCTGTGACATCGCACATGTGTAGAAAACTGAATTAATTAATTCAGTATATATTCTGGGATCAGCAAGGATATCTGGTGAATATCCTAACTCCCATGTGGAGGTCTTGAAGACTCAATCAGAAGATATATAGGCTCAAAATATGGAGATATATATGGAGAGATTCTAGGATTGAAGACCTTGTTTGTAGCAGAATTTTTCTGCTGAAGTTGTAACAGCAAAGAACAAGTCTGTTGCGATTTCTGAAGGCCCAAATCCAGTTGGGTGATTAGGTTATAAATAGCTGATTGTAACCTAGTATTTGTAAGCCTCCTAGAATGAAAATTTAGGGGTGTGTGTGAGGTAAACCTCCCAATCTGTGGGAAGGTTACCATGTGTTTCTCAGTGGTAAAAGCTGAGAGTATTTGTAACTCAAAGCCTGTAGGCAAGAGTGATTTTGTTCTTGAATGAAGCTGTGAAGCAAGTTCAAGGTGTGGTAACATTACATTGTATTTGTAGTGATAGGAATGGAAACTGGAGGTTTCTATCTAGGAGTTCCTAGGTATAGATTGCATTGGGTAGGGATTAAGTGAAGAGTTATAAACGGGTGAGTTTAACTCTGAATTAATACTGCTAATAGTGGATCTTCTTCCTGGCTTGGTAGCCCCCAGATGTAGGTCATGTTGGACTGAACTTGGTTAATAATTTCCTGTGTTTGTTTTCCTTTTGCATGTGTATTTATTACTGTCATAACTCAGTAGGTTTCCCAGTCAGGTTATCAAGATGATAATAGACCTGGTATATAAACTTCTGATTGAATGTTAATCAGAATGTTGTAACATTCATCAGTGACAGCGTATACTGAATAATAAGCATGTTAGTTTCAGTTCAGTATTTATTTAAGTTTGTTCTTTTCAAGGATAACAGACCTGGCTGGAGGATCATTGTGAAACTGTCAAACTGGACGTTTTGACAGTTTATACTGAAGGTTGATACTGAAGTAGAGACTAGTTGGTCTTTGACAGTACTGCAAACTTAGCACAGCACGTTTCCAGGAACATAACAGAATCAGCATATGTTCTGGATGTCGAACTGAATGTTGTGACATTCATTCCCAACAGCAGGTGCTAAAGTGTAGGATGATTGGTTTTTCTGGTTCAGTATTTTTCTCAGGCTATTCTTCAGGGATTCAATGGCTTAGAGAAAAACCAGGAAACCAACTACTAACCTACAATTAATGAACCTAACAAATAGCCTAGTTGTTAGCAATCTAATAAGTGGAAATTAGATTAACGTGTTCAACCTTTAATTCAGGAAATACAAGTAAAAGATATACACACTGGAACAATGTAACAGATGATGTCCACAAACAACAGTAAGACATCATGCTGATAACTGTGGAAGAAAACAACTGAAGTGAGTGCTAGGTTTGATTTCTGTTGAGTCTTTCTTCCTGATGCACAGAATCAGGTGTTCATACATTCTAGGGTGACATAGAATGAGATGTCGTGACATCTGTGAACTTGTGCATATTAGTACAGTGGTTAATAACTATCTTGCTGTATTAGTTACAATGTTAGATCAGATGTCATGACGTGGAGTAGAACATCTGAATTCTGACTACACCAGAATTTCAATTTATAAAACCACTTGAGTGGGCTGCAAGCTAAAAAGCCCACTTAAGTGTGTGTGGCCCATATCTTATATTATGCCAAAATCACTTAAGCGCGTGGTACCTTACCATATTTCATATTCTACTTAAGTACACCGTACCTTACGATGTTCTACAGTTCACTTAAGTGCACCGTACCCTATGGTGTTCCTTAGTTACTCTATCTCTCATCAATCCGCCCTTTTGTGTGTGGCCCTGTAGATTTTCGCGGCATTGACAATTATATTAAATCCCATGTTTAACATAATAAACAGTGAGCGGTATCTAGCAACACATCACTGCTACCCAAGACACGAAAATATCATGTGATCTAACAAATCCTTTTGTGATAATACTTATGTGTGCAATTACCCTTTTGCCCTTATGTCTATATTGAACACAAGGCATAGACTGTGTCATCCTTGTCCATTTCAATATTTGGCCCATAGACATTTATCCTATTACACAGGATAGGCAAATTCCATCTAGGTCACTCATGTCCCTCTGCATGCTTCGTGGAGTACCCATCAACTGTCTTTATGGTCATCTAGTTACGGATAATGTTTGATCAACAATAAGGCACTCGACTCTACATCTAGGGTCCATAGTGGTTTCAGGTCGAAGGGTGGTATACGCCATTATCACCATGAGAATAACTTATGACACTTTGCATAACATTCTATATAGTATTCTAATAGCGAGTCAATCCAGTATAAATATTACTCTTAATATTCATACTTATGTTTAAGACTTGATAACTCCTTATCCATTATCCATGAGATGTGATCATCAGTCTATATACATAATAGTCTTAATGCTTTAATATTATCCCACTTCACAATAAATCTCGACTACGGATACTTTAAGAATAGTGTCCTTAAATTTAATGTGATCTCATGATTAAGTCACACTTGATACATTAAACGGACTAGCTATTCTAGGGACTTTATTAAATAAACATAATAAAGAAAAATCCTTTTATTATTAATAAATAATTTGATACAAGTACCAAAAGTATTGGCCTCTAGGGCTTACACCAACATGTACTTGATTGGATCCATTTTGGATATCAACCAAGTAGTATGATTTAACATATATTGGCGCAGACGCTTAGCAGCCCAAGCCAATGCACAACATGTCCTTTCAAGCATAGAATACTGAGTTTCACAATCGGTGAAGTTCTTACTGAGGTAGTAAATTGCATACTCTTTCTTTCCATATTCATCTTACCGACCAAGAGCACAACCCATACTCTCATCAAGCACAGTTGTCATACCCCAAAATTCACCCTACTCCGATACAACTTTCATCTGATCCATGGCCCTACTGCACATGCATGCTTTTATTATTTCATCATCATAATTTCATTAAACTTTCATAACCAAAAACATATTACACGGACTCAAGGCATGGTGTTTACACCCGGGAAAAACTGGGGTTATCCGGTTGAAGTTCTAAAAAAAAAATTGACTGGGTAATCGATTACCCTAATCAGGGTAACCGATTACCCATACCAAAAATTGATTTTTTGGCCATTTTAGACTGTGTAATCGATTACCCTAATCAGGGTAACTGATTACCCAGACCAAAAATTGATTTTTTGGCCATTTTAGACTGTGTAATCGATTACCCTAATCAGGGTAATCGATTACCTTCAATGTTTCAAACCTATTAATGATTGATCAATAGATCCTTCATGATACTTTGAGGCATTGGTAGGTTGCCTCTATTTTAACCATATTTGGGTCATTTGATACATAGATGAAACCATTTTCTTCACATTAACTTGTTATTCTATTTGCTTATTGTTATTCTACTAACTACTAACTACTAACTACTAACATTTACATTATTGCACTTTACTTCCTTGCAATTTATTTTATTGTTCACTTTATTTCAAGTACTTTATGTTTATGTTTATGTTTATGTTCATTGTTATCTAACCATATCATTCACATTATACTAATTTATTTACTCTCTTACTATCTTGCTAAATAAAAGAGGAGTAAAAAACAAAAATAAAGAGAAAAAATCATAATATTGATAGATGGACTTAGGGTTGCATAACTTTCTTTGTTACAAATCTATTGTTAGTTGATTTTTTCAATCATCTTCAATACTTTGCATCAATGATAATCGATCCATTAATGTGTCATATTTTGAGTCTTTTTTACCTATGAAAAATAGTCCTCAAGATGTTCATTTTGTACATATTACTAACCACTAATTATACTTCACTAACTTTTTTTATCATTAACCTTTGTTATCTGATTTTGTTACCATTAACTTGTGGTTTATTTTGTGTCATTTACATTCACTAACCATTATTATTGTGATATTGTCATTCTTTATCTTGTGATTTACTTTTATGTTATTACCTTGTAATTTACATTCAAGTACTCATTATCATCATCATTGTACAAACTCATCATGCATGTTTATTTACTTGTTATTTATTTTATTGTCATCATACACTAAAAACAATAAAAACATGATAAAATGGTAAGACCAAAAATATTCACTCCACTCTTAATCAACTTGGACTTAGAGGATTTCATCTTAGGACCTTTGCTTGGAGGCCTTCCTTTACTCTTTGTGATACTTTGTAAACACTTGGATTTTCATATGTAACTTACATGCATGTTGTAAGAATGGCATCATGGCACCACCTTAGGGGGACATCTTTGTAAGACCATTATCCTTTGTTTAGCTTAGGTCACTTTTGCACACAAAAGGCTTTTTCTTGGGCTACCTTACAATGAGACTCTTTAATTTCTTGTTGGTTACTTTGCATTCATGTTGCATAAGCCAAATTTCATAATCAAAATAAAATAAACCCTTGATTCAACGTCAAGTGGAATTTTTATAATCAAATTCAAAACACTTAATAATTACGATTATTATTGTGCGCCACGAGCCTTAAGTGGTGGAGAATGAGTGAGAATGGAGCATTCCTACCCTTACTCTGATTATTTTGGACGCGAGACGCTTGGCTTGTTGTCTAGAATAATCACCTCCGCCCATAGACTTTAGTACAATATAATCACAAACATTCTTTCATAAAACCCTTATTCAAGGTAAAAATAATACAACTCATCAAACTCTTTTTTGTGCCTTAGGGCATCATCCTGAAAACCCTTTTCTCAAAGGTAAAATCAACCAACACACAAATATTTTCTACTCCGAACTACGGAGCTCTGATTCCTCATCCCCGAATGAGTGATACATAGGCACAAGGGCCCCAATCCTTGGCGAGCACTATAATAAAAAAAACACCCTCTTCTTTTCACACATTCTTTTGAAAATAAAACAATAATAGATAAATCCCATGTATGTAAAACAATCCAAATGGTTCCCATGGAGTACCATGGACGTAAGGGGTGCTAATACCTTCCCCTTACGTAACCGACTTCCGAACCCAAATCTCGGTTGCGAGACCGATTCCTTATTCTCTTTTAGCGCTTCCTGCACGCGTCTCTTTTCTAAAGGTTTTATCGACTATTTCCCCTCTCATCTTTGATAGAGGTAAACTAAACAAAATTCGGTGGCGACTCTTCTGACTTTGCCTCTCTTTGGCATTCTCTGTAGTCCCGGTTTCGTTATCGTGAAATCCCGATAGTGACAACAGTCAAATACATGATCAAAGGTCTTCCTTCAACAGGCGGAGAAAGAATCAGAGGCTCAAGCAAATATTTTTTGATACTATCAAAAGCTTTCTAGAAATCTTCGGTCCAATCACAAGATTGATCTTTCTGAAGAAGCTTGAATATGGGCGCACATGTGGCAGTCATATGCGATATAAATCTTGAGATATAGTTCAAGCGGCCGAGAAAACCTCTAACCTGTTTCTCAGTTTTGGGCGTGGGCATCTCTTGTATTGCTTTGACCTTGGCATGATCAACTTCAATACCCTTCTCACTGACAATAAAGCCTAATAACTTACCAAAACGAACACCAAAAGTACACTTATTGGGATTCAAGCAGAGTTCGTACTTCCTCAACTGCTGGAATAGCTTTAGCAAATGCTCAACATGTTCTTCTTCATCACTCGACTTGGAAATCATATCATCAACATAAACTTCAATCTCTTTATGCATCATATCATGAAAAAGAGTGGTCATAGCTCTTTGGTATGTTGCACCAATTTTTCTTTAAACCGAAAGGCATCACTCTATAACAGAATGTTCCATAGGGTGTAATGAATGTGGTTTTCTCCATATCTTTAGGTGCCATCTTGATTTGATTATAACCGGAAAATCCATCCATAAATGAAAAGACTTTGAATTTAGTTGTATTGTCTACCAACATGTCAATGTGTGATAGAGGAAAATCATCTTTCAGACTACCTTTATTCAAATCTCTATAATCAACACGCATGCGGACTTTTCCATCTTTCTTAGGAACAGACGCAATATTGGCCACCCACTGCAAATATTCGGAGTTCACGAGAAAACCAACATCAATATGCTTCTGCCCTTCCTCTTTGATCTTTATTGTCATATCGGGATGTGTTCTTCTCAATTTCTGCTTGATCGGCGGGCATTCTGGCTTCAACGAAAATCTATGCTCCATAATCTCATAATCTAAACCAGGCATGTCTTTATCGGACCAATCAAACACATCAGAATAATCTTAAAGAAGATTAATCAACCCCTTCTTAGCTTTTGGACACAATTGAGACCCAATCTTGACTTCCTTCACCTCATCTCCGGAACCCAAGTTGACTAATTTAATCTGCTATTCAAACGGCTGAATGGCTTTTTCCTCATGCTCAAGTAAACGAGATAATTCATCAGTATATCTTCCTCATCATTCCCTTCCTCAGCTTCAAACATAGGGAAATCAAAGTTTGGAAAGGGAGTAGGATCATTGTATTCAATGGGTTTTAGAACCAACCTGCATAATGATTTGATATTTTGATTTTAAACAAGTGAATTGTGACAAAAGATTATGCAGATAAAAGATTTTTATTTTTTTATTTTTTTTGTGATTACCATTTTTGTGAAGACAAGCTTCCTAAAAGATTTTGATGAAGACAATATTTCAGACCCTTCATATCAAAAGAATGAAAAAAGAAGATTATATCAACTATGCTCAAGATTTTCATGGATCTAGTAAAGGTATATGGAATTCTTGACAATATACTCCTAGTGCTCAAAAGTTTTTATCATGCATTATGTGATCATTATAAAACTTTTTCTATCATGATTTTTGTTTTAAAGTGATGTTTAAAACATTGAATATTCAAAAGCTTTTTAACTTAGAAATTTTTCAATATTTTGTCTGGACCAATCAGTTGATCTTGTATGTCAATCGATTAATCAAACTTTTTGTTTTAACATTTTTCGCTTCCAAAGCTGAACCAATCGATTGGTGTTGTGAATCAATCGATTGATCTTAGTGTATTTCTCAGTTTTTGGTTTATGTCAATCGATTGGTCATATGTGTCAATCGATTGATGTTGAGAAATTTTTGAAAAATCTGAATTTTACTTCACCACTCCTTGCACCATTTCACCATAACTCTTCATGGCAAAACCTTACATCTTTTCATCAACAATTCTCATATTTCTCTTTTAACCATTGACATGCTATGATTGAAAGGATGCATTAACACTATAAATACTCTTTATATTTTTATTTCAAATTCACCTCTTTCAAATCAATCTACAAAATCTCTCTGCATTCATCTTCATCTATATTTTCATATACAAATACTTTTGAAATAAATTTTCATATCATTTTCTTTAAAAGTATTCTTGAGCACTTAAAGATTATTTTGTCTTGAACCTTCATATTGAAAGAGAAGAAGATTCTAATCAATTGATTAAAAACTTGTCCAATACATATATTCATATTCACTCAAAATTACTTTGTAAAATCCTAAGTACCAAGAATTGTTTGGTATTAGGTGTGTTGCTTATCATCCAGGATTGTTGGAGATAAGTGTCAAGAAAAGGAAGGATTGTTTTCTTTTCTTGTGAGTTAAGTTTTCAAGAGGATTGTTCTTGATCACTTGGTTAGAGGCTTGTTCTAGGAGATCTAACAATAATAAAGTCTCTTACACATTTTAAGGGGACTAGAGTACTCTCAAGTTGTGAGGGGAACCAGTATAATTCCTGGTGTTCTTTACTTTCTGCAATTTACCGCTTTCATTATCTCATCAATCCATAAAAGAAAAGAACCTTTATCCACAAATCAGAATAAATTTTCTAAAGTTCTAATCCCCCTCCCCCTCTTAGGCTCGTTCCTAACTTACATTTGGCATTAGAGCAGGTTTTGGTAGCTTGCTCCATAGATCCAGAGGATGGCTTCCACAAGCCTAAACCCGGTGTTTAAAGATGGATGTATTAGCAACAAACCACCTCTATTTTCTAGAGAATATTTCAACTTCTGGAAAATCCGCATGAAAGCATATTTAGAAGAACAAGGAGATGATATCTGGGAAACCGTAGAAAATGGTTCACATAATTCGACGAGTGTGGTCAATGGTGTTGGTACCCCAAAGATCAAAAACTCATATGATGAAGATGATAAGAAGAGAATACTTAATGAGAAGAAAGCCATCAATATTCTTCAAAGTGAATTAAGTATGGACGAGTTCTTCCACATATCTCAATGCAAGTCTGCAAAAGAAATATGGGATACTTTGGTGGAGACTCATGAAGGAACCACTGAAGTTAAAAGATCCAAATTAAACACATTGAGTCAAGAATACGAAATATTCAGAATGCAGCCCGGAGAATCCATTGTTGCTTTGCAGAAAAGATTTGCTCACTTAACGAATCACTTAATTGCTCTTGGAAAGACCTTCACAAATGATGATCTCAACCTTAAAGTGCTAAGATCCTTGACGAGAGAATGGCAACCCAAAGTTACGGCTATATCGGAGAAGAAAAGTCTTTCTACAATGACGTCCGCATCATTATTCGGAAAACTCCAAGAACGTGAACTTGAACTTGGACGACTTGAAAATCATGAAAATCAGGAAAATAAATCCAAAGGAATTGCTTTAAAAGTTGAATCAAAGGAAGAAAAAGATGAGGTTGCATTGGAGGAAGATGAAAATTTCATGCTCCTTGTTAAAAGGCTTAGTAAGTTTTTTGGTAAAAATGACAAACCTTTTCATGCAAAAAGAAATAAATATTTCAGGAAAAGGGAGGCTTCCACTTCCACACAAGAAGTCACATGTTATGAATGTAGAAAGCAAGGTCATATAAAACCAGATTGTCCAAGACTCTCAAAGAAATGAGGCTTTAAAGGCAAGAAGGATTTCAAGAACAAAAAGGCGTATGTTTCATGGGAAGATAATGAGATAAGTTCTTCATCCGATTCAGAAAGCGACGAATGTGCAAATTTAGCATTAATGGCTTCACACCACTCCGACAATGAAGAAGATGAGGTTAGTAACAACTTTTCTCTTTTCGATAGTGATGCACAATGTGCTATAAATGAACTTCTTGAAGAATACAAAATTCTGTATAAAATTATATCATCTCAAAAGAAAACAATTTTATCTTTATAAGAAAAAATTGTGACAATTGAAAAAGATGTCAATGATGAAAAATAAAAGATGATTAGTGAAAAACAGAATTTTGTATGTAAAAACTGTGAGTCACTTTCTTTCCAAATTGTATAATTAAAAAGAGTTCTTAAAACATATGAAAAAGGACAAATTGGATTGGAAGGAGTCCTTAGCCAACAAAGATATTCAAATGATAAAAGTGGTCTTGGTTACTCAAAGTTTTCCAAACCAAGTACCAGTAAAACTGTTTTTGTTAAGGCTAATGACCAACCATCCAAAGAGAAAGTAAACAACCTAAAGTTTTTCATCACTATCCTAAAAAGAAAATATTTTCTAAAAAGAAATCTTATGTTCCTAGATATAGAAGCAACTTTGAACCTACTTGTTTTTATTGCGGAATAATTGACCATACACCAAATGTGTGCTATGTTAGAAATTTCAACGTAGCAAGTGGACATTATGTATGGGTAAAGAAAGGCACTAATAAAGAAAGGTACCTAACAAAACTTAATTATGTTTTGTAGGTATACTTGAAAACCACTTCAAACCTTTGGTATCTTGACAGTGGTTGTTCCAAGCATATGACGGGAGACAGTAGCAAATTTTCAAATCTAGCATTGAAGGCCAAGGGTTATGTCACATACGGTGATAACAACAAGGGGAGAATTCTTGGGATAGGAAAAGTTGGAGCACCACCTTTCACATCCATTGAAGATGTCCTTTATGTCGAAGGACTAAAGCACAATCTTCTAAGTATTAACCAACTTTGCGACAAGGGCTTCAAAATCAAGTTCACCAAAGATGAATGCTTGATTGAAGATGAAGTCTCTCATGAGGTAAAACTCAAAGGTACAAGAATTAATAACATATTTATTATTTACCTTGATGATGTTTCTTTGAAGGTAAAATGTCTTATGGTGAGCAATAATGGGTCATGGTTGTGGCATAAAAGATTCGCACATATCGATATGGAACACTTGAATAAGCTTATAAAGCATGATCTTGTTATTGGTTTCCCCAAGATAAAATTAGTCAAAGATAGACTTTGTGATGCTTGTCAAAAGGGAAAACAAACCAAATCAACTGTCACATCAAAGAATGTGGTGTCCACTACAAGGCCACTACAATTGTTGCATATGGACTTATTTGGTCCATCAAGAACAAGAAGCTTCAGAGGTAATGTATATGCTTTAGTTATTGTTGATGATTTCTCTAGTTACACTTGGACTTTATTCTTAGTGCATAAAAGCGATGCATTCAAGGCGTTCAAGAAATATGCGAAGCAAATCCAAAATGAGAAATCTCTAACTATTGCCTCCATAAGAAGCGACCATGGTGGAGAATTCCAAAATGCCTCCTTCGAAGAGTTTTGTGAACGTGGAATATTTCATAATTTCTAGGCACCAAGGACTCCTCAACAAAATGGATTGGTGGAGAGAAAGAATAGGTCACTTGTGGAACTTGCAAGAACAATGCTCAGCGACTCAAATCTTCCAAAGTACTTTTGGGCGGATGCGGTAAGCATGACATGCTATGTAAGTAATAGAATTATTATTAGACCAATCTTGAAAAATACCCCTTATGAACTCTTCAAAGGAAGGAAACCAAACATCTCCTACTTTCACATTTTCATATGCAAATGCTTTATCCTCAACAATGACAAAGATAATCTAGGTAAGTTCGACGAGAAATCTGATGAAGGTATATTTCTTGGATATTCTCTTACTAGTAAAGCCTATAGAATATATAGTAAAAGAACTTTAAAAATTGAAGAATCTATGCATGCTACTTTCAATGAATCTAACCCCTCCAAGGAGGATATTATTTTGTGTGATGATGATGATGATATTGTAGAAGTTCCTCAAAAAGATATTTCAAGTGGAAACAATGATGAACAGTCAAAACACCAAGATGAGCAAGATCAATAAAAGTCAAATGATAATGATATACCTAAAGAATGGAGAACTCATCAGGATCATCCAATTGACAAAGTCATTAGTGATATTAGTCAAGGCGTTGCAACAAGATTGAATCTTAAAGATGCATGTCTCAACATGGTGTTTGTCTCTCAAATTGAACATTCAAAAATCATAGAGGCCTTAGATGATGATCAATGGATTCTAGCCATGCAATAAGAACTTAATCAGTTTGAAAGAAATCAATTATGGGATCTAGTTCCTAGACCAAAAGGTAAGCATGTTATCGGTACTAGATGGATCTTTAAAAACAAGCTAGATGAAAATGGTATCATTGTAAGGAACAAGGAAAGATTGGTAGCCCAGGCTATAACCAAGAAGAAGGTATTGATTTTGAAGAAACTTTTGCCTCGGTTGCTAGACTAGAGGCAATTAGATTATTGTTGGCATATGCTTGTTCTTTGACTTTTCAGTTGTACCAAATGGACGTTAAAAGCGCATTCCTAAATGGATACATACTTGAAGAAGTGTACGTATGTCAACCTCCAGGATTTGAAGACTTGAAACATCCCAATCATGTGTACAAACTCAAAAAGGCCTTGTATGGATTGAAGCAAGCACCAAGGGCGTGGTATGATAGGTTAAGTAATTTTCTCTACGAACATGGGTTCGAAAAAGGTAAAGTTGATAATACTTTGTTTATCAAAAGAACTATTCATCATACTTGTTGGGTTTTGCCTACTTTTCATACTTGTTGTCTAGTGGGTTTTGCCTACTTTTCATACTTGTTGTATTGTATTGTATTGTTTTGTGACATATTTTTTGTGCAATTTGGGATTACTATATTGTATGTAATGATTTAATTGCTTGAATATTAATTCCTTGTATGCTTGGTGATCTTTGTGAGATGAGTTCTATACCCGGACTCAAGTGCACTTAGGATAGGAGAATGGTATAGTCTTGTTGACTTGTGTGGAGTTATTACTTAGCAAGTTAACTTGCAAGTCCATTCACTTGGTGGAGGTCATGTTGGGATCAATAATGTCACACAAGTAGTTGTGGTTAGACATTATTCTTTCCAATATAGACCTTAGAAGCCAAGGACCTTAGTTTACCAAGCCCATCTTGGCCTATTTCTTAGGATGTAGTACGAAAATCGTTCAAGTGTAAGATTTGATACGATTGTTACGCGATACTACACTCATAAGAGTCTCTCTTGAGAATATTTTTGGAATACGAGTAGTCGTTTCTCCGATAATATCCGAAAGATGGGATGATGACTATGGGAACCTCTTGTAGAACATGTTTGGCAGGTTTAAACCCTAGTACACTCCCTTTGGGTGGTTCTTAACCAAGACTCCATGCTCGTGACTTGCAACAAACCCTTGATTTGTGGCTGATCCGTTCATGTATCCTTAATATCAATGGAACTTGGGTGTTGATAAGGTGTAAACCGTAATCCACCAAAATGGATGATTGATATTAAGGATGATATGATCCATCCCATGACCTTTGTTTGGTGTGTTTTGCTTGATCCTTGAGTGTGATTGTTGCATTCATGCATTCATGCACTCATTCACATCCATATCATCAATAATGAAGAAAAATTTCAAGGAACTTAAGAGGTCTATTTGCAAATTTTCAGACATGGAAAGACAAAAAAGGAATACAAAGAAGTGCAGCTTCAGACAACCAGATTTGAAAGAGTTAAGGAATTTGACATCCTATGTACTAGATCGCTTGGGTTTCAAGGCTCGTTTTGGGAAGCTTCTTCCTCTTCTGACTACTCAGGTGGACGAAGGACTGATGAGTGTATTGGTGCAGTTTTATGACCCCTTGTACCGTTGCTTCACGTTTCCGGATTTCCAGCTTTTGCCTACACTTGAGGAGTATGCCTACCTTGTGGGTATACCTATTCTAGACCAGTTGTCGTTTAGTGGCTTGGAGAGTATTCCTACTTCTCAAGAGATAGCAGACATGTTGCATATAGATGAATCTCTGGTTGGTGCTCATATGACTACCAAAGGTGGAATTCAAGGTCTCCCTTCTGAGTTCCTCATCGCTCAAGCTACTGTGTATGGGAAGGCCATGAGTGAGGATGCCTTTGAAGCCATATTTGTACTTCTCATCTATGGGTTAGTGTTGTTCCCCAACATCGACAAGTTTGTGGATATGAATGCTATTAGGATCTTCTCTACTCTTAATCCCGTTCCGACTCTGTTGGGTGACACTTATTTTTCTTTGCATATGAGGAATGCAAAGGGTGGTGGCGCCATTGTGTGATGTTTGCCTCTGTTGTATAAGTGGTTTATTTCTCACTTACCGCAGACGGCCGTCTTCAAGGAGAACAAAGGATGTCTACGGTGGTCCATGAGACTTATGTCTCTCACTAATGATGATATCTTTTGGTACAACCGTGTGTATGATGGTGTGCAGATTATCGACTCTTGTGGTGAATTCTCCAATGTACCTCTTCTTGGTACATGTGGTGGGATTAACTACAACCCTGTTTTGGCACGTCGTCAGCTTGGGTTCCCCCTAAAGGATAAACCTAATAACATTCTGTTAGAGGGTGTGTTCTTTCAAGAGGGTAAAGATCCCCAAAACTTGAAGGGCATAATGGTCCGCGCTTGGCGCAAGATTCATAGGAAAGGAAGGAAAGAGTTGGGTCCTAAGAATTGTGTTGCTATGGAGCCTTACACTGCTTGGGTTAGGAAGAGAGCGTCTAAGTATCTCATGCCTTATGAGTATCCAAGACCTACACCCTTGGTTATGGCTGGGCCTTCAACCCTCCCTGACCAAGGAGTAGAGGAGTTGAGAGACGAAGACCGATCACGTGCTTGGATCCGTGAAAGAGAGGAGTTGCTTCAGCAGATCAAGGAGAAGGATGCGTTGATAGAGTTCCTCGAACATCAGGTTATCGATGATCCTGATGATGCATGGACTTCTCTACTTCCTCAGTCTTCCAAGTTTTGGAAAAGGAAGTACGATCGACTCGCCAAGGAGAAGGCAGATATGGAGGCAGCCTACGAGAGGGAGGTGAAGAGGCTTCGCGCATCTTATCTTCCTGTGTCCAGAGCTTTGGATGATTGCTTCTAGGGATCCATAAGATGTTTATTTCCCTTCTCTCTTGTAGTATATCTGGTTACCAAAACTGTACTTCTTTAGTGTAAAAATGTTTCCAGATATTATTTAATGAGATATTTCCATATGTGATAAATGTTTAATACTTCCAAACTTTGCAAATAGAACCCTAAAGTTCCTTTGAAATAAAAGAAAAAATCATATGCACGAGCATTGCATGCATCATGTGCATAAGCAGGTTTTGTTCCCGACTTCTTGTCCTATGGTCTAACTCTGTGTTCTTCATTTATTTTGAAGACAAGCTGACTCACCGGTACCACACCAGAGCCAACATTTCAAGACTGATGGATCATTTGGAACAAGAAAACCGCAAGCTGAAAGAGGAAGTGGCCAGATTAAATGCCTTGATGGAGTCATTCATGGCTGCCCTGAGCCAGTCTTCTCCGACACCTTCAACTCCTCCCCAGAGGACAGTCATCTCTGAGATTGTCTCCTCGACTGTGCCTGCGGCCAGTACACACTTTGCTCCAACGGCCATGCCAACCGGATTCCCGTGGGGGATGCCTCCCAATTTCATGCTCGAGGGTCCTGCTCCCACCTTTGCTTCTATGCCGGCATCTAGCCCGGTCCTTGCTGTTCCTCCTCCTGTCGTGTATACTCTGCCCAGAGTAGACGACACCATCTATCATTCTGAGCCGTCTGAGGGCCCAGATGTTTATGAGAAGATGGATGATATGAACGATCAATTTCTTGAGCTTCGCAAGGAATTGAAAACTCTCAGAGGAAAGGATCTTTTCGGCAAGTCTGTTGCCGAACTCTGCTTGGTTCCTAATGTGAAGATCCCTGTGAAATTCAAGGTCCCTGACTTTGAAAAATACAAGGGAAATACTTGCCCTCTCATCCACCTGGTCATGTATGCCAGGAAAATGTCGACTCAGACCGACAATGACCAACTGCTCATCCACTACTTTCAGGACAGTTTGTTCGGTGCTGCTCTGCGTTGGTACATGGGTTTAGACAGTGTGAACATCCGATCCTTCAATGATCTTGGCGAGGCCTTCGTCAAACAATACAAGTACAATGTGGATATGGCTCCCGATAGGGATCAATTGAGGGTCATGTCCCAGAAGGACAAGGAAAATTCAAAGAATACGCCCAGAGGTGGTGAGAGGTAGCAGCACAGATCGTGCTCCCGCTAGAAGAGAAAGAGTTGACTAAGATCTTTTTGAAGACCTTGAGTTCTTTTTATTATGAGCGGATGATTGCTAGCGCTCCTTCTGACTTCACCGAGATGGTGAATATGGGGATGCGTCTAGAAGAAGGGGTTAGGGAAGGGCGTCTGACAAGAGAAGAAGGCTCTTCTGCCAAATGTTATGGGGCGTTTGCAAAAAAGAAAGATGGAGAAGCACATGCTATGACTTCCCATATGAAACCAAGAAGACCCTCTGTGAGGAGGAAGACCGTGCGTCCCGCCAGTAACCAGCACCAGGTGGCTCATACAACACATGTCTTCAGAGATAATCAGCAGTACCAACAACATAACAACAATCAGCAACAACCACATCCGTAATATCAACAACAACAGCACTGTCCGCAACAGCAGGCCTACCAGCCTCGAAACAGTAATCAAACCAGCACAAGTTACGAGAGGAAAAGGGTCACCTTCGATCCTATTCCGATGACGTATGCGGAGTTACATCCTTCTTTGATAGAGAGGAAGTTGATTACTCCACGGGACCCACCGGCTATACCTACTAACCCTCAGTGGTGGTATAAGCCCGAATTACACTGTGTTTACCATTCTGGTGCTCCCGGCCACGACGTGGAGAATTGCTACCCTTTGAAGGCCAAAGTTCAAGACCTTGTGAGGTGTGGCATTCTGTGTTTCGAGGATGTAAGTCCTAACGTGAAGAAGAACCCATTGCCCAAGCATGGGAAGTCTGTCAACATGGTCCAGGGCTGCCCTAGCAAGTACAAAGTCAAATACGTCAGTCATATTCGACAATCTCTGGTTGAGATGCATCGTTTGTTATGTGATTATAACCATTATGAGCATGACCATGATAGATGCCGAATTTGTTCTGTTAATCAAAGAGGTTGTCGCCAGATGCGCAAAGATGTTCAAGAAATGCTGGATGAAGGAGTTATTGAGATCCTGCAAAATAGAAATGTTGACGAAGATGCTGATGAGGTCACGTGATTTCTCCAGTATTCCGGATCCCCGAACCTGTTGTGATCAAGTATGATGGTAGCAAGCAGAAGGTTTCTCCCGCATTAACCATTAAGCCAGCCGGCCCAGTACCATACTCTTCTGAAAAGGCGGTCCCCTATCGCTATAATGTTGTAGCAGTGGAAAATGGGAAAGAGGTGTCCTTGCCATCTTCATCTATTGTTAACATTGCTGATGTTAGTGGTTTGACCCGCAGCGGTCGTGTATTTTCATCACCTTCAAAGCCTCAAGCTAATGCTGATTTTGTTGAGCACCTGATTGGGAATGCTGTGAGCACTCCAAATCTGGAACTTGTTGTTAAGCCCTCCTCTACATTAAGAACTCTTGCTTCTGTTGGCCCAAGCGGCAATACGAAAGAAGACTGCGATGAGATGCTAAAGCTCATCAAAAGGAGCGAATACGACGTTGTAGACCAGCTTCTACAAACGCCATCCAAAATATCTGTGTTATCATTGCTTTTGAATTCAGAACCACACCGAGAAGCGCTGCAGAAGGTGTTGGATGTGGCATACATGGATCACGACGTCACGATAGAGCAATTTGACAGTATCGTTGCAAACATCACCGCTTGTAACAATTTAAGTTTTTGTGACTCTGATCTCCCCGAGGAGGGAAAAGACCACAACTTGGCATTGCATATATCTATGGGTTTCAAGGAAAACGCCATGTCCAATGTGCTAGTGGACACTGGGTCATCATTGAATGTATTGCCAAAAACCACTCTCTCAAAGTTGTCATATCAAGGGCCTTCCATGAGGCAGAGTGGAGTAATTGTGAAGGCTTTCGATGGGTCTCGCAAACCTGTGATTGGTGAGGTTGATCTCCCAGTCAAAATCGGACCAAGTGATTTCCAGATTACCTTCCAGGTTATGGATATTCACCCATCGTATAGCTGCCTCCTAGGCAGACCATGGATTCACGAGGCAGGCACCGTGACATCCACCCTACACCAGAAATTGAAATTTGTGAAGAATAAAAAGCTGGTGGTGGTAGGGGGAGAAAGGGATCTCCTGGTTAGCCATTTGTCTTCCTTCTCATATATAGACGCTGAGGATGAAGTTGGAACCCCGTTCCAAGCTTTATCTATTGTTGAACCTGTTGAGAAAAGAACTCATTCATTTGCTTCCTACAAAGATGCAAAGTTGGCCATTGAGCATGGTGCAACTGCTGGATTAGGAAAAATGATTGAGCTTGAAGACAACAAGTCTCGGGCTGACATAGGTTATTCATCTGGGGTTTCTAATACGCAAGGGTTGTTCAAGAGTGGAGGTTTCATCCACACTGATCAAGACGAGGAGACTGCTGCCATCGTGGAAGAGGACGAAGAGGATTCTGGCAACTTCGTCATCCCTGGGGGAATCTGCAATAATTGGGTCGTTGTGGACATTCCAACAGTTATCCATAAGTCAAAGTAATGTTCATTGTGTTTAAAAACCCTCCTCCCATGCAAAAAGGAGGAGTGATGACATTGTTGGCGCATAAATACAATGATATTTTCATTCAATAGATTCATGTTAGATGTTTGTTTTTCCAATTATTTTCCCTTTTCGTTTTAGCATGAAATTGGTGATCACATAAAACCTCAAAAAAATAAGAATAAAAATCAATCTTTTCATCTGCATAATGATTTGCCTTGTTTGAATTCTAAAGCTTTTCATATCCAAAATCATTATGCAGGTTGATCAAACCCACTGAACATAATGACCCAACACCATCTCCCAACTTTGAATTCCCTGTATTTGAGGCGGAAGAAGATGATGTTGAAGAGATTCCTGACAAGATTACCCGTCTACTTGAGCATGAAGAGAAAATCATTCAGCCGCATCTTGAGAATCTGGAAACAGTCAACTTGGGGTCTGAGGGTTGTGTGCGAGAAGTGAAGGTTAGGGCACTCCTGGAAGAGTCTATTAAGAAAGGGTTGATTGAATTGCTACGAGAATATGTTGATGTCTTTGTCTGGTCATATGAAGACATGCCCGGTCTAGATACAGATATTGTGCAACATTTCCTACCTTTGAAACCTGAGTGCGTGCCTGTGAAGCAGAAACTCAGAAGAACTCATCCTGATATGGCAGTGAAGATCAAAGAGGAAGTTCAGAAGCAAATTGATGCGGGGTTTCTGGTGACTTCTACATATCCTCAATGGGTGGCCAATATTGTGCCCGTGCCTAAGAAAGACGGAAAATTCCGGATGTGTGTGGACTATAGAGACTTGAATAAAGCTAGTCCAAAAGATGATTTCCCTCTACCACACATTGATTTGTTGGTAGATAATACAGCTAAATTTAATGTCTTCTCATTTATGGATGGATTTTCCGGATATAATCAGATCAAGATGGCACCCGAGGATATGGAGAAGACAACATTCATCACACCTTAGGGAACATTCTGTTATCGAGTGATGCCCTTCGGTTTGAAGAACGCCGGAGCCACGTATCAACGAGCAATGACCACCTTGTTTCATGATATGATGCACAAGGAGATCGAGGTATACGTTGACGATATGATCGCTAAGTCAAGAACGGAGGTTGAACATGTAGAGCACCTGTTGAAGCTTTTTCAGCGTTTGAGGGAGTATAAGCTTCGCCTGAATCCCAACAAGTGTACATTTGGAGTCCGTTCCGGCAAGTTATTGGACTTTATTATTAGTGAAAGAGGTATTGAGGTTGATCCTACAAAGGTCAAAGCAATATAAGAAATGCCTGCGCCCAAAACTGAGAAGCAAGTCCGACGTTTTCTTGGCCGCTTGAATTATATTTCCAGATTCATATCCTATATGACTGCCACATGTGCGCCGATATTCAAGCTCCTCTGGAAAGATCAGTCCCATGATTGGACCGAGGATTGCCAGAAAGCTTTCGACAGTATTAAAGAGTATTTGTCTGAGCCTCTGATCCTGTCTCCGCCCGTGGAAGGAAGACCATTGATTATGTATCTGACTGTTCTTGAAGACTCAATGGGTTGTGTCCTTGGTCAGCAAGACGAATCAGGAAAGAAAGAATATGCTATTTACTACTTAAGCAAGAAGTTCACCGATTGTGAGTCTCGATACTCTATGCTTGAGAAAACATGTTGTGCTTTGGCTTGGGCTGCTAAGCGCTTACGCCAGTATATGTTGAACCATACGACTTGGTTGATATCCAGAATGGGTCCAATCAAGTATATATTCGAGAAGCCTGCTCTAACAGGGAGGATTGCCCGTTGGCAGATGTTGTTATCTGAGTATGATATTGAGTATCGAGCTCAGAAGGCTATTAAAGGTAGCATCTTGGCTTACCACTTGGCACATCAGCCGATTGAGGATTATCAGTCAGTTCAGTATGACTTCCCGGATGAGGAGATTCTGTATTTGAAGATGAAAGATTGCGATGAGCCTACGCTCGATGAAGGGCCAGAGCCTGGTTCCAAATGGAGTATGGTGTTTGATGACGCTGTAAATCAATATGGAAATGGTATTGGGGCAGTGATTATTACTCCTCAGGGCACACATATTCCTTTTATAGCAAGGCTAACTTTTAAATGCACGAACAATATGGCTGAGTATGAGGCCTGTATTATGGGATTGGAGGAATGCGTTGATCTAAGGATCAAGCATCTTGATGTTTATGGTGATTTGGCCCTCGTTGTTAATCAGATTAAGGGCGAATGGGAAACGAACCAGCCTGGTCTCATTCCATATAGGGATTATGCGAGGAGGATTTCAACGTTCTTTACTGAGGTTGACTTCCATCATATTCCTCGAGATGAGAATCGGATGGCAGACGCTCTCGCTACACTTGCTTCAATGATTTTGGTAAAACTTTGGAATGAAGCTCCCAATATCACTATGATGCGCTTGGACAGACCAACTCATGTATTTGCAGTAGAAGAGGTGAAGGATGATAAGCCATGGTATTATGACATCAAGTGTTTCCTTCAGGGCCAATCTTACCCGCCTGGGGCATCTGTGAAAGACAGGAAGACTCTGAGGAGATTGTCGGGAAGTTTCTACCTCAATGGCGATGTGCTTTACAAGAGAAATTTTGACATGGTGCTGCTCAGATGCGTGGATAGACACGAAGCAGACCTGTTGATGACGGAGGTCCATGAGGGTTCATTTGGTACTCATTCCAATGGACATGCCATGGCTAAAAAGATATTGAGAGCAGGCTACTATTGGCTGACAATGGAGTCTGACTGCTGCAAATATGTGAAGAAATGCCATAAGTGTCAGATTTACGCGGATAAGATTCATATTCCCCCGACACTTCTGAATGTGATTTCATCACCATGGCCTTTCTCCATATGGGGAATTGACATGATTGGCATGATAGAGCCAAAAGCGTCCAATGGACACAGATTTATTCTCGTAGCAATTGAATACTTCACCAAGTGGGTTGAAGCGGCATCATATGCAAATGTGACTAGGCAGGTAGTCGTGAAGTTTATCAAGAATCAACTCATATGCCGATATGGTGTGCCAGATAAGATCATTACTGATAACGGATCTAACCTGAACAACAAAATGATGAAAGAACTGTGTAGTGAGTTCAAGATTGCACATCATAACTCTTCTCCCTATAGACCTAAGATGAATGGGGTTGTTGAAGCTGCTAATAAGAATATCAAGAAGATTATCCAAAAGATGGTTGTCACGTACAAAGATTGACATGAGATGCTGCCATTTGCTTTACACGGATATCGTACATCTGTCCGCACTTCAACAGGGGCAACCCCTTTCTCTCTTGTTTATGGCATGGAGGTTGTACTCCCAGTAGAGATGGAGATCCCATCAATGAGAACCTTGATGGAAGCCAAGTTGACTGGTGCTGAATGGGTTCAAAGTCGTTATGACCAATTGAATTTGATAGAAGAAAATAGATTGACTGCCATGTGCCATGGTCAATTATATTAGCAAAGGATGAAGAAAGCTTTTGATAAGAAGGTCAAGCCTAGTGTGTTCCAAGAAGGTGACCTTGTGCTCAAGAAAGTCTTGTCTTTTGCGCCCGATTCAAGGGGCAAGTGGACTCCAAACTATGAAGGTCCATATGTTGTTAAGAGAGCCTTTTCAGGTGGTGCTTTGATACTTACAACTATGGATGGAGAGGATTTCACTCGTCCTGTGAATTCAGATGCAATCAAGAAATACTTCGCCTAAAATAAAAACAGAATAGCTCGCTAAGTTGAAAACCCGAAAGGGCGGCTTAGGCAAAAATGAGCGTCTCGGTGGATTGAAAACCCGAAATGGCGGTCCAGGAAAAAGTTAGAGACATAAAAATGAATATATGTATCCCGCTAGATTGAGTACCTCATCCTGGGGCAATCTAGGCAAGAATTAAGGATTTGGCAAGTAACTGCATCCTGACAAGGCTTTGTTCTACAACTGTCATCCGTCAGAAGTTCTTGCTCATTCGTCATCAACCAAAGCTTCAAATACATCGGATTCAGAATTGGTGGAGAAATGGTCATTATGTTCAATGTAGCCCTTTTCCAATATATATCACCAATTTCAAATTTGTAAAGATCTATGGAGTCTTGCCATTTACAGACTACCATTCCATCAAATAAATTTGAGCCTTTATCCAATTATTTGCACTCTTATTTATTTCTATCCAACAAATGTTTTACATGTTTTAATTGAAAAAATACCATTGTTTTGAATAATCGAATTTTTCATAACTTGTTTTTAAACAAAGTGAACATTCACAATGACATAAGGATACCTAAGAGATCTTCAGTGCTCTCCCAAGGATGGTATGATCCCCAACAGGGTAAGACATTTGTTCATATTCCTGGCATGTTTGTATCCTCTTCCTACCGGAGCCTTTTGTGGTTTTTTCTACCAAGCGAAGTGGGTGGTAAGATATTCATCCCTCTTTCCTCCTCAGCAGGTGTGATCTTTGGTAGTACGGTATTTGGCAGTGACCTTGGAAGCTTCCTGTTTGGTGGTTGATCTCCAGAATTCCTTTATTTCCTCGGATAAATTCCCCAGTAGAGTTGCTTATGCGGCAGATTTTATTTGTGCAATAACTCCTGTCCCCAGCTGGAATGACTGATGTTCATCCCCCTGCAGAGATCTTTGCTTCCTGGTATCTCTTTCCCTCATCATATTGGATACTCTCCGGTGAATTTGGCTTCCCCTCTCGAGATGTAGTACCGAATATCGGTGTGCTTATTCTTTGGACCTGTTTGTGTTAGAAATGTCTGTTTGTCAGCATTCATCATACATAAACCATGCATGTGTGCATATAATATTTCAAACATGCAGATATTCATGATTTTCATTCTTTGCCATATATCTTTGTTTGTTATCCCCTGCTAGTTGGTAATACATTTCCCAAGTAGATGTCAGTGTCATCCCCTTAAGCAGAAAGTGTTTATCTTTCCTTCGATATTCCCCACTGAGTTATATCCTCGTGGATGATGATTATTTCTGTTTCCTCCCAACACATATATTGGGATGGGAGTCCCCATTGAGTTATATCCTCACTGGGACGAGTCTTGATTCAGCTTGCCTCTTTAGTTTGATCCTAGATTGGGTTCTTGTGACTGTTTCATGCGCCTCCCTGTGGTATAAATGAATAATTGCTCAGTAATCAGTAATCATTCATCTTATCCCCGGTGGAGTCTGTGGTTTTCTACCCTTATACCGGTAGTTGTAAACCATATTTCATCCCCGTGCAGAGTTAACCTTTTGTTCATCTTAATCGATAACGGTTACTTTTCCGTGGTTTTCTATCCAGTATCCGGTAGATGTAATCCCCTCCTTGACGGTTATCATTATCCAATATTCGGTGTTGGTGTTCCCTCATCTTGGATAATTGCTCTGATTAGGCAGTTTATCCTCAGTAAGTCATCTTTCATATACCGATTGCCGGTAATGTTTGTTGCTCCCCTTGAATGGTCATCATTATATACCTAGTTTCGGTATCCCGATGCCTTTCTCTCTCGGTCGATTTATCCTTTATTAACCTAGTAACAGGTTGTGGATAATCTTCCATGCGAGTATATTATCTACATTCTGACGGTAATAGATAATATATCTCATGCACTCTTTGGTCGAAGCCTTTTGTTCTTCCCCAATTGAGTAAGATTCGTATCCCTTTGTGGAATCGAATGTCCATCCCATAATCGAGTTTGCTTTTCGCCCTCTTTTGGATGATGAGTGTCTTGGGAATATTCCCCAATTCACGCTTTGGTTGGTCACCTATTATATGCCCAGTAACCGGCATCCCTGGTGTTCCTTCCTTCTGCTCCCTATTATGACTTTTTGTCCCCTGTAGAGTCAGATTTTCCTGAGTTGAAATATACCTTTTAGGTCTTCCTCAGACATTTTGGATGTTTGATATCTCTCACCCTTATACCGGTCTTAGATATTCATTCTCCCGGAGCATGTTTTTCCCTCACCCTTATACCGGTGGGATCACATGATCTCTTTTTGAGCTTATTACCCAGTAATCGGTAATACCTCATTTGTTATTTCCTCAGTTGAGTCCTTAGTGGACATCCCCACCTGAGTCCGGATTTTTATCTAAAGTATCCGTTGCGGATAATTTTGCTGTATTGGCATATTCCCCAATACATGCATCTTCGAGTCAGCTCGAGTCCTTCCATTGGTTTATTTCATGGATTCTCTCCGTATCTCTTAGCAAGTTTCAAGTCGTGACCTGCTCACGCGTTTTCATCCCTTTACTCCCCGGAAGAGTCTCGGCCCCATAGATTAAATTATTCATAGGGATTGTCAATTTCCTCCTGATCCTTGCATTTGTGGACACATATCCCCACAGAGTTTTACCATTTGCGTGCATACATCTGCATCATGAGGTCTCTTAGGGACCAAAATTCGTATCTTTCTTATTATTTAAGCCCATTCTACCCCGTCGAGACGAAGATTTTAACCTTCACTTCTCCGGCTAGAATGACCTTAAATAGGGGCATCTGTAAGACCCTAATTTTGTCCCTAAGATCCCTCATGGCATCATAACATTGCATTTGCATTGCCTCAAGGATCATAAGCATCTTGGTTCCCCTTACCTTTGGGTGGGACCTCTTGTGAGTGGTTTGAGATCACCAAGCATGCTTGAATTGTATATCATTGCTTTTCTTATTTTGTTTACTAACCAAAAGTACAAAAATATGTCACTAACATCTTTTGTTTGTAGCTTGAGCAATCACAAGGTCCAAAGCCTCTAAGAGATCTTTTGAGCAATGATAAGGTTAAGAGGAGATGAAAGCAAGCATCGTAATGGTTCCCAAAGCTCCTCCATTAAATATGCCTCCCTAGCATCTCAATTCATCATTTTTATCAAAGCAAGTCAAAGGGTTTGAGGTTTGTCCCCCAAAGAAACCCTAATTCATATGTGCACCATAATGCCTTGCTCCTGAAGCAACCTGAAATTCTGGTGTAGTCAGAATTCAGATGTTCTACTCCAAGTTATGACATCTGATCTAACATTGTAACTAATACAGCAAGATAGTTATTAACCACTGTACTAATATGCACACGTTCACAGATGTCACGACATCTCTTTCTATGTCACCCTAGAATGGATGAACACCTGGTTCTGTGCATCAGGAAGAAAGACTCAACAGAGATCAGTCCTAGCACTCACTTCTGTTGTTTTCTTCCACAGTTATCAGCATGATGTCTTACTGTTGATTTTGGACATCATCTGTTACCTTGTTCTTGTGTGTTTGTCTTTTACTTGTATTTCCTGAATTAAAGGTTGAACACGTTAATCTAATTTCCACTTATTAGATTGCTAACAACTAGGCTATTTGTTAGGTTCATTAATTGTAGGTTAGTAGTTGGTTTCCTGGATTTTAGCTCAGCTGTTGAATCCCTGAAGAATAGCCTGAGAAAAATACCTAAACAGAAAAACCAATCATCCTACATTTTAGCACATGCTGTTGAGAATGAATGTCACAACATTCAGTTCGACAGTCAGAACATATGTTGATTCAGTTATGTTCCTGGAACCATGTTGTGCTAAGTTTGCAGTACTGTAAAACACCAACTAGTCTCTACTTCAGTATCAGCCTTCAGTATCAACTGTTGACACATCCAGTTCAACAGTTTCACACTGATCCTTCGGCCAGGTCTGTTATCCTGGAAGAGAACAGACTTAAATAAATGTTGAACTGAACCTAACCTGCTTATTGTTCAGTATACACTGTCACTGATGAATGTTACAACATTCTGATTGACATTCAAACAGAAGGCTATATACCAGGTCTGTTATCATCTTGATAAGCTGACTGGAATACCAGCTGAGTTATGACAGTAACAAAAACACATGCAGAAGGAAAACAAACACAGGAAATTGTTAACCCAGTTCAGTCCAACATGACCTACATCTGGGGGCTACCAAGCCAGGAAGAAGATCCACTATTAGCAGTATTAATTCAGAGTTAAACTCACCCGTTTACAACTCTTCACTTAATCCCTACCCAATGCAATCTATACCTAGGAACTCCTAGATAGAAACCTCCAGTTTCCATTCCTATCACTACAAATACAATGTAATGTTAACACACCTTGAACTTGCTTCACAGCTTCATTCAAGAACAAAATCACTCTTGCCTACAGGCTTTGAGTTACAAAAACTCTCAGCTTTTACCACTGAGAAACATATGGTAACCTTCCCACAAGTTGGGAGGTTTACCTCACACACACCCCTAAAAATTCATTCTAAGAGGCTTACAAAGACTAGATTACAATCAGCTATTTATAATCTAATCACCCAACTGGATTTGGGCCTTCAGAAGTCGCAGCAGACTTGTTCTTTGTTGTTACAACTTCAGCAGAAAAATTCTACTACAAACAAGGTCTTCAATCCTAGAATCTCTCCATATATATCTCCATATTTTGAGCCTATATATCTTCTGATTGAGTCTTGAAGACCTCCACATGGGAGTTAGGATATTCACCAGATATCCTTGCTGATCCCAGAATATATACTGAATTAATTAATTCAGTTTTCTACTCAAGTGCGATGTCACAGACCTGATGTCGTGACATCGTACAAGACATGTTGGTCCAGATGTTGAATTTCTCCAACCCAACATATTAAAACAACAGAGGTGATTACATTATTTGTTTTACTAAAATTAATGTCAATCCTAAGGTATTAACAATCTCCCCCTTTGGCAAATTTTAGCTAAAACAAATAAGCCTCTGTCATTCTCTCCACCACCACAAACACCTATGTTGGTGTACATGGGGAAGAAGAGGAACAAGACTCAGTTGTACCAGAACCCTTCCCCTCAACAGGAGAGCTTCCTGAAGAGTATGTAATGCTGAGTACATAGATAATGTAACTCAGATCACAAGGCACAACTGTCTTCTTAACTCAGATCACAAGACACAAGTGATATACCCAGTTGGTGGATTTTGTGCCTGACACCAACTTCTGTTTGCTACCACAGTTAGCTTGCTTCTGGTACATTCTCAACCCCAGGACTGTATTTCTCTCCCCCTTTTTAGCTAAACATTTGTAAAGGCACCCCTCACAAAACCAGATCCAGGCGCAGCTTGCCCAAACCTTAACATACCCCATGATTCTGAAGGAATGGAGTGTTTCTCTTGTGAGAAGAAGGGGGCTATTACATCCTTTAAATAGTCCAGCCCGTGCTTAGGAATTAACGGTAGGAATTAATGCTTGGTCAAGATTCATTAATATTTGCTGAGAAACAGTCAGGGAATCACCAACAAAATCTCAGACTATCTTTGAATACCTTTTATAGCTCTTGACTGTTTCTTTTTCAAAACAGCAGTTCCAGTGCATGGAGACTATTCCATATATGCAGTCATACACGTTGCACGCGATGTCTTAACATTCCACGCGGCTTTTTCCTGCATTCTGCCAGTATTCAACATTTCCCAAGGTTCCTGTCATACCTCCAGTAGAGACTTGACATCTGGCACTGCTACAGTCAAATTCCCACACTTCAGCAGATGGTTACTCCCCCTGTACCACACAGCTGTAGCCATCAGGCTTATTCTGATTTATCAGAATTTGACACATCACCTTCATAATTCCTACTGATTTTAAGATTCAGAAGGAATTAGCAGCATTGTCCAGGGCAATGTCATGACATCCGGTCAGACATTCTTCTGCTCACTCAGCCTTGACATACATCACAGCATCCTGATAACTGACAAGGTGCCATACCTAGTTATCTGAGTACACAAAGACCACAAGCTTGATAATTACTTGCAGCTTCAAAGACAGAACTCCCCCTGTCATGGACACCCTACTCTCCTCTTGACACTTGGAGGTCACACATGAGTATATCCAACACCCCAAAGTTGGACCTTCACATACTTCCTGATTCAAAGAGAATCCAGACCACTTGATGAATGGAAAACATAAGACGCATCTTCATGTCTTCAAGAGCACACCCTCTGTTCAACCCTCTTAGCTGAACATATTCACACTCTGTGTCAATCTCTCTTCTAACCAGAACAGAAGACCACTTCACAAGATGTTCTGACATCAGCTGGGACATCCTTCACAACATAACAAGGACCACCAACTGAGAGTCTTCAGATATTGCTGAGTCACCAGCTTGATCAAGAAGAACCCAGACATAAATTGGGACATATACATTTTCATCCCATTACAAGAGATACTCTTCCATAGATAGCTCAGAACTCCTACCACAAGCTCCAAGAGATGAATAGAAAACACCTCCTTTAGTCTTCAACTTACTACTTTTCTGCTCAAAAGTAATTTGTCTCAGACTTTCCTCAAGAATAATCAGCTGCCATATGTGGATTATCTTGATTCTTCGAACTCACTTCTGAGATAGACCAAATGCCACTGGTTGATTACCTCCTTCATGAGTCCTCATTTGAAAAAGTCAAATGCTACTTTTTGACCTCCCCAAGTTTATCAGACTTCTCCCAAAGATATTCTGATCTTCCAAGTGAGATTTGAACTTCAAGTTACATGTTAAACAAAGCTTAGGGTCTCTAAGACATGAACATGTAACATCTTCTCCAACCAGCAACTCCTAAGAACTGCAATGAGAACGATCCTTTTGAAGTACCCAATCTACAACTATGTAGACCCTTCTATCTTAAGTTGATGTGCCACTTCACCAACTAAGAATCTGATGTTAAACCAAATGTCACAACATTGTGTTTAGACATCTAGCTGTTGAATTCAGCTCCTTCTTCTGCCACTTGAAATAACTTCCTCCCTTCACAGAACAAGAGTTCAATGTTCTCATAGACTTGATTGAGGAACCAAGTTTGAGTAAACAACCTCCATCCTGCAGGTTTGCAGTTAAGTCATCCAAGCTCACACCTTGATGAATTACTGCTTCTTCTCCAAAGACATCAGACACTCTGATGCATGAGTCTTCAGAAGGACCAGTTAGAAACTAACCCTTCAGCTATACCAAGGATTCCACTTCCTAAAGCAAGGTTGTTTCCATGATGTTAAGAAAGCTGCCCCTTGTTCTTAACTTCATAGTGTGCATTAGCCAATGCACTTCCTTACCTAGATCAGGAATAAGCTGATCCAAGTAACCACCATCAAGACTATGATGTCTTCTTCTTCTTGTACATACCAAGGCTGAACATGTTTCTTGCCAGGAGACCTTTTCAGAGATCATATGCTTTTGCTGCCACCAAAGAGATATACCATAAGCCAATGTACTATCCTTCCTGTGATTCTGCACAGGTTCTTGAAGAAGAGATGTTCCAACAT
This sequence comes from Lathyrus oleraceus, assembly GCF_024323335.1. Classification (NCBI taxonomy): domain Eukaryota; kingdom Viridiplantae; phylum Streptophyta; class Magnoliopsida; order Fabales; family Fabaceae; genus Lathyrus; species Lathyrus oleraceus. Next base: position 560,806,939 of record NC_066583.1, on the reverse strand, counting down.
CTTTAAGAACATCAGATATCTTGAGCTCCAAGGATAATCAATTAAATACTTGTACTTGGCACAAGCTGACATTGATTTTAAATCCTTTCCCAATATTCCTTTCAGATACTTCCACCATAAGACTACTTTGAGCATACTCTTCTAGTGTCAACATCTTCTGCTTGCAAGCACTTCAACGGTTTTGAAAACCTTCTCAGATTAAATTCACCCTTAGGAATGAGAGAGATGAATTCTTCCTTGCAAGTGTGTCACACAACCACCAGAACCCATGTGACACAGGTCAACAACCAACCAGACTTTAGGCTGACCAAATGTGAGGAGGGTAACCAAAACTCCCCCTCAAATTAACAATCATGGAAACTTCACACCAATCTCCATGCATTGTACAGATATGTCTCAACATGACATACATCATCCCTACCAGTGGCACCTAACTCTATGAGTTGTACCTAGACTTACTCCAATCACGCCAATCAGACTTCAGCTGACCATGAGTACTAGTGAAAGACAACAACACTAGTTCATAGTAGATATGCATTGCCAGAGCATACTACCTCAACCAACCTCTGAATCTCCATATTCTCACTCCTTGAAAGAACTGTCACTTCTGATCGTGGTGTTTGAATAACAAGATTCATGGTCCCAATCCTCTTGAATGGAATAGCAGTCAGGTTGCCCTATTATTGACTTCTATCATCCAGGGGACATGTCTTTTGGTACACTATAGTACTTCAGAAACCAACTGCCCAACCCTGATCAATCTACAGGGATAAGGCACACAGCGGGGATTGCACAGTGTCACTTTTCAACCAGCTCCACTTCTAGAGATCAGACTTCTAAAGGTGACCTTCTTGAGCACACACACAGTTGACCCTACCCTTGGCAACTGAGCACACACAGATGTCTCCTCTTCCAGGTCAGGAGTAGGTTCCAAACAAGAGTATCCCTTTGTTTGACACCTAAAAACATCTGTTCTTCAACCAGCAGCTGCATACTTGTTGAACAACATGTTCTAACATCACATAGAACATTGGTTCCACCTCCTTGGAACAAACCCTCCTTGAAAGTCTTCAAGGTCTTCATATACACTACCCAAGAGTGTAAAAGAATCAGTGATCAGGTGATTCTTACCATCCTGACGTGAGAACATCATGATGAGTGGACTTGTGGGGACTCAAGTATCTTTGACATCTTCAGAGGTTATGATGAAGTCTTGAATACAGCAGCCTTTCAACCACATGAGGGGAAACTACATCAGAGTTTGAGTTTTGCCAGGTATTATGCAGCGGAAATCATAATACAACTCAACCACTGAACACACACTTCATCAGATCAGTCTCCAAGGGCATACCAAGTTTGAAGATGATTCAATACTTGCACAGCTGTCCCACACAAAGACCAATTGCCACCCTCCAGAGACAGGTACACACCATTCCTGTCATGAACAGTCCATCCACCTACTTCAAGGGACCATTCAGGGAGAATACAGAACCTTCCACAGATTCCAACATAACTTCTTGCAAGATACCAGAAAGTATCACCCATGGATCTCATCCAGAAGCAGAACAGGATGCCTGCTCTGATACCAATTGAAATTCTGGTGTAGTCAGAATTCAGATGTTCTACTCCAAGTTATGACATCTGATCTAACATTGTAACTAATACAGCAAGATAGTTATTAACCATTGTACTAATATGCACACGTTCACAGATGTCACGACATCTCTTTCTATGTCACCCTAGAATGGATGAACACCTGGTTCTGTGCATCAGGAAGAAAGACTCAACAGAGATCAGTCCTAGCACTCACTTCTGTTGTTTTCTTCCACAGTTATCAGCATGATGTCTTACTGTTGATTTTGGACATCATCTGTTACCTTGTTCTTGTGTGTTTGTCTTTTACTTGTATTTCCTGAATTAAAGGTTGAACACGTTAATCTAATTTCCACTTATTAGATTGCTAACAACTAGGCTATTTGTTAGGTTCATTAATTGTAGGTTAGTAGTTGGTTTCCTGGATTTTAGCTCAGCTGTTGAATCCCTGAAGAATAGCCTGAGAAAAACACCTAAACAGAAAAACCAATCATCCTACATTTTAGCACATGCTGTTGAGAATGAATGTCACAACATTCAGTTCGACAGTCAGAACATATGTTGATTCAGTTATGTTCCTGGAACCATGCTGTGCTAAGTTTGCAGTACTGTAAAAGACCAACTAGTCTCTACTTCAGTATCAGCCTTCAGTATCAACTGTCGACACATCCAATTTAACAGTTTCACACTGATCCTTCGGCCAGGTCTGTTATCCTGGAAGAGAACAGACTTAAATAAATGTTGAACTGAACCTAACCTGCTTATTGTTCAGTATACACTGTCACTGATGAATGTTACAACATTCTGATTGACATTCAAACAGAAGGCTATATACTAGGTCTGTTATCATCTTGATAAGCTGACTGGAATACCAGCTGAGTTATGACAGTAACAAAAACACATGCAGAAGGAAAACAAACACAGGAAATTGTTAACCCAGTTCAGTCCAACATGACCTACATCTGGGGGCTACCAAGCCAGGAAGAAGATCCACTATTAGCAGTATTAATTCAGAGTTAAACTCACCCGTTTACAACTCTTCACTTAATCCCTACCCAATGCAATCTATACCTAGGAACTCCTAGATAGAAACCTCCAGTTTCCATTCCTATCACTACAAATACAATGTAATGTTAACACACCTTGAACTTGCTTCACAGCTTCATTCAAGAACAAAATCACTCTTGCCTACAGGCTTTGAGTTACAAAAACTCTCAGCTTTTACCACTGAGAAACATATGGTAACCTTCCCACAAGTTTGGAGGTTTACCTCACACACACCCCTAAAAATTCATTCTAAGAGGCTTACAAAGACTAGATTACAATCAGCTATTTATAACCTAATCACCCAACTGGATTTGGGCCTTCAGAAGTCGCAGCAGACTTGTTCTTTGCTGTTACAACTTCAGCAGAAAAATTCTGCTACAAACAAGGTCTTCAATCCTAGAATCTCTCCATATATATCTCCATATTTTGAGCCTATATATCTTCTGATTGAGTCTTGAAGACCTCCACATGGGAGTTAGGATATTCACCAGATATCCTTGCTGATCCCAGAATATATACTGAATTAATTAATTCAGTTTTCTACTCAAGTGCGATGTCACAGACCTGATGTCGTGACATCGTACAAGACATGTTGGTCCAGATGTTGAATTTCTCCAACCCAACATATTAAAACAACAGAGGTGATTACATTATTTGTTTTACTAAAATTAATGCCAATCCTAAGGTATTAACACAACCTCAGCCCATGATCAAATACAATCAAGGGAAGTCATTTAATTCTTCACTTCATGCATATTTGAACTTATTTGAGTGTCCTCAATCATCAATTCATCAAGATATGAGTTGTGGACTTGAGAAGTTGATCAGTCAATTCATTTGACTATTTTGAAATGCACTGAGACCTAACTTTTTATGTGTCTGTCAAATGGAGATGATCCCAAAAGCAAAAATGTTCTTAAGAACAATATAAACAACTTTCATGTTCATCACAAATTGATTTGAACCTTGGAAGATCATCTCCCATTCCAAGACATTGTAGGTCATTTTGACCGAAACCCTAATTTTAGGTTAACTTCCCAAGGATATAACTCATTCATTTTTTATGATTTTGAGGTGGGATTAAATGAGTTGGAAATATTAAGATGTCTACTTGAAATGTTATGTTGAACAAAATTTCAAAATCTCAAAGGAAATACATGTGATAATGCAAAACATTATAGGTCACTTTGGACCAAATGCATTGAAAGGCAAAAAAAGTCCAACTTCAAGTGCCCATAACTCTTTCATCAAAAATCCAAATGATGAAAAATTTAAGTCCATTTTGATTTTCTTGAAGAGATCTACAACTTTGATGTTGGAGGTTTTTTCATTTGGGGCTTGTATCATCAAAACAGAAGGGCTTGAACATTGGCCAAATTTAGAAACTTTGCCTTTACATGTTTTGCACCTTGCACTTTAAACTCAAATTTCACCAATTTCCACACTTCAAATGGATTTTTACCCAACATAACAATTGTTCCTTACATCAAAGCCTTTCCAACCATTAGTCACATGCTCATGTTTGGATTTGGCAATTGGCATTTTCGAAGAGGAGAAGTTTTAGGCATGATTATGCATAACATGTTGGAACTCATTATACAAGCTTGTGCATTGCCAATTCCACGACCATTTCATCTCTATTATGCTTCAGAGTGCATTTGGCATTGAATTTGGGCCTTTTGAATGATCATGCAAGCCCATGCGATGAATATCCAATTCCACGCACACGACTTTGATCACACTTACCTTGCCTTTCCATCTATAAATAAGAGCCTTACTCCATTCAAATTTCATCCCTGAATCAACCTGAAGTGCTGCAGAAATCAAAACCGAGCCAAACCTAAAGGAACTATTCCAATTTTCTTCAATTTCTCAGATCTGAAATTCAACTAAATCAGGTTGAATTTCTAGATCTAAAGTTCCTAGACCTCTCTCTCATACTCCATTGATCTTCTGTTTGGCCAAAGGAAGTAAGGAAGCAAGCTCAAATCTCCAGAATTCAAGGTTGTTCTTCAACTGGTTTTCTCTTCGAAACTCGCCATTTATTGATCTATTTGCTTGGATTTTGTGTTGGCTGAAGTCCTCTCAATAGAGGCATCATTACTGTGCATTTAATTTTTAAAATTGATCAAGTTCATGATGAACACCATCATGCTTCCATCTCTGATTTCTCCATTTATAGGAATCTAGAGTGGAAGTGAGTGGTATAGGAGTGATGTACATCACTTCCTCTTTCGATTGATGCCTGGATCGCGTGTTTTGGCGCATATTTTCTCTTCTGCAAATTTGAGCTCTCATCGGAGCTAGCCGGAGAAGACGGTGGCACTGGCCACCGTCTGGTCTCCAGATCCAATCGTGGCCGTCCATTCTTATTTTCCAGATCTAATCCTGGCCATCGCTTCTTATGACTTTTAATAATTGTTGGTGTTACGCGTGGACTGAAGCCTACCATGAGCGCGCGCTTCTGGAGCGTTTGATCAGCCACGTCAATTAATGAGGCCTGATCAAACGCTCCTTGTTTTTTTGAATTTCTTATTTTCTGATTTAATTTCTTTTATTTCCATTATTTTCAAAAATTCATATCTTCTTCATTTTAAATCCAAAAAATATGGGACCAATTGCATTCTTCTCCAAATAATTTCTAGTTTCTAATTTTGATTTCTAATATTTTTTATTTTGTCATTTGATATTTTTTTGTGAATTTTCTCTTTTCTGGTTATTTTTAATTCATTTTAAATAGTTCTTGATATTCAAAAAATACAAAAATATTTTCCTAACCTATTTGAATGATGATGAATCTATGAAAAATATTCTCATCAATTTTTTAATTGATTTGAGATTTATTTGAGATTTTAGTTCAATTAGGTTATTTTTATTCATTTTTAATTGATTAAAAATAGTTTCTGACTTTTAAAAATGCTGAAATTTTTTGTCAAACTTTGTTTGTTGAACTTGGGATAAATCACTTGGACCTTTCAAGGTTAATTTGAAGTGATTTTGAAGTTTGACATTTCTTTTATTTTTTAATTCAAGTTTATTTTAATATTAAAAATGCCAAAAATATTTTGCTTATTGTTTGACCTCCAACCTTCATCTCATTTCTGATTTCTCATTGTTTGACTTTGACTTTCAATGTCATTTGGTCAACACACATGGATTGGTACATTTTTATTTCACCTTATGCATTTTAATCTTTCCATTTCATAATTCATTATTCTTCTTCTTCTTCTTCCTTTTTCGTTTTTGATCAATGAGTTGAAGGTTGATAAGTTAGCATTGATTAGGGAGGCTTAATCTTCCTTGATTCAAATCTAATTCATCTTGATCAATTGATCAAGTGAATGGATTTGCATTAAGGATAGGTTGTTTCCTAAACATGCAAAAGACTTAAACCAATACAAGATCAATTCTCTTCTTCTTTTTGGCATGACAAGTTGTTGAAACTTGGTTCACTAATCAAGACTTCTAACTTGTGTTGTTGCCTACATTATTATTGACCGGCCTCAGATAGTTGTGACTTCTACATAAGTCCAATTATGATTGCTTAACATAGCGCTAAATTTGCCTTATGGCACACTAACTATTAACATTAACCATTAACCATTAACATTTACTTTTTGCTCTTTACTTTTATGCAATTTACTATTCTTGTACATATTATCCATTTTCTTTTCCCTTTGCTCACTTGAGCATATGTTTATGTTAATGTCATTTGCCTTTTGCTCACTTGAGCACATAATTGTGTATATACTATTGTGCTTGTGTTTTGTTTTGATTGTTGAGAACCAAATGCAAAAAATTGGAGCAAAAGGACCTTAATGATGAAGATGGATTAGAAGGACCAAGCCTCTAAACTCACTCTTGTCCATTCTTAATTTGCTTCATAAAACTCTTTGATGTGTGTGTTCTTGTGCTAGGGATTCCATCTTGATTCAAACTTGAGGAACTATTGCCATGAGCTTCTAAGAGAAAGAATTACAAGATGCCTTGAAGAGCCTTCCAAGAGTTCATTTGATTGATGATTGCTTGGGTTTATGTTTATGTGATTGCTTATTCCAAAGGATGGGAGCTACTTGGATCATCAATATGATCTCAAGAGAGGAACTCCATTGTGGTTTTGTTTCTTATTCCTTACCTCTTGCATGCTTAGGACTTTAGCCCTTCTTCTTCTTCTCTCCACTCTAACCCAAGCCAAAACTTTGTGCAAACACTTAACATTTGTTTTCAACATTAGAAACCTAAGCCTTATGCTTTTGATTTTCAAACCTTCTTTTCATAACACTTATTTTGAATTGAATCTTTAAGACAACTTTGACCATTTTGTATATACTTCTAATAGGTAAATATAACCCATTCAAATGTCTTTTTGTAGTTTCAAATGGCCACTTTCTTAATCAAAACTTTTTCATAACCTTTAGCTATTAGGTTTGAGTTATCCTTGTGGTAGATGTAATACTCATCTATATCCTTAGTGATGGACAATGAGTCTTCCATGCTTATTATAGGGTTAACCCCTCACTAGCATGTTGAAGTTATCCTCACATGGTGGATTTGTGGTTTTAGGTTGAGTTTTCTCCCTTTGATAACAAAAGACCTTAAGGCTTTTGGACTAATCAATTCACCCACTCATTTTTGAGATTTTTACCCCGAACTACGAGGTTTTGATCCTAATCTTTTTTAAGATGGTACGTAGGCAATGGGTTCATCCATCCAAACACAGAATGTAAATAACTTGTATATTCTCTTTGCATCTCTTCAATCATGTTTGCACAAACAAATTTTCACAAAAATATCAACCTTACAACAAGTGTGAAAAGGGTTCCCTAGGAGTACCTAGGATGTTTTGGGTGCCTAACACTTTCCCATTGCATAACCAACCCCCTTACCCAGATCTATGACTCTCTTTTACTAGTTTTTGATTCGATAAAACTTTTAGGTTTTTGTTCGCTTTCTAACCATTCCTTTGGATAAATAGAAGTGCGGTGGCGACTCGACTTGTATGATTTACCTTGGATTTAGTCAATATCTCTAATGGTAACGAATACCCCGCTACAATATTCACACTTTTTGACAAAGATTTTCCATCACTTCAACATCAACATGGAGAATGAACTTTGTTTCTCAATGGAAAAGCCTTCCTACATGATTAGTATCAAGCATGTCAATAGGAAGATGAGAGTTGTATACAATCACCGGACCCATGAGGTAAAATATCTAGACATTGACGATAAAGAAACCCAACTTGAAGTTCACAGTGATGAAGACATTAACCCTCCTTCGGAAGCTCAATTTGTTCAACCCTCCAACCAAATGATTATGGAATATCTTCAAGGGTTCCATACGAATGTTATGACCAAGATTGGCAATTTATCTTCAAGGATGGATCATTGGGAGTTTTCACAAGGTGGTTTTCAAGGTGGTGGGTAAAATGATGGGAATAATCAGTGATTGGATCTCTAATGTTGTTGTTATGCTTGTTCTTTTTAATTATGTCATTATTCATACTTTTTATGTTTTCCGCGTACTTATTCCTATTTGTTTCTGCATTATAATATTTGAACCTATCTGTGTGGATAAATGTTTATGTTTATTTCCTCCTAGTCTTTCTTGTGTTCTTTTCCCTTCTTTTTGATTATGACCAAGGGGGAGAAGATTGTATGCCTGTTTGTTTGCTTGTGTTGTTTTATGCAGATAATCTCAAAATAACTCTTGTTCAAGATAGGGGGAGTTTTCATTTGATTACTTTTAAGAGATAGGGGGAGTTCTAGTTCAAGCTTAAAGATCGGTTGTCATCATCAAAAAGGGGGGGGGGATGTGAAGACAAGCTTTCTACAAGATTTTGATAAAGACAGCATTTCAAACCCTCCATATCAAAAGAATGAAAAAGGAAGATTATATCAACTATGCTCAAGATTTTCATGGATCTAGTAAAGGTATATGAAATTCTTGACAATATACTCCTAGTGCTCAAAAGTTTTTATCATGCATTATGTGATCACTATAAAACTTTTTCTATCATGATTTTTGTTTTAAAATGATGTTTAAAACATTGCATATTCAAAAGCTTTTTAACTTAAAAAAATTTCAATGTTTTGTTTGGACCAATCGATTGATCCTGTATGTCAATCGATTGATCAAACTTTCTATTTTAACATTTTTCGCTTCTAAAGCTAAACCAATTGATTGGTGTTGTGAATCAATCGATCGATCTTAGTCTGTTTTTCAGTTTTTGGTTTATGTCAATCGAATGGTCATATGTGTCAATCGATTGATGCTGGGAAATTTTTGAAAAATCTGAATTTTATTTCACCACTCCTTGCACCATTTCTTCATAACTCTTCATGGCAAAACCTTACATCTTTTCATCAATAATTCTCATATTTCTCTTTTAACCATTGACATGCTATGATTGGAAGGATGCATTAACACTATAAATACTCTTTATATTTTCATTTCAAATTCACCTCTTTCAAATCAATCTACAAAATCTCTCTGCATTCATCTTCATCTATATTTTCATATACAAATACTTTTGAAATAAATTTTCATATCATTTCTTTAAAAGTATTCTTGAGCACTTAGAGATTATTTTGTCTTGAACCTTCATATTGAAAGAGAAGAAGATTCTAATCAATTGATTAAAATCTTGTCCAATACATATATTCATATTCACTCAAAATTACTTTGTAAAATCCTAAGTACCAAGGATTGTTTGGTATTAGGTGTGTTGCTTATCATCCAGGATTGTTGGAGATAAGTGTCAAGAAAAGGAAGGATTGTTTTCTTTTCTTGTGAGTTAAGTTTTCAAGAGGATTGTTCTTGATCACTTAGTTAGAGGTTTGTTCTAGGAGATCTAACAATAATAAAATCTCTTACACATTGTAAGGGGACTGGAGTACTCTCAAGTTGTAAGGGGAACTGGTATAATTCCTCATGTTCTTTACTTTCCACAATTTACCGCTTTCATCATCTCATCAATCCAGAAAAGAAAAGAACCTTTATCCATCAAATCATAATAAATTTTCTAAAGTCCTAATCCCCCCTCCCCCTCTTAGGCTCATTCCTAACTTACAATTTTCAGAAAAGCAAAAAGTAAAAATAAAACATCATAGATGTGGATGAATAAAATTGTCTTTTATTGATGATAATCAGAAAATGCCCAACACTGTTCACTTCTCCCTTGGGCATATGAGAAGGATTTTTCTTTAAAATAAATGAAAACAGATTACTTAGAGCAATGGATAACAGTAGGAACATCAGCAACAACCCAATTGTTGCAAGTCTGGCCATGCGTCACAAAGTTGGCGCAAGCTTCATCTTCATCATCGTTGTCTTCAATCATGGCAGCTGAGTGTTGATCATTCCCATGAATGAACCCTCCACTGTGGAAACTTGGTTGCACAACTTCAGTTTTGATGTTGAACGGCCCTGGTTGAAATCCCAATCCAGCCCTATTCTTGTTCTCGGTAATCTCCACCATACGACCCCATTGATCAATGCTGCCAATCAGGATGGCTTCTTCTGCATCTTTTAAAGAAGACATGGGTGCCCCTGTTTTCTTTATCTCATCAGCAATAGACAAGGCTTGGGACAACGTTCCAACCTCCTCTTCAACATCAACATATGTAAAAGATGACATATGGCTTACCAATAATGTCTTCTGTCCACCAACAACGATAAGCTTGTTGTTCTTCACAAATTTTAGCTTCTGGTGTAGAGTAGACGTCACAGTTCTTGCTTCATGAATCCATGGCCTTCCTTATAGACAATTATAGGCCGGGTGGATATCCATTACCTGGAAAGTAATTTGGAAACCACTCGGACCTATCTTTACTGGAAGATCCACTTCACCAACGACAGTTTTACGAGAACCGTCGAACGCCTTGATAATCACGTTGTTGTACCTCATTGGGGTGGCTAGATAATAAAGTCTTTATAAAGTTGATTTAGGAAGCATATTCAAATTAAAAAAAGTGTCAACCAACACATTGGATAAAGCGTCCTCCTTACAGTTCATTGAAATATGCAATGCCAAATTATGATTACTGCATTCCTCTAGAAGCTCTTCATCACAAAAGCTCAAATTATTACAAGAAGTCATGTTGGCAACTATATGGTCAAATTGATCCATGGTCACATCATGCTCAACATAAGCTTGCTCTACCACTTTCTACAGCGCCTCCCTATATGCTTCAAAATTCATCAACATTGACAACATGGAGATCTTTGACGGAGTCTGGAGCAGCTGCTCTACAACATTGAACTTACTTCTTTTAATCAGCTTTAAAACTTCATCATCATCGTTAGCATTCAATTTGCTGGATTCACCAGACTGAGACATTGAAACACTAACTGGACTCACCACCGGAATCTCTACCTTCTTACTTGCAGAAACTTCTTCTATTTCTTTTGGAAAAACTGGACCAAACACACGACCACTACGGGTCACCTTTGTTATATCAGCAATATTCACCATGGAGTCTGCAACTAGTAGAGGAACCTCTTAACCATTCTAAATCATGGTGGCGTTATATTGATATGGAACAACTTTATCGGAGGCATACGGAACAGGGCCCGTTAACCATATAACCAACGACGATACCGATCTATTGACATTGTTATTGTTGCTGCTATCAAACTGAATAACTACCCGTTCAGAGGTTTTAAACACTGGTACAATCGCGCTCACATCATCTATATTTCTTGACTATTGAATCTGGATTACATTTTCTTCCATCAACTTCTGGATATCTCTCTTGACAACCATACACCCACGGGGGTTCGCACTGCAAATAACACAACCATCATAGTCATGTTCACAGTCACTAATTAAACACAAGGTTCTATTCATATCCACTAGAGATCTTCGGATACGTCGCACATCAAAAACTCATAAATTCCTTGGACAGTCGTATACCATGTTGACAAAAGCGTTACCATGAGCAGGCAACTAATTAGCTTTCACATTGGCGCTTTGTCCTCAAAGGACACCATTCCACTTTTCATAAGTTTTTAGACTTCATATTTCAATGGACAACAGTTCTCTATGTCGTGGTCAGAGGCTCCCTGGTGAAAAGCACAATGTAAATCAGGTTTGAACCACCATGGAAGTGGCTCGGGAATCTGTGGAGGATTTCTTAGTTGAATGAGGTTCTTGAGAACTAATGATGGGTACAATTCTGCATAAGACATAGGAATAGGGTCAAAGGAGACCTTCTTCCTTTTAAAATTTTGTTGGTGATTATTGTTGTTGTTGTAGTTGGTTATTTGTTGCTGCTATTGTTGATGTTGTTATTGCTGAATCAGAACTGATTGATTGGAATTGTTGGAAAATACATGAATTACTGATGAAAATTGATGTTGGTATTAACGAGGTTGAGAACTCTTTCTGACATGAGGCCTCCTTTGCCTCCCCACTGATACTGAATTAATTTCTCCTTCCTTCCTCTTGGAGAAACTCCCACCATACTTCTTGCTAAACGATGCTTCTTCCTTAGACAAACGTCCTTCACAGACTCCTTCCTCTAATCTCATCCCCATGTTTACCATTTCGATAAAGTCATTAGGGGAACTTGCAATCATACGTTTGTAATAAAACAAACTCAACGTCTTCAAGAAGATTTTCGTCATTTCTTTCTCTTCCAATGATGGGCTAATCTGGGCAACCAACTCCCTCCATCTTTGGGCATACTCCTTGAAAGTCTCCTTATCTTTCTGAGACACAGACCTCAACTAGTCTCTATCAGGCGCCATATCCATGTCGTATTTGTACTGATTGACAAAGGCCTCACCTAAGTCATTGAAAGTACAAACGCTTGCACTGTACAAACTCATATAGCATCTTAAAGCGGCTCCAATTAAACTATCCTGGAAATAGTGAATTAGTAACTGATCATTATCAGTATGAGTAAGCATTTTTCTGGCATACATCATAAGACGGCTCAACGGAAAAGTATTCCCTTTATACTTTTCAAAGTCGGGGACCTTGAACTTCATCGGGATTTTAACATTGGGGGCCAGACAAAGCTTAATAACATTATTCCCAAACAAATATTTTCCTATCATAGTTTTCAACTCTTTACGCAGCTCGAGGAACTGATCCTTCATCTCATCAATCTTCTCATACACAGCTGGACCCTCAAGTGGCTCAGAGTGGTAGATAATTTCCTTAACACGAGGAAGTGTGTGAACAATAGGAGATGGCACTGACATGACCAGACTAGATGCCGGTAGAGAAACAAAGGTGCGTGCATACTCTTATGGCATAAAGTTTGATGGCATTCCCCAAAGGAATCCTGCAGGCATAGAAGGACCAGATTGACTGGCAGCATCAACATGAATAGTTGAGGTAGCAACCTAAAAAATGACAGTCCTTTGGGGAGGAGTTGCAGGAGTTGGTGAAGACTGGTTATGTGCAGTAATGACAAATTCCATCAGTGTTGTTAACCTGACAATCTTATCCTTCAGCTATCGGTTCTCTTGCTCTAGATGCTCCATAATCTTTAGTTGATTAGCGCAAGTATTATAGTGGTGAGTCAGCTTGGCTGATGCACAGAAGAAGAATTGATAAGACATTCGGCGGAAGAAACTTGTTATGCAAATGATGCATGAATTGCAATGTTTTTTATTATTTAATTTCAAGGAACATATGAAGTTTCATTTGCAAATATATATATATATATATATATATATATATATATATATATATATATATATATATATATATATATATATATATATATATATATATATATATATATATATATATATATATATATATATATATATATATATATATATATAATATATATATATATATAATATATATATATATATATATATATATATATATATATATATATATATATATATATATATATATATATAATATATATATATATATATATATATATATATAATAACAATAATTTGATTGACCATAAAAAATCTCTTTTCATTCATAAAATTAGAAGGATTACACTGAGTACAATTTCAGAAACCAAAATACAAATACAAGAGAAAAGGAAACTAATCATCCTAAGGATCCCTTAGCAACTGTATCAGATGATATGGCTATGGGTGCATACTTCCTTCAGATGCATCGAATCTCGAACTCAAAGGATATCTTCATCTGAGCCTTCTTAAGAACTAGCTGATCAACAATCTTCTTCCAAGCACCGGAAGGTTGAGGCATACTAGAGGAAGATAGACCATCTGGCTCTCTCTGTCTTTTCACTGCTCAATCCTCAAGAATCTCAATAAGCGCATCCTTGTCTTTCGACTCAAGTTGCAACTCTTCATGCTTTCGGCTCAAAGCATGGAACCGCTCTTCCTACGTCTCTCTCTCTCTCTCTCTCTCTCTCTCTCTCTCTCTCTCTCTCTCTCTCTTGTTTCATCTTAGTGAGTGCGTCTTCCAACTCCTCTACATCTTGGTTAGGGAGATTTGATGGCTCAGCCACAACCAAATACATAGGTATTTCACAAGCATACAACCTCTTCAGCTCCAAAGCTCTCTTCTTTACCTAAAGAGTGTAAGCTTCCAAAGCTACACAGTTGTGCGGTCCAAGATCGGATCTTCCATTCCTACGCACATTATGCCAAGCATGTATCATCCTCTGCTTCAAATGTTGGAGATCTTTACCCAATTGATAGAAAAAACCTTCTACTGAGTGTTATTTGGTTTATCTCTCAAGGGGAACCCCAGTTGAGGACGAGCCAAAGCAGGGTTGTAGTTGATTCCTCCTCGTGTACCAATGAGGGACACATTAGAGAACTCACCACAATTGTCAATAATATCCATACTACTCAATATAGAACGATACCAAACAATATCACCATCAGTGAGAGACATAAGTCTCTGAGACCATCATAGACATTGCTTGTTCTCCAAGAAAGCATGTGTCTGAGGCAAGTGCGAAATAAACCATTTATACAGAAGAGAAACACATCACACAATAGTCCCACCACCTTTAGAATTCCTCAAATGCAAAGATAAATACATGTCACCCAACATAGTAGGCACAAGATTCCCAATCAAGAAATTTCTAATGGTGTTAACATCAACAATATCGTCAATGTTATGGAACAAAGCTAAACCATAGATGAGCACTACAAAGATAGCTTCAAAAGCATCCACACTACTGGCTTGAGCTAAGACAATAGCTTTTCCAATGAGGAACTCAGAAGTAAACTCAAGAATACCTCCTTTCTTCACCCAATGAGCCTCAATCTCAAATTTCTTCAAATGAAGAGCTTTAGCTATGATATGAGATCTGGGAATTTTCTCTAATCCACTAAAAGGTACTTTATCAGATACGGGTGATCCCAAAAGATGGGCATACTCCTCTAACATAGGCATAAGCTGATAATCAAGAAAAGTGAAGCATCTACAGAGAGGGTCATAGAACTGAACCAAAACACTCAAAAGTCCTTCAACCACATCAATAGATAATACATACAAGAGTTTCCCATGACATTGCTTGAAGTCTAAGGGATCTAATACAAAAGATGACAACTTCCTTAGCTCTTTCAAATCGGGACATCTGAAATTTTACTTCTTAGTGTTCTTTCGACCACAATCCATGGTCTGAAAATATTTGCAAATAAGACCTTAGTTCTTTCCACACAATACCATGAAAAAAGGGAGACAAACAATCTCACTAACTAGAATGCTATGCCTTTTGTGTCAAAATTTAATGCGAGGTTAAGCAATCGTAACTGGACTTATGTAGAAGTCACAACTATTTGAGGCCGGGCAATCGAATTTTGGTGTTAATGCATGTTAGAGACATAGTATGATGAACTATGCTCATGAAATATACCATACACAAAAAGAATATGCAAAGTGGGGGACATAATCTCATCCATACTTATGTTGACTTTGCAATCAACTAGCCTTAGGATATTGAGATATTATAGGTCCATGAGATGAATGCATAAAGAAGGGGAATGAGATGAAGAGGGAGGAGGAATGGATCAAACACAAATTGGACAAAGGAGGACTATTACCATGTTAAGATCATTCATTCATTTTGGATGGAATGTACATTCCATCAATCCCCTAAATCTAATGATCTTAACCTAACAAAGTCAAATCAACCTTGACCAATGCCCAACAACACAAGTCAAACTCACAAAGGCAATTAAAATGGCTCTACATAATTAATTTGGAATTTAAACAATTAAAAATATTTAAAATAATGCATTAAATTAAATACGGTTGGTCAATTTCCTAAAACCTCATAAAAACACCAAAGAAATGGCCATGAGATTTATCATAGGTCAAACAAGGTTAAAGAACCTTGAAGAAAAAATTTCAGAATTTTTGGAAACTTAAAAGTATTTTTAAACAATTAAAAATATTCACAAAATCAATTAAATCATGAAAAATATTAATAATGATCCAAAAAATAATTTTAATTATGAAAACGAAAGAGGATTTTATTTAAATTTTTTTAGTGAAACTCTCATATTTTTTGGATCAATATTAAAATTAATATGAATTAATGAAAATCAAAGGAATAAAAATAAAAATCAGATAATCAAAAAAACGTGGACCACTTGATCCCCCTCATTAGTTAAGGTGGCAGATCAGGTGGTGGAGAGCGTGTGTTCCATGATGCGCTTGAGTCAACTGATCACACGCAGGGTAATCACAAAGTATACTCCTGATTAAAACATTTTAAACTCATTTAATGGCTCTTCACACTTCGAGCGCACCGTCGGAGCCAAAGGTCGGTCATCTTCTCCGATGACCCTGGCCGGACTAGTTCAATCATCACCACATCATAAATGAAAAAAGAGGACATGATCTTAAAGAAAAAATAGCGTAGATCACGAATATCACCTCAATTTTAACTAACTCCAAATATATATAGAGATACGTGGAGTTGAATTTTGAGGTGTGTCAACTGAGTTGCTTCGATTTAACCTCAAAGCAACTCAATCTTCTTGCCTACATTGGTAGGACTTCAGACAACCAATGATCCAAGAGAATTGATGAGAATTTAGAGAGAATCGTAGAGAAGAAAAATCTGGAAAAATATCTTCAATGTTGTGCATAAATGGATCTCCCTTGCTTCAATTCATGCTTGATCTTGCTTATGGAGTTTGTGGAAGTGGCTTAAGAGTAATGCAAAGCTTTGGATCCTGGAGTTTTTGAATCTCCAAACAGTGAGATTCAAACTCAAATTTTAGTTGAAATTTCTCAGGTTTTCCTTTAAATTGAGAGGGTTTGAAAGGTTGGGGGCAAAGCTGGCACGCAAGGTCCTTTGAACTAAGGCATTGGACCTTTATTTATAGCAATGGGAAGTGTTATTTGCACACTTGAAAAAATTCTCCAAACTTGGAAATGCAATGCACATGCTTGCATGGGCGTGTGCAGGCCCATGAAGCAATCCAAATAGGTCCATAATCAACTAAAATGAGGTCTGCGTGAAGCTTGGATGGCAAGGCAAAGTTATTTGAACATTTGAATCATGAATCTTGCCAACTGATACATGCATGTTTAAGCCATGCGAAGACCTATCAAACTTTGTCCAAAACGAGTGAATTATGACTATTTAGAAAGCTTATATCAAGAGGAATAACTCTTATGTTGAACACTTTTCCATTTGGAACTTGTATCATGGTTAATTTTGAGGTGGAAGTTTGGAAATTTCAATATGTCAAAATATTTTCTAAGTGTCAAGCCACATATTCAATTATTCCACCTTGCTTAACTTCTTATGTGAGCTCCAAATGAGAAAAGGGTATTCCTAAAAGTTGTATCTCTTTCAAAAAACTTAAAAATGGTCACAAATTTGACATCATTTGGATTTAGGATGAGTGAGTTATGCATTTTTGAAGTTGAGGAAAATCACTTGTTCAATGGTATTGGTCCAAAATGACCTATAACTTATCCTCATATCACATGCTCATAATAGCTGATTTAGCTCTCACTCCAAACATAAAAGTTGAATTAGACATATTGAATTTGATTGTGAAACTTTGAAATCTTTGATCTCATAAAAATTGAGCAAGTTATGGCCTTGGGAACCTGACTTTCAAATTAGGGTTTAGACAAAATGACCTATAATGTTTCAACATAGAAGATGACTTTCCAAGCAAAATTGGCTCTAGACCTAAACATGAAAGTTGTTTTGAATGTCATTTAGAGTAACTTTGATATTGAAATCATTTTCATATGATGAAAATTGTAGGAGATAGGGTCTAGGGAGACCCAGTTTTGATCAGATGAATTCATCTAGCCAACCACCATCAACCAACTTGCTAACTTTCAATTCTCTTGAGTTTTTAGGCTCATGGTAGATCATACATGCATAAGATTATGAATTTTTAAGTGGCCCTTGAAAAATTTGATCAATTGATGAGGAAGCTTGTTGAAGAAGTTACTCAAGAGACCCAGATGAACTAGGGTTTCCCAGGCAAACCAACTCCAAACTCTTGAAGAATGCTTGATCTAAATAATATATAGAAATCATGGGGACTCATATATAATGCCTAGAACCATTGTTTATCTTTCCTTGGTTGTGCTCTTAGCAATGAGGGTCCTAAACCCTATATGTGAACTTGATAGATCAATGGTGATCATGCCCTACCTACAAAAGAGTTAGACAAATGCAAAAGGCATATTTTTGGTATTTTGGTTAATAAAAATGATAATATACAGGTATGATATAATCACATGGTGCTTGGTGATCTCTCCCCAAACAAACCCAATGAAAGAGGGGTAAAGAGGATGCCAATGTATGATCCCAATGCTAATGCATATGATGAGATAGCATGAGGGATATTAAGGTCAAATTTGGGGTCTTACAGCTGCCCCTATTTAAGGACATTCTAACTGAGGCGGTGAAGGTTAAAATCTTCATATCGACTCAGTAGAATGGGCTTAAATAACAACATATAGAAACACGTTTTGGCCCCTATGAGACCTCATGATGCATATGATATGAATGTAAAATAAACTTTTTGTGGGGAACTATTGACACAAAGGAAAAGAAATCGGAGAGACTAAAGGTCCACATGAGCATAATGCATTCCATAAGGAAAACTCACTGGGAAGACACAGACTTTGGGGGATAAAAAAGGTTATACGTAGGCCAGGCTACGACTTAAAGACTACTGGGGGACTAGAGGAATTCCATGAAAATGGAAATACTCAGCCGGAGAGAAAAAAGAACAATTGTAGGGGAAACAAATAGATAAGGATAAAACTGAAATACTCTAATCATGTAGGAAAAGCAAATTCACTAAGGAAATATGCGCTCAACTCAACTGGGGAAGAAATAAACTTCAACACAGAAGGAACAAAAATTTATTCTAAACTACCTGTTACTGGGTAAAAGAGATAATAAAATTCTAACAGAAAAGACACCCATTACCGGTTAGGGTTAACATATCAAGGATGACTTACTGAGGGCCACCAAGGGGTATATTCATTACCAGTTACTGGGTAAAAATAGTCTTGCTGGGGAAAGCTGAAAATAAGATTTACAACTACTGGTTATTGGGCAGAAGACCAAACGGAAGAGAATATCCGTCACTGGTTAAAATGAACATATCAAGGATAAACTCAAAGGAAAGAAAATTTGTCATCGGTTAAGATGAACATATCAAGGATGATCTTTCCTGGAAATGTTAAGGAGGATATCCGTCATCGGTTAGGATGAACATATCAAGGATAAACCACCCGAACAAAAAGTAGGAATTACATCTATTGAATGCTGGATAGAATACCATCGAAGAGAATATCCGTTACCGGTTAGGATGAACATATCAAGGATAGACTCCGAGGGGAGAAAAATAGGAATTAAATCTATCAGTTACTAGATAGAAGACTACAAAGAGGATATCCGTCACCGGTTAAAGTGGACATATCAAGGATAAACTCTGCAAGTAGAGAAAAGTAGGATTTACAACTACCGGTTACTGGGCAGAAAATCGCAAAGGGAAGGAAACCCGTCACCGATTAGGATGAACATATCAAGGATAGACTCAAAGCAAGGGAAGAAAATATTTGTCATCGGTTAGGATGAACATCTCAAGGATATACTTCTTGGGGAAACGTGAAAACGAATCTGCTAGGGAGTAAAAGGTTACGTTTACCGGGTATTGGGCAAGAAGTAACAAACTGAAAACTAAGAATAATATTACTAGTTACTGGGTAATAAACTCTTAGGGGACCCAAAGCATATATCCAGGTAAGATCTAGAAAGAAACGATCAATCAAGACTCAACCCAATGAGGACATAACTTAAGGGGAGTGGTTCAATCCAGATAATCAACTGGGGAGGAAACTGAAACAAACATTCGTCCACGAGGAAATAACTCCGTGGGGAAAGCAGAAAGGCTAAAGTCTTTCTGCTTAAGGGGCTAACACTCTACAATTGAAGGAGGACAGACACCAAACTTGTATGGGGATAAGGTACCACCATAACAGAGAATAAGAATCACAAGAATGAATCTCAAAGTGCAATAATGAAGTTTTATGATTATATGTATATGCATATGTATATATGATGATCATGCTGACAAAAATGATCGCAAAGGATACAAAGATGTTGCGGACCTGAATCATCGATATAATTCTTGGCCAATCCACAAAAGAGGGAGACAACTGCTGGAGAAAGGGGAGATCAATATCCCAAAGGCTCAAACCTAGCTGGGGAAGGAGGAGATTTGCTGAGGAAAATTGTTCTGACTCCGTTGGAGACCAAATATGAACTCATCTGGGGAATAAATACTAACTCCGCAGGGGATCAATCAACCAACTTAGCTGGCGACTTCACCGGGGAAATGGCGAACAAAAATCGTCTGGAGAAATCAACAAACACCGAGTGTTGAACAATGTTGTCGGGGATAAAAGAGAAAATACGCCTATTGCTTGGGGAGAACCAATAATTCTCCACACTTAGGGCTTACTGCTTTCGAACCGCTATTGATATTGCTCTTAAATGAAATCGATTGCTTAAAATTCATGCTTTTATATGTTTAAGAAAAATTATTTGGATTTAAAACTTTAATTTTCAGAGATGATCATAATAAAATTTAAAACTATTTGGCTGGAATAAAAAAGAGTAGAAATAATTGGATAAAAGCTCAACTTTATTTAATAGAATAGTAGTCTGTAAATGACAAGACTCCATAGATCTTTACAAAGTTGAAAATGGTAATTTACATGGAAAAGAGGTACATTGAATACAATGATCACTAATCCTTCTATCAACTCTTGATATCCACTGTGCTCTTGACTGCTACTAGGGATCAGAATTAACCGTTGTGCTCAAGAACGTCTTCAAAATTGAAGACCAGTAGGATGCAGTTACTTGCCATAATCCCTGATTTTTGCATAAATTGCCCCAAGGTGGGGTACTCAATTTATCCGGAATTTTTTTTTCTGTTTTATGTCTCTAATTTTTTCCTGGATCACCCTTTCGGGTTTTCAATCCACCGAGACGCTTTTTTTTTGCCTAAGTCGCCCTTTCGGGTTTTCAACTTAGCGAGTTGTTATTTTTTTAGGCGAAGTATTTCTTGACTGCATCTGTGTTCACAGGACGAGTGAACTCTTCATCATCCATAGTTGTAAGAATCAAAGCACCGCCCGAAAAGGCTCTTTTAACATCATATGGGCCTTCATAATTAGAAGTCCATTTGCCCCTAGAATCTGGTTTAAAAGATAGAATCTTCTTGAGCACAATGTCACCTTCTCTGAACACACGAGGTTTGACCTTCTTATCAAAAACTTTCTTTATCCTCTATTGATATAACTGACCATGACACATGGCAGTCAATCTTTTCTCTTCAATCAAATTCAGCTGATAATACCTAGCCTGACACCATTCAGCCTCAGTCAACTTGGCTTCCATGAGCACACGTAATGAAGGGATCTCAACCTCTACGGGGAGCACTGCTTCCATACTGTATACAAGAGAGAAATGGGTTGCCACTGTTAAAGTGCGGATGGATGTACGATACTCGTGCAAAGCAAATGGGATCATCTCATGCCAATCCTTATATGTTACAACCATCTTTTGAATAATCTTCTTGATGTTCTTATTTGCAGCTTCAACAACCTTATTCATCTTGGGTCTGTAGGGAGAAGAATTATGATGTGCAATCTTGAAGTCTTTGCAAAAAGCTTCCACCATATTATTGTTCAAGTTCGATCCATTATCAGTAATGATCTTACTTGGCACACCATAACGGCATATGATCTGATTCTTGATAAACCTTACAACAACTTGCTTGGTTACATTTGCATATGATGCCGCTTCAACCCATTTTGTGAAGTAATCAATTGCCACCAAAATGAAACGATGCCCATTCGAAGCTTTAGGCTCAATCATGCCAATCATATCAATTCCCCACATGGAGAAGGGTCATGGGGAGGAAATGAAGTTCAATAGTGTCGATGGAACATGAATCTTATCCGCATAAATTTGACACTTGTGGCATATCTTCACAAACTTGCAACAGTCAGATTCCATTGTCAGACAATAGTAACCTGCTCGCAACATCTTCTTCGCCATTGCATGTCCATTGGAATGTGTACCAAAGGAACCTTCATGGACTTCAGTCATCAATAGGTTTGTTTTATGTCTATCCACGCATCTGAGCTAAAATCGTATCAAAATTTCTCTTGTACAAAACATCACCATTCAGGTAAAAATTGTCGGCTAATCATCTCAAAGTCTTCTTGTCTTTCAACGATGCTCCAGACAGGTAAATCTGACTTTGGAGGAAACACTTGATATCAAAATACCACGGCTTTTCATCTTTGACTTCTTTAATAGCAAACACATGAGTTGGCCTATCAAGGCGCATCACAGCAAATTGGGAACTTCATTCCAATATTTCACCATAATCATTGATGCCAACGTTGCGAGAGCATCTGCCATCCGGTTTTCATCTCGAGGGATATGATGAAACTCAACTTTTGTAAAGAAAGTTGAAATCCTCCTCGCATAATCTCTATATGGTATCAAACCGGGTTGATTCATCTACCTTTCACCTTTGATTTGATTCACCACCAAAGCTGAATTGCCATAGACGTCTAAATACTTGATTCTGAGATCAATGGCCTCTTCAAGCCCCATAATGCAAGCTTCATATTTTGCCATATTGTTCATACACTTCAAAGTCAATCTAGTTGTAAATGGAAAATGTGTGCCTTGAGGAGTAATAATCATTACCCCAATGTTATTACCATATTGATTAACAGCTCCATCAAATACCATGCCCCAACGGGAACCAGGTTCTGGCCCTTCTTCAAGCAATGGTTCATCACAATATTTCACTTTCAAGTACAAGATCTCTTCATTATGAAAATCATACTGCACTGAATGGTAATCTTCAATTGGTTGGTGGGCCACATGGTTAGCCAAGACACTACCTTTGATCGCTTTCTCAGATCGGTATTCAATATCATACTCTAACAACAACATCTATCAACGGGCAATCCTACTAGTTAAAGCAGGCTTCTCAAAAAATATACTTGATTGGATCCATTTTGGATATTAACCAAGTGGTATGATTCAACATATACTGACGCAAACGCTTAGCTGCCCAAGCCAATACGCAACAAGTCTTCTCTAGCATAGAATACTGAGTCTCACAGTCGGTGAACTTCTTACTGAGGTAGTAAATTAAGAATTCTTTCTTTCCAGTCTCATCTTGCTGACCAAGAACACAACCCATACTCTCTTAAAGCACAGTCAAATACATGATCAATGGTCTTCCTTCAATAGGTGGAGACAGAATCAGAGGCTCAAGCAGATACTCCTTGATATTGTCAAAAGCTTTATGACAATCTTCGGTTCAATCACAAGACAGATCTTTCCAAAGAAGCATGAATATAGGCGCACATGTGGCAGTCATGTGTGAAATGAATCTGGAAATGTAACTCAAGCGGCCGAGAAAACCTCTGACTTGCTTCTCAGTTTTGGGCGCAACATCTCTTGTATTGCTTTGACCTTGGCAGGACCAACTTCAATACCCTTCTCGCTGACAATAAAGCCCAATAACTTACCAGAACGAACACCAAAAGTACACTTATTGGGATTCAAGCAGAGTTTATACTTCCTCAAACGCTGGAATAGCTTCAACAAATGCTTAACATGTTCCTCTTCGTCAATAGTTTTAGCAATCATATCATCAACATAAACTTCAATCACTTTATGCATCATATCATGGAAAAGAGTAGTCATTGCTCTTTGGTAAGTTGCGCCAACATTCTTCAAACCGAAAGGCATCATTCTATAACAGAATGTTCCCCAAGGTGTAATGAATGTGGTCTTCTCCATATCTTCAGGTGCCATCTTGATATGATTATATCCGTAAAATCCGTCCATAAACGAAAAGACTTTGAATTTAGTTGCATTGTCTACCAACATATCAATGTGTGGCAGAGGGAAATCATCTTTCGGATTAGCTTTGTTTAAATCTTTGTAATCAACACACATACAAACTTTTCCATCCTTTTTTGGTAAAGGCACAATATTGGACACCCACTGCGGATACTCAGCGGTCACAAGGAAACCTACATCAATCTGCTTTTAAACTTCTTCTTTGATTTTCACTGCCATATCAGGATGCGTTCTTCTCAATTTCTACTTGACTGGCGGGCATTCTGGCTTCAACGACAATCTATGCTCCACTATCTCAGAATCCAACCCAAGCATGTCTTGATAGGACCAAGAAAACACATCTGAATACTCTCAGAGAAGATCAATCAACCCCTTCTTAACATATGGACACAATCGATACCCAATCTTGACTTCCTTCACATCATCCTCGGAACCTAAGTTGACTAACTCAATCTTCTATTTGAATGGATGAATGGCTTTTCCTTCATGCTCAAGAAGACGAGACAATTCATCACTAACTTCTTCACCACTTTCCTCCTCAACATCAAACACATGGAATTCAGAATTTGGAGAAGGAGAGGGATCATTGTATTCAATGGGGTTAGAAACCAACCTGCATAATGATTTGATATTTTGATTTTAGAGAAGTGAATTTGTGACCAAATATTATGCAGATGGACAATTATATTATTTATTTATGTTTTTTGTGATTACCATTCTCAGAATAAAGAAAAAAGTAAAAAATAAAACATCATAGATGTGGATGAATAGAATTATACTTTATTAATGATCAAATTGAAAATGCTCGAACAATGTCCAATTCTCCCTTAGGCATAGGAGAATGATTTTTGAAAAAAAAAGTAATTACTTAGAATGATGCATAATAACAGGAATATCAACAGTCCAATTGTTGCAAGCCTTTCCATGTGTCACAAAATTGGTGCAGTCTTCCTCTTTGTCATCCTCTAGCATAACAACTAAGTGTTGTTTATTGCCATGAATGAACCCTCCGCTACGGAAGCTGAGTTACACATCATCAGATCTAGCAGTTGACGAACCTTGCTGGAACCCCAAACCGACTTTGTTCTTATTATCGGAGATCTCTACCATCTTCCCCCACTGATCAATATTTCCATCTTCAACAATCTTTCTTGAATCTTTGAATGAGGACATATGTGCCCCAACTCTCTTTTCAACAACAATAGATAAGGCTTGAAACGAAGTTCCAACCTCATCCTCAACTTCAACATAAGAGAAAGATGACAGGTGGCTGACTAACAGTGCCTTCTCCCCGCCAACAATAACTAGTTTCCCATTCTTGACAAATTTGAGATTTTGATGCAACGTGGATGTAACAGCTCCCGCCTCGTGAATCCATGGCCTTCCCAATAAAAAGTTATAGGCCGAGTGGATATTCATTACTTGAAAAGTAATTTGGAAGTCACTCAGACCTATCTTCACCAGAAGGTCCACTTCACCAATAACTGTTTTGCACGAACCGTCAAAAGCTTTGACGATCACGCCATTATATCTCATAGGCGCTCCTTGGTGTGACAACCTTAACAATGTTGACTTTGGCAACATATTCAACGAAGATCCGATGTCAACTAACACATTTGACAAAGCGTCATCTTTACAGTTCATGGAGATATGCAAAGCCAAGTTATGATTCCTACCCTCCTCGGGGAGTTCTTCATCATAGGAACTGAGATTATTATAGGAAGTGATGTTAGCTACAATATGATCGAACTGATCCACCATAACATCATATTCCACGAAAGCTTGCTCTAGAACTCTCTGTAGTGCCTCCCTGTGCACTTCAGAATTCATCAACAAAGACAATACTGGAATCTTGGAGGGGGTTTGAAGCAATTACTCTACCACATTGAACTCACTCTTCTTAATCAGCCTTAGTATCTCATCATCGTCATTAGGCTTCAAGCCGCTAGATGCACCAGATTGAGACCTTAGAGCATTAACTAATTATACAACATGCACATCTACCTTCTTATTGATAGTCAAATCTTATACATTCTTTGGGAACACCGACCCAAACACACGACCACTACGGGTCACCTTAGTAACATCAGCAATGCTTACAACAAAACTGGTCGTAGGCAAAGGAACCTATTGACCATCTTTCACCATAGTCGCATTATACTGATACGAGATAGCTTTATCAGATGCATACGGGACTGGACCCGCCAACCGTATAACCAACGGCGATACCGATCTTTTGCTGACACTATTACTGCTGTTTATATCATACTGGATGACCACTCTCTCAGGACTCTTGAAAATTGGTACAATAACATTGACATCGTCATCTATGTGACAGGATTAAACAATCTGGATCAATCCTGTTGGTGTAAGCCCTAGAGGCTAATACTTTTGGTACTTGTATCGAATTATTTATTAATAATAAAAGGGTTTTTCTTTATTATGTTTGTTTAATAAAGTCCCTAGAATAGATAGTCCGTAGAATGTATCAAGTGTGACTTAATCATGAGATCATATTAAACATAAGGACACTATTCTTAAAGTATCCGTAGTCGAGCTTTATTATGAAGTGGGATAACATTAAAGCATTAAGACTATTATGTATATAAACTGATGATCACATCTCATAGATCATGGATAAGGAGTTATCAAGTCTTAAACATAGGTATGAATATTAAGAGTAATATTTATACTGGATTGACACGCTATGAGAATACTATATAGAATGTTATGCAAAGTGTCATAAGTTATTCTCATGGTGATAATGGTGTATACCACCCTTCGACCTGAAACCACTATGGATCCTAGATGTAGAGTCGAGTGCCTTATTGCTGATCAAACGTTGTCCGTAATTGGATGACCATAAAGACAGTTGATGGGTACTCCACGAAGCATGCTAAGGGACATGAGTGACCTAGATGGGATTTGCCCATCCTGCGTAACAGGATAAATGTCTATGGGCCCAATATTGAACTGGACAAGGATGACACGGTCTATGCCTTGTGTTCAATATAGACATAAGGGCAAAAGGGTAATTGTACACATAAATATTATCACAGAAGGATTTGTCAGATCACATGACATTTTCGTGTCTTGGGTAGCAGTGATGTGTTGCTAGATACCGCTCACTATTTATTATGTTAAATACGTGATTTAATATAATTGCCAATGCCGCGAAAACCTACAGGGTCACACACAAAAGGACGGATTGATGAGAGATATAGTAACTAAGGAATACTGTAATGTACGGTGCACTTAAGTAAATTGTAGAACATTGTAAGGTACGGTGTGTAGCGGGGTATTCGTTACCATTAGAGATATTGACTAAATCCAAGGTAAATCATACAAGTCGAGTCGCCACCGCACTTCTATTTACCCAAAGGAATGGTTAGAAAGCGAACAAAAACCTAAAAGTTTTATCGAATCAAAAACTAGTAAAAATGTCAGAGATCTGGGTAAGGGGGTTGGTTATGCAATGGGAAGGTGTTAGGCACCCAAAGCATCCTAGGTACTCCTAGGGAGCCCTTTTCACATTTGTTGCAAAGGTTGTTGTTTTTTTTTTTGAGAATTTATTTGTGCAAACATGATTGAAGGGATGAGAAAAGCGTGTATGTTTATCTAATGTACTACTTACTAAAAGAAGGGTCAAAAGAAAATGACTCGCACGGACGTCGCATCCACTGCATATGTATCTCATCTGAATAGGAGAATCAGAGTCTTCGTAGCTCGGCTACCTATGGGTTAAAGAGGAGTGTGCTCGCTAAGACATCGCGTCTTATGCCTACATATCTCATCTGGGATGAAAATCAGAGTAAAACGTAGTTCGACCAACTACGGGGTTATGGATTGGGTTTTGGACGAACGACGTTACTACGCAATCTACCGGATGCTCGACCTTTGGAGACTTACTCGCCTGTAGTAGAAGGAGATAACGTGTTCTTAGGAGAAGAAAAATCAATAGGTTTGTTTGCGTTTTAGGAACGCTCATGCAAAAGGGGTCCTGGACAAAGGAACCTGCATAAAGTAAACACACAAAACATTGCCTCCTATCGAGGTCTTCCAGCTAAGAAAGTGGTAAAATGCAAAAAAATGTAAAAGTACCACACGGATGAAGATCCGAGGTAACAGAAATTAAAGGAACGAGAAACCCAGGGATCCTTCCAAGCTAACACCATCAAAGAAAGTGGGTCAGTACAGGTAATCGGAATAAACCTCCAGATGATATCCCACAAATAAAGTGGGAAACCACGCAAGCCATCTCTGCAAGAGTCATATGAGCCCTCACAAAACAAAACTCAACAAACAGGTTAGAGAAACAAGATAGGGTAATCAAGAGTTGCCCCCAAATCAAAATGTAACCACATGAATCATGCCATTAAAATTCACAAAAAGCTCACAAAAAGCAACCAATGGTAGGAGGCCTAAACCTCTTGTCAAACACATGCATCAAAAGGGTATCAAATTCACCCATAATACCTCATACATTCAGAGCATTCAAATTAAAAGCATAAAGTAATGGGAATAAGGCAAACCTGATTGGAGAGACCGATGAAATTGAATTGTCCAGTTGGGTTTGCAAAGCAATCTGAGGGTTTATATGAGAGGGAATTGGTTCTTTGCCGATGAGTTCCCTTCAGTCTCTGGAGGTTGCTCTGAACTTTGTTAGCTCTTCTCTCACTTTCTTTTTCCTGCCAGGGTAATAGGAATAGGATGGAATTTTGTTTCACTGAAACTCTGAATTTATAACCTGGTTTTTGTGGACCTGTGGGCTCAAATGAGAGAGGCCCAAGTCCAAAATTTTTTGTTATATTTTATTTTATTTATTTATTTATTCATTTTATTTTTTTTCGTTTTTCATTTTTTTTTTTAAACACGTGGGCTTCGCCTACCGAGCATGACAGTTCAAGAAATTCCTCTGAGCGTAGGTGATTCTGGTGGCTTTTCTTGGGACTCGCTAGGCGACCCATTCTGCTTGCCTAGCGAGCATGACAGCTCATGAACAAACTTTTGCTCCTTCAAGATTAACGTTTTGACTGCCGAATAGACCCCATTTGAACCTGTTGGAAGTATCTCAAGCCATCCCCTTGGGTTGATTGATCATCTAAATAGAATCCACAAAGTGTCTTGGATGATACTCAAGCTTCAAACAAAAGATGTTAGTGACACATTTTTGTGCTTTTGATTAGTAAACAAAAGTAAGAGAAACAATGATGTATAATTCAAGCATGCTTGGTGATCTCAAACCAATCACAAGGAGTCCCACCCAAAGGCAAAGGGAACCAAGATGCTAAAGATCCTTGAGGCAATGCAAATGCAATGTTATGATGCCATGAGGGATCTTAGGGTCAAAATTGGGGTCTTACAGATGCCCCTATTTAAGGTCATTCTAGCCGGAGAAGTGAAGGTTAAAATCTTCGTCTCGACGGGGTAGAATGGGCTTAAATAATAACAAAGAGACGAATTTTGGTCCCTAAGAGACCTCATGATGCAAATGTAGGTATGAAAAATGGTAGCACTCTTTGGAGATATGTGTCCACAAAAGCAAAGAAATCAGAAGCCACTAATAATCCATATGAGCAATTCACTCCATGGGACCAAGACCCTGGGGACTCTCCTGGGGATAGAAATGGGATAAAAATGCGCGAGCAGGTCACGACTCAAAGCGTGGGGAACAGAATTCCAAAGGGAAAAAGATCCAATGGAAAGACTCGAGCTGACTCGAAGATGCATGTATTGGGGAATATGCCAATACAGCAAAAAACTATCCACAGCGGATACTTCGAATAAAATCCGGATGAAAATAATCCACTAAGGGACTTCGCTGGGGATGTCCACAAGGACACTCCTGGGGAAGCAGCGGGACGAGGTATTACCGATTACTGGGTAATAAGCTCAAGGAGACATGTGATTTGAACGCCAGGTATGAGGGTGAGAGATACAACATGCTCAGGAAGAGATGAATATCCAAGACCGGTATAAGGGTGAGAGATATCAAAACTTCAAAATGTCTGAGAAAAACCTAAAAGGTATACTTCAACTCAGGGATTCTGACTCCACAGGGGACAAAAAGTCATAATAGGGAGCAGAGAGGAAGAAACACCAGGGATACCGGTTACTGGGCATATAATAGGTGACCAACCAAGGCGTGAATTGGGGAATATTCCCAAAACACTCATCATCCAAAAGAGGGCTAAAAACAAACTCGATTACAGGATGGATATTCGACTCCACAAAGAGGATATGAATCTTACTCAATTGGGGAAGAACAAAAGGCTTCAGACCCGAGAGTGCATGAGATATACTATCTATTACCGTCAGAACGTAGATAATATACTCGCATGGACGATTATCCACAACCGGTTACTGGGTTAATAAAGGATAAATCGACCGAAAAGAAAAGGCATCGGGATACCGAAACTAGGTATATAATGATGACCAATTCAGGGGAGAAACAATCGTTACCAACAACAATAAGGTAGACGAGAGATGACCCGCTGGGGATAAATTGCGTAATCAGGGCAATTATCCAAGCAGATGAGGGGATATCATCACCGAATATTGGATGAAGATAACTGTCACCAATTAAAGATAAGCAAAAATAGTTACTCTGCAAAAAGGGAAGAAATAGGGTTTACAACTACCGGTATGAGGGTAGAGAAACACAGACTCCGCCGGGGATAATAATTACTAATTATTGAGCAATTATTCATTTACCACGGGGAAACAGGAAAAGAGTCTCAAGAGACCGATCTAGGATCAAACTAGATAGGCACACCAAATCAAGACTTGTCCCGGTGAGGATATAACTCAATGGAGAAAACCATCCCAATATATGTGTTGGGAAGGAACAAAAACAATCAACATCCACGAGGATATAACTCGGTGGGGAAAACCATCCCAATATATGTGTTGGGAAGGAACAAAAACAATCAACATCCACGAGGATATAACCCGGTGGGGAATATGGAAGAAAGGATAGACGCTTTCTGCCTATGGAGCTGACTCTATATGGAGAGATCAGACACACACATCTGCTTGGGGAAATATATCACCAAATAGCAGGAGACAACAAACAACGATATATGGCAAAGAATGCAACATGAATATCTGAATGTTATAATTATGCATGTATATGCGTGGCTTATGTATGATGTATGCTGACAAACAGACATATCTAACACAACCAGGTCCAGGAATCAACCACCCGGTACTACATCTCAAGAGAGAAAGCCAATTTCACCGGAGAGTATCCAATCTGTTGGGGATCAGAGATACCAGGAAGCAAAGAACTCTGCAAGGGATGAATCATCAATCATTCCGCTGGGGACGAGAGTTATCACAGACAAGGTCCACCACACCAACAACTCTACTGGGGAATCTATCCGAGGAGATAAAGGATTTATCAGGATCAACCACCAAATATCGCTCTTGCCCAAAAAGATCCAAGCTGCTGAGGAAGAAAGATTGTTACTCTGCTGAAGGGAAGAGAGGTGACTCTCAACAAGCAATCCACTTGGTAGGATAAACCACAAGGGGTTCCGGAGGGAAGAGATACAGTCATGCCAGGAATATGGACAAAAATCTTACCCTGCTGGGGATCGTACCACCCTTGGCAGAGCACTGGGGATCTCCTAAGTATCCTTTCGTCATTGTGAAGGTTCACTTTGTTTAAAAACAAATTATAAAAAAATTGATTGTTTGAAACAATGATATTTTCTTACTCAAAACATGCAAAACATTTGTTGAATAGAAACAGATAAGAGTGTCAATAATTGGATAAAAGGCTCAAATTTATTTGATAGAATGGTAGTCTGCGAATGGCGAGACTCCATAGATCTTTACAAATTTGAAATTGGTGATATATATTGGAAGAGGGCTACATTGAACATAATGACCATTTCTCCACCAATTCTAAATCCGATGTATTTGAAGCTTTGGCTGATAATGAGCAAGGATTTCTGACGGACGACAGTTGTAGAACAAAGTCTTGTCAGGATGTAGTTACTTGCCAAATCCCTAATTTTTGCCTAGATTGCCCCAGGATGAGGTACTCAATCTAGCGGGATACAAATATTCATTTTTTTTCATGTCCCTAACTTTTGCCTGGACCGCCCTTTCGGGTTTTCAATCCACCGAGACGCTCATTTTTGCCTAAGCCGCCCTTTCGGGTTTTCAACTTAGCGAGCTATTCAGTTTTTATTTTTTAGGCAAAGTATTTCTTGACTGCATCTGAATTCACAGGACGAGTGAAATCCTCCCCATCCATAGTTGTAAGTATCAAAGCACCGCCTGAAAAGGCTCTCTTAACAACATATGGACCTTCATAGTTTGGAGTCCACTTGCCCCTGGAATCGGGCGCGAAAGACAAGACTTTCTTGAGCACAAGGTCACCTTCTCGAAACACACGAGGCTTGACCTTCTTATCAAAAGCTTTCTTCATCCTTTGCTGATATAATTTACCATGGCACATGGCAGTCAATCTCTTCTCTTCAATCAAGTTTAGTTGGTCATAACGACTCTGAACCCATTCAGCATCAGTCAACTTGGCCTCCATCAAGACTCTCATTAATGGGATCTCCACCTCTACTGGGAGTACAACCTCCATGCCATAAATAAGAGAGAAAGAGGTTGCCCCTGTTGAAGTGCGGACAGATGTACGATAGCCATGCAAAGCGAATGGTAGCATCTCATGCCAATCTTTGTACGTAACAACCATCTTCTGGATAATTTTCTTGATATTCTTGTTAGCAGCTTCAACAGCCCCATTCATCTTGGGTCTGTACGGAGAAGACTTATGATGTGCAATCTTGAATTCACTGCACAACTCTTTCATCATCTTGTTATTCAAGTTAGATCCATTATCAGTAATGATCTTATCTGGCACACCATATCGGCATATGAGTTGATTCTTGATAAACTTCACGACCACCTGCCTGGTCACATTTGCATACGACGCCGCTTCAACCCACTTGGTGAAGTAATCAATTGCTACGAGAATAAATCTGTGTCCATTGGACGCTTTCGGTTCTATCATGCCAATCATGTCAATTCCCCACATGGAGAAAGGCCATGGTGATGAGATCACATTCAAAAGTGTCGGGGGAATATGAATCTTATCAGCATAAATCTGACACTTGTGGCATTTCTTCACAAATTTGCTTCAGTCAGACTCCATTGTCAGCCAATAGTAGCATGCACTCAACATCTTTCTAGCCATGGCATGTCCATTGGAATGAGTACCAAATGAACCCTCATGGACCTCAGTCATCAACAAGTCTGCTTCGTGTCTATCCACGCATCTGAGCAGAACCATGTCAAAATTTCTTTTGTAAAGCACTTCGCCATCGAGGTAGAAACTGCCTGACAATCTCCTCAAAGTCTTCCTATCTTTTACAGATGCCCCAGGCGGGTAAATCTGGCTCTGAAGGAAACACTTGATATCATAATACCACGGCTTATCATCTTTTACTTCTTCTACTGCAAATACATGAGTTGGTCTATCCAAGCGCATCACGGTAATATTGGGAATTTCATTCCAAAATCTGACCACAATCATTGAAGCAAGCGTAGCAAGAGCATCTGCCATCCGATTCTCATCTCGAGAAATATGATGGAAGTCAACCTCAGTAAAGAACGTTGAAATCCTCCTTGCATAATCTCTGTATGGAATGAGGCGAGGCTGATTTGTTTCCCATTCACCCTTAATCTGATTAACAACGAGGGCCGAATTACCATATACATTAAGATGCTTGATCCTTAGATCAATACATTCTTCTAATCCCATAATACAGGCCTCATACTCAGCCATATTATTCGTGCATTTGAAAGTTAGCCTTGTTGTAAAAGGAATATGCGCGCCCTGAGGAGTAATAATCACTGCCCCAATACCATTTCCATACTGATTTACAGCGTCATCAAACACCATACTCCATCTGGAACCAAGCTCTGGCCCTTCATCAAGTGTAGGCTCATCACAATCTTTCATTTTCAAATACAAAATTTCCTCATCCGGGAAGTCATACTGAACTGACTGATAATCTTCAATAGGCCGATGTGCCAAATGGTCAGCCAAGATACTACCTTTAATAGCCTTTTGAGCTCGATACTCAATATCATACTCAGATAACAACATCTGCCAACAGGCAATTCTCCCTATTAAAGCAGGCTTCTCGAAGATGTACTTGATTGGATCCATTCTGGATATCAACCAAGTCATATGATTTATCATATACTGGCGTAAGCGCTTAGTAGTCGAAGCCAAAGCACAACATGTCTTTTCAAGCATTGAGTATCGAGACTCACAATCAGTGAACTTCTTACTCAGGTAGTAAATAACATACTCCTTCTTCCCTGATTCGTCTTGCTGACCAAGGACACAACCCATCGAGTCTTCAAGAACAGTCAGATACATGATCAAAGGTCTTCCCTCTACAGGCGGAGACAGAATCGGAGGCTCAGACAGATATTCTTTAATACTGTCGAAAGCTTTCTAGCAATCCTCGGTCCAATCATGGGACTGATCTTTCCGGAGGAGCTTGAATATAGGCGCACATGTGGCAGTCATGTGGGATATGAATCTGGAGATATAATTCAAGCGACCAAGAAAACCTCGGACTTGCTTCTCAGTTTTGGGCGTAGGCATCTCTTGTATTGCTTTGACCTTTGTGTAAGACCCCAATTTTGTCCCTAAGATCCCTCATGGCATCAAATCATATCATTGCATTGCCTCAAGGATCATTGGACACCTTGCTTCCTTACCTGTGGATGGGTTATCTTTTGAGAGTGGTTCTTGATCACCAAGCATTGCTTGCATTTGTATGTCATTACTTTTCTTTTTATCACTAACCAAAAGTACAAAAATATGTCATCTAACCTTTGTCTTGCAGATGAAGCAATAACATGTCAAGGCAATGAAAGGCATTCACTGAGCAATAGATGGTGGTCATTCTTGAGATTTGAACCCCATGATCATTCACAAGAGCTCATATGAGCTATGATGTCATTTTGAAGCAAAATCCCAAGTGGTAGAGGCTTGAATCTCATCATAACATTTTCAGGTCATCTGAAGACCTAGAAAGTCAACTGCAAAGTCAACTGTGGATTTGGAGGTGGGAAGTGATTAGAAATACTTCATTCATGTTCAAACAAGTCTCATTTGACATTTCAAATACTCACATTGAAGAATTTGAGGTCCAGTCAAAAATTTCCCAAAATAGAAAGTGACCCATGATTTCAACTTTCCAAAAATGGAAGGGTTTTAGACCAACTTCAACTCAATCTTACATCATCAAAAAGGCTTCAAATGAAATTTTGTTGAACATGAAAGTTGTAGATCTTTCTCTCCCATTTCCAAAAAGACCAAGATCATGGATTTATGATGTGTGGTTGAGGAGATATGATCCAATCATGGCAAAGTGTGCTTGAAAGTTCAAATGGGCATATCTTTTGAACCAAAGCTCCAAAATGAGTGGTTCTTTTTGCATTTTGTTCATCATGGCTTGTAGTTTCCAAACATCTCATCATATAGCATGAAATCCACTTGCATGATCATGTGCTCACTCATGAAGTTTTTTGAAGGAAATTTCATAAGATCATTTTGGTTGATCACGTGCATAAAATATCACTTCCAAAGCTTGCATGGACTATTTTTAAGTGGTTTTGGGCCTTGTGTTGGTATTGTTCACGCATGCATGAAGTGCATGAGGTGAAAATACCAATTGATGCATACACCTTACAATTTATTAATCTTAATTGCATTTGGCTTAAACATGATTTAAGAATTATTAGCATGGGATATATAAGGTTAAACACAACTGCTTTCATCATTAACATTCATTTTTCAGATCTAGATTCAAAAATCATCAAATTTTTTCTCTCAAAATATTTTTCAAATTCTTCACACAAGAGCATTTTCTATTTATTGATTCATGATCATGAAGCATTTCTGAGTGGATTTGGACGTGAATTCGAAGCAAATTGTGTCAGTTTGGACCATACTCAAAGCTTGAAGCATCAATGGAGATTGTAAATTGAGCTGGATTCAGGTGTGCTGGAGCATCCAATTCATCATCAATCACATCAATAAGCATTGTGGAGAAGATTTGAGGCATTGCTGAGCTTCATAGAGCACGATTCCAGTCGCTGTTCTTCAAAGAGGTCAGGTTTCGAGTCCAATTATTTTGGAATTCATCATGATAATTGTGTAGATCTTTCATTGGTGATCATGCTGGTATAAAATTTTAGTGAATTGGTGCACTATACACGAAGTTATGCATGATTCAAGTTTTGGTGTCAAATTTTATTTCCTTCGATCCAAGATTGTTATGATGTTTTTGCATGATTTGGTTATGGATCTTTGATGTGCATAGAATGATGATTCAAATGGTGTATTTGTTTGTGATTTCTGGACACTTTTTGGATTTTCTGGAAATTCAGATGAAGTTCATCTTCATCTTCATCTTCAACCTATGAAGTTCATAGCATTTCCAGTTTTTGCTACGAATTGTTCATGTCCTGTTGCGAATTGGCTACGAATTCATGAGTTAGCTACGATTTCTGGAGAACGTGCTGCCAGGCTTAGGGCTTTAGTTAAACGATGCTGTTTTGGTGCTGAGCGCGCAAATTCAAATGTGGCAAGGGTTCGATACTGAGCGAGCGAGCTTTTTTCAAATTGCCATGCTATTTTCATACTTTCCCTCCCATTTTGCTATGCTTGGTCCATTTTGACTTCAAATTTTTTCCTCAACTTCAAAAAATCATATAAAATAGAAAAATGCACCAATTTCATCCCATTTTTTTACAAAATTCTCCTTATTCTGTCTAGTTTTTTATGAGCATAGATTTGCAAGTTGTGCCTGGCTGAAAAATCAATTTGCTCTAGGATGATTGAATACATATGCATGTGTGATATTGCTTTGATATTTCCATCATAAAATGCTCAAAAATAATCCAATGGCTTTGAAATTTTGTGTTTAGTTTCTAGACATGTTGATTTACATTTTGGCTTTGGTTTGACATTTTTCTAATGATACATTCCTGTTTTATGCATGTGTTAACTTGGTGTGACAATTTGTGTCACACCTTTGCTTGTCCAACTTGTACCATTTGATTTCTATGCTAAATGATGTTGGATGCTTCTGATTTTTTATATGTTGATCATGTTAGATATCTTGAATGAGCATGATTTTTTCCAAATTTATTTGAACCATTTCTGTTTTGATTTGAATTTTTCATTCATGATGATCACATATGAACTTTGAAATAGTCTTGGATTTCTTTTGATCATAAAATGCATTTGATGATTGATTTTGATGTGATCATTTTTAGGACTTGTCAATATGAGATTGAAGTTGCTTTGTGTTAAATTTCAGCTCCTGTTTTAAATTCTTTCTTCACCTTTGACCCTAGGCTTTGACCTAGTGGTTTGTTGCTTACATGTGAGCTTTGATTTCAGGTTTAAGCATCCAAATGCCATGGTTAATGATGCTTCACCACTTGAACATTGATATTTGCTTTTGATTGTTAACACTTGATGTTTTGTAGGTTGAGGACAACTCACTTGAGTTTGCCTTATGGTTTATGCCTTGTACATTGGGATTGACTGTTTGGTATTAATTATTGTCTGTTTGTCTGTATAGTTGAACTGATTGGTTTAGTTGTTTTCAGGTACCTAAGTTGCTTTAAGTTCATTTGAACTTTGCTTTGCTTGGTTGCTTAACCACTTAGGTATAATCCCTAATCTTCATGTAGTCTGGAAGACCTACTGTTATTGGTAGGCACCTGTCTGAAGCCCTCCTTAAGAGGCCATGTTCTTGTTTGTTTAAGTTTGTGCCAAGCAGGTAAAGTCCTCTTAAGAGGCAATTGGTAGATAAAAGAGATGTGTAATCCATCTCCTGCTACTCAGTGTGTCATTCACCTTGCTCACACCATGTGTTGATGCATTGTGAATAATAACCCAAGATCTTATAGAGTCCATCATTTATGGAGAAGAGTTCCTACTTTCTGAACTCCCGCACTTTATATTGTTTAAAGCTCTCCCAGGCCAGGGATAAGAGCCATGAGGCACACCCCTCATCTCCATTTCATCTGCTTCACCCTAACTCTCAATGTTAGGGTTAAGAGCTCAAAATACCCCATTCCAGTTGGCTGTAAAGCCTAACCTTGCTTGAGCCTAATTGATTGTGTATAGTGTGTGCTAATTGAATGATTTGTTGGCTTGTTTGCCCATATGTGCATAATTGTTTGTGTGTGCCTCAGTGCGTTGTTTTCATCATTGAGCATTAATGGTATATCATTTCATGATCATTGTTCATATCTTGGTGACACTTTGTTTGTCCATTGAGGAGTCAATTGTAATACCATTTATTGGCCATTGTTTCCTATGATTTGGTAGGAGTTGGGACTAAGACCATTGATTGGCACCCCATTTCCTTGGAGTCGAGTGTAAGACCATTTATTGGCAACTTGTTTCCTCTTGCTTATTGCATTTGTTTTGCTTGTTGTATGTGAGGAGTCAATTGTAAGTCCATTTATTGGCAGTTGTTTCCTATGATCATTCCTTGGAGACTAGTATAAGTCCATAGATTGGCATCTAGTATCCATCTTTGTTTTGTGAGGCTAGTATATATCCATTGATTGGTATCTGGTTTCATGTTCTCTTTGTTTTTGTGAGATTTGTGTAAGTCCATTGATTGGCATCCGGTATCCATCTTTGTTGGCTTTGCCTGGTACTTTGTTTATCTGTTATTTGCTTGTTGCCTTTTCCAAAGGAATCACTTGGATCATCTACATATGATCTCAAGAGGTGAACATCTAAGAAGTTTTACTTCCTCACCCTCCCACCTTTTGTTTCTTTAAAACTCCATTTGCATGTTGACCCAAAACCTGAAAAATATTATGCAAACATTTTCATTTCTTTTCAAACTAGAAACCTAGGCCTTAAGCCTTTAATTTTCAAACTTCATTTTTCATAACACTTCTTTTGAATTGAATTCTAATCATACTTTGACCATCTTTTTGTGAATAAATCTAATTGGTTAATCTAACTCATTCAATTGTTTTTGTGGCTCAAATCCACTTTCTTGATAAGTTTTCATACATTAGCCATAGGTTTGATTTATCCTAGTTGGTTGATGTTAATCTCACCTTTTGTCCTTAGTGATTGAATTGTAAGACTTCCTTGCTTATTATAGGGTTAACCCCTCACTAGCAAGTTGAAGCTTTTATCACATGGTGGACTTGTGGTTGTATAGGTTGAGTTTTCTCCCGTGGATAACGAAAGACCTTAGGGCTTTTGTTTTAAAATGAATTCATCCATGCTTTTTGGAAATCTTTTAGCCGAACTACGACGTTTTGATCCTTACCTTCCATGGAAAGGTACGTAGGCAACGGGTTCATCCGTTCAAACACAAAAATAATAAATTGTACATTCTTTGCTCATCCCTTCAATCATGTTTGCACAATAAATATTTCATAAACAAATAACATTTCGTACAACAAGTTGTGAAAAGGGCTCCCTAGGAGTACCTAGGACGTTTTGGGTGCCTAACACCTTCCCATTGCGTAATTAACCCCTTACCCAGATCTCTGATCTTTTCATTAGTTTTCTATGTGTAAAACTTCTTAGGCTTTTGTTCGCTTTTTAGCCATTCCTTTGGATAAATAAAAGTGCGGTGGCGACTCGATCCTTTGTATGCTTTGCTTTTGATTTAATCAATAAATCATAAAGTGACGAATACACCGCTACACTTTGCAGAATCAACCTCAATACCTCTTTCACTAACAATGAAGCCCAATAACTTGCCAGAACGGACTCCAAAATGTACACTTGTTGGGATTCAGACGAAGCTTATATTTCCTCAAACGCTGGAAAAGCTTCAACAAATGCTCTACATGTTCAACTTCCGTTCTTGACTTAGCAATCATATCGTCAACATATACCTCAATCTCCTTGTGCATCATATCATGAAACAAGGTGGTCATAGCTCGTTGATACGTGGCTCCGGCGTTCTTCAAACTGAAGGGCATCACTCGATAACAAAATGTTCCCTAAGGTGTGATGAATGTTGTCTTCTCCATATCCTCGGGTGCCATTTTAATCTGATTATATCCGGAAAATCCATTCATAAACGAGAAGACTTTGAATTTAGCTGTATCGTCTACAACATATCAATATGTGGTAGAGGGAAATCATCTTTCGGACTAGCTTTATTCAAGTCTCTATAGTCCACACACATCCGGACTTTTCCATCTTTCTTAGGCACGGGCACAATATTGGCCACCCATTGAGGATATATAGAAGTCACCAGAAACCCCGCATCAATTTGCTTCTGAACTTCCTCTTTGATCTTCACTGCCATATCAGGATGAGTTCTTCTGAGCTTCTGCTTTACAGGCATGCACTCAGGCTTTAGAGGTAGGAAATGTTGCACAATATCAGTATCTAGACCAGACATGTCTTCATATGACCAGGCAAAGACGTCAACATATTCTCGTAGCAACTTAATGAACCCCTTCTTAACAGATTCTTCCAGAAGTGCCCCAATCTTTACCTCTCGCACACAATCTTCAGACCCCAAGTTGACTGTTTCCAGATTCTCAAGATGCGGCTGAATGATCTTCTCTTCATGCTCAAGTAGCCGGGTGATCTCATCAGGAATCTCTTCAACATCATCTTCCTCTGCCTCAAATACAGGGAATTCAAATTTGGGAGATGGTGTTGGGTCATTATGTTCAATGGGTTTAGAAATCAACCTGCATAATGATTTTTGGATATGAAAAGCTTTTAGAAATCAAACAAGGAAAATCATTATGCAGATGAGAAGATTGATTTTATTTTATTTTTTAGGGTTTTATGTGATCACCAATTTCATGCAAAAAGCGAAAAAGGAAAATAATTGGAAAAACAAACATTTAACATGAATTTATTGAATGAAAATATCATTGTACTTATGCACCAACAATGCCATCACTCCTCCTTTTGGCATGGGAGAAGGGTTTTCAAACAAAGTGATTATTACGTTGACTTATGAACAACTGTTGGAATATCCACATCGACCCAATTGTTGCAGACCCCACCAGGGATGATGAAGTTGCCAGAATCCTTTGTATCTTCTTCTAAAACGGCAGTTGCCTCCTCATCTAGACCAGTGTGGATGAAACCTCCACTCTTGAATAACCCTTGCTTGTTGAAAGTACCAGAAGAAAAACCTATGCCAGCCCGGGACTCGTTGTCTTCTAACTCAATCATTTTTCCTAAGCCAACAGTTGCACCACGCTCAATGGCCAACTTTGCATCTTTGTAGGAAGCAAATGAAGGAGCTCTTTT
This sequence comes from Lathyrus oleraceus, assembly GCF_024323335.1. Taxonomy (NCBI): domain Eukaryota; kingdom Viridiplantae; phylum Streptophyta; class Magnoliopsida; order Fabales; family Fabaceae; genus Lathyrus; species Lathyrus oleraceus. The sequence continues at coordinate 560,765,605 of NC_066583.1, read as the reverse complement.
CTCAATAGGCTCAGTAATAGATAACGCTTGGAAAGGAGTTCCAACTTCATCCTCAGCATCTATATAAGAGAAGGAAGACAAGTGGCTAACCAGGAGAGCCCTTTCTCCCCCTACCACCACCAGCTTCTTGTTTTTCACGAATTTCAATTTCTGGTGTAGGGTGGACGTCACGGCGCCTGCCTCGTGAATCCATGGTCTGCCTAAAAGACAACTATACGATGGGTGAATGTCCATAACCTGGAAGGTAATCTGGAAATCACTTGGTCCGATCTTGATTGGGAGATTAACTTCCCCAATCACAGTTTTGCGAGACCCATCGAAAGCCTTCACAACTACTCCACTCTGCCTCATGGGAGGCCTTTGATATGATAGCTTTGAGAGAGTGGACTTTGGCAATACGTTCAATGATGACCCAGTGTCCACCAGTACATTGGTCATGGCGTCGTCTCTACAACCCATAGATATATGTAATGCCAAGTTGTGGTCTCTTCCCTCCTCAGGGAGATCAGAGTCACAAAAGCTCAAGTTGTGACAAGCAGTAATGTTTGCAACAATGCTATCGAATTGCTCCAAAGTGACATCGTGATCCACATATGCCACATCCAACACCTTCTGCAGAGCCTCTTGGTGTGGTTCTGAATTCAAAAGTAAGGATAACACAGATATTTTGGATGGCGTTTGTAGAAGTTGGTCTACAACATTGTACTCTCTCCTTTTGATGAGTCTCAGCATCCCATCACAGTCTTCTTTCTCATTGCGACTCGGGCCAACAGAAGTAGGAGTTTTCAGTACAGAGGAGGGCTTAACAGCAAGTGCCGGATTCGGAGAATTCACAGCGTTCCCAATCGGGCGTTCAACAAAATCAACATTAATTTGAGGCTTCGGCGGTGGTGAAAATACACGGCCACTACGGGTCAAACCGCTAACATCGGCAACATTCACAACAGAAGAAGAGGGCAAGGACACCTTTTTCCCATTCTCTACTGCTACGGCGTTGTAGCAATAGGGAACTGCCTTTTCAGAGGAGTAAGGCACAGGACCAGCAGACTTAATGATCAGAGCGGGAGAAGCCTTCTGCTTGCTACCATTGTACTTGATGATAACAGGCTCGGGTATCCGGAACACTGGGAGATCACATTGACCTCAGGCTCATTTTCATCAACATTTCTATTTTGAAGGATCTCAATGACTCCTTCGTCCAGCATTTCCTGAACATCCTTGCGCACCTGGCAACAACCTAATCGGTTAACAGAGCAGACTCGGCATCTATCATGGTCATGCTCATAATGACTATAATCACACAACAAACGATGCATCTGGACCAGAGACTGTTGAATATGACTGACATATTTGACCTTGTATTTTCCAGGGCAACCCTAGACCATGTTGACAGATTTCCCATGTTCGGGCAATGGGCTCTTCTTCACATTAGGGCCTACGTCCTCAAAACATAAAATACCACACCTCACAAGGTCTTGAACCTTGGTCTTCAAAGGGTAACAATTCTCCACGTCGTGGCCGGGAGCACCAGAATGGTAAACACAATGTAACTCGGGCTTATACCACCACTAGGGGTTAGCAGGTATAGCCGGTGGGTCTCTCGGAGTAATCAGCTTCCTTTCTATCAAAGAGGGATATAACTCTGCGTACGTCATATGAATAGGATCGAAGGTAACCCTTTTCCTCTCGTAACTCATGCTGGTTTGATTACTGTTTCGAGGCTAGTAGGCCTGATGTTACGGACGGAGCTGTTGTGGTTGATATTGCTGAGGTGGTTGATGATTGTTGTTGTGATGCTGGTACTGTTGATTATCTCTGAAAATAGGTGCTATATGAGCCACCTGGTGTTGGTTACTGGCGGAACGCACAGTCTTCCTCCTCACGTAGAGTCTTCTTGGTTTCTCATGGGAGATCATAGCATGTGCCTCTCCATCTTTCTTCTTTGTAAACGCCCCATAACGTTTGGCAGAAGAGCCTTCTTCTCTGGTTAACCGTCCTTCACGGACCCCTTCTTCTAGACGCATCCCCATATTCACCATCTCGGTGAAGTCAGAAGGAGCGCTAGCAATCATCCGCTCATAATAAAAAGAACTTAAAGTCTTCAAAAAGATCTTAGTCATCTCTTTCTCTTCTAGCGGAGGCACGATCTGTGCTGCCACCTCTCGCCACCTCTGGGCGTACTCCTTAAATGTTTCTTTATCCTTCTGGGACATGGCTCTCAATTGATCTCTATCGGGAGCCATATCCACGTTGTACTTGTACTGCTTGACGAAGGCTTCACCGAGATCATTGAAGGATCAGATGTTCGCGCTGTCTAAACCCATGTACCAACGCAAAGCGGCACCGGACAGACTGTCCTGAAAGTAGTGGATGAGTAGTTGGTCATTATCGGTTTGAGTCGACATCTTCCTGGCATACATAACCAGGTGGCTGAGAGGACAAGTATTTCCTTTGTACTTTTCAAAATCAGGGACCTTGAATTTCACAGGGATCTTCACATTTGGAACCAAGCAGAGTTCGGCAGCAGACTTGCCGAAAAGATCCTTCCCTCTGAGAGTTTTCAATTCCTTGCGAAGCTCAAGAAATTGATCGTTCATAGCATCCATCTTCTCATAAACATCTGGGCCTTCAGACGGCTCAGAATGATAGATGGTGTCGTCTACCCTGGGCAAAGTATGCACAACAGGAGGAGGAACAGCAAGGACCGGGCTAGATGCCGGCAGAGAAGTAAAGGTAGGAACAGGACCCTCAGGCATGAAATTGGGAGGCATCCCCCACGGGAACCCGGTTGGCATGGCTGTTGGAACAAAGTGTGCACTGGCAGCGGGCACAGTAGAGGAGACAATCTCGGAGATAACTGTCCTCTGGGGAGGAGTTAAAGGTGTCGGAGAAGACTGGCTCTGGGCAGCCATGAGTGACTCCATTAGGGCAGTCAATCTGGCCACTTCCTCTTTCAGCTCGCGGTTCTCTTGCTCTAAGTGATCCATCAGTCTTGAAATGTTGGCTCTAGTGTAGTACCGGTGAGTCAGCTTGTCTTCAAAATAAATGAAGGAAACAGAGTTAGACCACAGGGCAAGGGACCGGAAACAAAACCTGCTTATGCATATGATGCATGCAATGCTTGTGCATATGATTTGTTTTTTATTTCAAAGGAACTTTAGAGTTTTATTTGCAAATTCTGGAAATATTAAGCATTTTATCACATATGGAAATATCTCATCAAATAATATCAGGGAAAAGAAGTGCATCATCGTCGATCATATACAAGAGAAAAGGAAAATAATCATCCTATGGATCCCTAGAAACAATCATCTAAAGCTCGGGACACAGGAAGATAAGATGCGCGAAGCCTCTTCACCTCCCTCTCATAGGCTGCCTCCATATCGGCTTTCTCTTTGGCGAGTCGATCATACCTCCTCTTCCAGAACTTAGAAGACTGAGGAAGTAGAGAAGTCCATACATCATCAGGGTCATCAATAACCTAATGCTCAAGAAACTCAATCAACGCATCCTTCTCCTTAATCTGCTGAAGCAACTCTTCACGTTCACGGATCCAGGCATGTGAACGGTCTTCGTCTCTCAACTCCTCTACTCCTTGATTAGGGAGGGTTAAAGGCCCAACCATAATCATAGGTGTAGGTCTCGGATACTCGTAAGGCATGAGATACTCAGACGCCCTCTTCCTAACCCAAACAGTGTAAGGCTCCAAAGCGATGCAATTCTTAGGACCCAACTCTTTCCTTCCTTTCTTATGAATCTTGCGCCAAGCGCGGACCATCCTAGCTTTCAAGCCTTGGGGATCTTTACCATTCTGAAAGAATACACCCTCTAACAGAATGTTATTGGGTTTATCCTTTAGGGGGAACCCAAGCTGCCGACGTGCCAAAACAGGGTTGTAGTTAATTCCACCACACGTACCAAGAAGAGGTACATTGGAGAATTCGCCACAAGAGTCAATAATCTGCACACCATCATACACACGATTATACCAAGAGATATCATCATTAGTGAGAGACATAAGTCTCGTGGACCACCGTAGACATTCCTTGTTCTCCTTGAAAGCGACCGTCTGAGGTAAGTGAGAAATAAGCCACTTATACAACAGAGGCAAACAACACACAATGGCGCCACCACTCTTTGCATTCCTCATATGCAAAGAGAAGTAGGTATCACCCAACAGAGTCGGAACGGGATTAAGAGTAGAGAAAATCCTAATAGCGTTCACATCCACAAACTTGTCGATGTTGGGAAACAATACCAACCCATAGATGAGAAGTACAAATATGGCCTCAAAGGCGTCCTCACTCATGGCCTTCCAATATATAGTAGCTTGAGCGATGAGGAACTCAGAAGGGAGACCTTGAATTCCACCTTTGGTAGTCATATGAGCACCAACTAGAGATTCATCTATGTGTAACATGTCAGCTATCTCTTGAGAAGTAGGAATACTCTCCAAGCCACTGAACGACAACTGGTCTAGAATAGGTATACCCACAAGGTAAGCATACTCCTCAAGGGTAAGCAAAAGCTGGAAATCCGGAAACGTGAAGCAACGGTACAAGGGATCATAAAACTGCACCAATACACTCATCAATCCTTCATCCACCTGAGTGGTCAGAAGAGGAAGAAGCTTCCCAAAACGAGCCTTGAAACCCAAAGGATCTAATACATAGGATGTCAGATTCCTTAACTCTTTCAAATTTGGTTGTCTGAAACTGTACTTCTTTGTATTCCTTCTTTGTCTTTCCATGTCTGAAAATTTTGCAAATAAGCCCCTTAAGTTCCTTGAAAATTTTCTTATTTATTGATGATATGGATGCAAATGGGTGCATGAATGCAACAATCACACTCAAGGATCAAGCAAAGCACACCAAACAAACGTCATGGGATGGATCATGTTATCCTTAATATCAATCATCCATTTTGGTGGATTATGGTTTACACCTTATCAACACCCAAGTTCCATTGATATTAAATATTCATGAACGGATCAACCATGAATCAAGGGTTTGTTGCAAGTCACGAGCATGGAGTTAGGTTAAGAACCACCCAAAGGGAGTGTACTAGGGTTTAAACCTGCCAAACATGTTCTACAAAAGGTTCCCATAGTCATCATCCCATCTTTTGGATATTATCGGAGAAACGACTACTCGTATTCCAAAAATATTCTCAAGAGAGACTCTTATGAGTGTAGTATCGCGTAACAATCGTATCAAATTATACACTTGAACGACTTTCGCACTACATCCTAAGAATAAGCCAAGATGGGTTTGGTAAACTAAGGTCCTTGGCTTCTAAGGTCTATATTGGAAAAAGTAATGTCTAACCACAACTTACTTGTGTGACATTATTGATCCCAACATAACCTCCACCAAGTGAATGGACTTGCAAGTCAACTTGCTAAGGAATAACTCCACACAAGTCAACAAGACTATGCCATTCTCCTATCCTAAGTGCACTCGAGTTCGGGTATAGAACTCATCTCACAAAGATCACCAAGCATACAAGGAATTAATATTCAAACAATTCAATCATTACATACAATACAGTGATCCCAAATTGCACAAAAATATGTCACAAAAAAAAATATACAATACAACAAATATGAAAAGTAGGCAAAACCCATTAGGCAAATTGATCCCCAGCAGAGTCGCCACTTTTCTGTAGCGGGGTATTCGTTACCATTAGAGATATTGACTAAATCCAAGGTAAATCATACAAGTCGAGTCGCCACCGCACTTCTATTTACCCAAAGGAATGGTTAGAAAGCGAACAAAAACCTAAAAGTTTTATCGAATCAAAAACTAGTAAAAATGTCAAAGATCTGGGTAAGGGGGTTGGTTATGCAATGGGAAGGTGTTAGGCACCCAAAGCATCCTAGGTACTCCTAGGGAGCCCTTTTCACATTTGTTGCAAAGGTTGTTTTTTTTTTTGAAAATTTATTTGTGCAAACATGATTGAAGGGATGAGAAAAGCGTGTATGTTTATCTAATGTACTACTTACTAAAATAAGGGTCAAAAGAAAATGACTCGCACGGATGTCGCATCCACTGCATACGTATCTCATTTGAATAGGAGAATCAGAGTCTTCGTAGCTCGGATACCTATGGGTTAAAGAGGAGTGTGCTCGCTAAGACATCGCGTCTTATGCCTACGTATCTCATCTGGGATGAAAATCAGAGCAAAACGTAGTTCGACCAACTACGGGGTTATGGATTGGGTTTTGGACGAACGACGTTACTACGCAATCTACCGGATGCTCGACCTTTGGAGACTTACTCGCCTGTAGTAGAAGGAGATAACGTGTTCTTAGGAGAAGAAAAATCAATAGGTTTGTTTCCGTTTTAGGAACGCTCATGCAAAAGGGGTCCTGGACAAAGGAACCTGCATAAAGTAAACAGACAAAACATTGCCTCCTATCGAGGTCTTCCAGCTAAGAAAGCGGTAAAATGCGAAAAAATGTAAAAGTACCACACGGGTGAAGATCCGAGGTAACAGAAATTAAAGGAACGAGAAACCCAGGGATCCTTCCAAGCTAACACCATCAAAGAAAGTGGGTCAGTACAGGTAATCGGAATAAACCTCCAGATGATATCCCAAAAATAAAATGGGAAACCACGCAAGCCATCTCTGCAAGAGTCATATGAGCCCTCACAAAACAAAACTCAATAAACAGGTTAGAGAAACAAGATAGGGTAATCAAGAGTTTCCCCCAAATCAAAATGTAACCACATGAATCATGCCATTAAAATTCACAAAAAGCTCACAAAAAACAACCAATGGTAGAAGGCCTAAACCTCTTGTCAAACACATGCATCAAAAGGGTATCAAATTCACCCATAATACCTCATACATTCAGAGCATTTAAATTAAAAGCATAAAGTAATGGGAATAAGGCAAACCTGATTGGAGAGACCGATGAAATTGAATTGTCCGGTTGGGTTTGCAAAGCAATCTGAGGGTTTATATGAGAGGGAATTGGTTCTTTGCCGATGAGTTCCCTTCAGTCTCTGGAGGTTGCTCTGAACTCTGTTAGCTCTTCTCTCACTTTCTTTTTCCTGCCAGGGTAATAGGAATATGATGGAATTTTGTTTCACTGAAACTCTGAATTTATAACCTGATTTTTGTGGACCTGTGGGCTCAAATGAGAGAGGCCCAAGTCCAAAATTTTCTGTTATATTTTATTTTATTTATTTATTTATTTATTTTTCATTTTTCGTTTCGTTTTTTTTTTTCGTTTTTCATTTTTTTTAAACACGTGGGCTTCGCCTACCGAGCATGACAGTTCAAGAAATTCCTCTGAGCGTAGGTGATTCTGGTGGCTTTTCTTGGGACTCGCTAGGCGACCCATTATGCTCGCCTAGCGAGCATGACAGCTCATGAACAAACTTTTGCTCCTTCAAGATTAACGTTTTGACTGCCGAATAGACCCCATTTGAACCTGTTGGAAGTATCTCAAGCCATCCCCTTGGGTTGATTGATCATCTAAATAGAATCCACAAAGTGTCTTGAATGATACTCAAGCTTCAAACAAAAGATGTTAGTGACACATTTTTGTGCTTTTGGTTAGTAAACAAAAGTAAGAGAAACAATGATGTATAATTCAAGCATGCTTGGTGATCTCAAACCAATCACAAGGAGTCCCACCCAAAGGCAAAGGGAACCAAGATGCTAAAGATCCTTGAGGCAATGCAAATGCAATGTTATGATGCCATGAGGGATCTTAGGGTCAAAATTGGGGTCTTACACGGTGTGCTTAAGTAGAATACGAAATATGGTAAGGTACCACGCGCTTAAGTGATATTGGCATATTATAAGATATGGGCCACATACACTTGAGTGGGCTTTTCAGCTTGCAGCCCACACAAGTGGTTCTATAAATAGAACCCTTGTGTAGAAGCATTTGTGCAGTTGCAATTTTGTTTCTCTCTCTCTCACTCAACGCCTTCATTCGTAGCAGCTAGCACTGAGATTGAAGGAATCCGTTCGTGTGGACTGAGTAGAGGCGTTGTCATCGTTCAACGTTCGTGATTGCTCTGTAGATCTGCATCAAAGGTTACAATCGCCACAAGAGGTAACGATTCTATCACTGATCATGCCCATTCGTAAGGATCATTGAAGGAGTAATTTTAAATTTCGATGCGTTTTGGATCGCCCTTCTCCTTCAAATCCTTCATCCATTAACCGCTGGATGTCCCTCTTCACGACCATACAACCTATAGGATTGACACTACAGATAGCACGACCATCATGGTCATGCTCATAATCACTAACCAAGCAAATGTCCTTGTGCATCCTCACCAAGGATCTTCTTATGAAGCGTACATCGAATACCTTGAACTCGCCTGGACAACCATCCACCATATTAACAGAAGAGTTTCCATGGGCAGGTAATGGGTTAGCTTTGACATTCGGTGTTCGGTCCTCAAAGGACACCATTCCACTATTTACCAGCTTCTGAACTTCATATTTGAGTGGGTAACAGTTCTCTATATCATGTCCGGGAGCTCCTTGATGAAAAGCACAATGAAGTTCCCGTTTGTACCACCAGGGAAGTAGTTCGGGGATTTGCAGAGGATTTCTTGGTTGTAGCAGGTTCTTAAGAACCAACGAGGTGTACAATTTTGCGTACATCATCAGAATTGGGTCAAAAAAGACATTCTTCTTCTCAAAATTTTGTTGCTGATGATTGTTGGTATTATTGTTGTTGTAGGTGCTTGTTCGTTTCTATGGTTGTTATGGTTGTTATGGTTGACATTGTTGTTGTTGAATTGGTGTTGATTAATTTGCTGGAAATATGGGAATTACTGAAGATACTTGATGATGATGTTGACGGGGTGGTTGATTTCTTCTTATCTAAGGCCTCCTTTGCCTCCCAACTGAAACTGCATTGGCTTCACTATCCTTTTTCTTACTAAAACTGTTTCCATACCTCTTGTTGGATGACACCTCCTCTCTAGACAACCGTCCTTCTCGGACACCTTCTTCAAGCGTCATCCCCATGTTTACCATCTCAATGAAATCACTCGGGGCACTAGAATCATCTGCTCATAGTAAAATGAGCTCAGGGTCTTTAGAAAAATCTTGGTCATCTCATTTTCCTCTAAAGGAGGGGTAATTTGAGCAGCAAGCTCTCTCTATCTCTGTGCATACTCCTTGAATATCTCATTGTCCTTCTGAGACAACGACCTCAACCGGTCTCTATCCGGAGCCATATCAATATTGTATTTGTACTGCTTCACAAATGCTTCACCCAAATCGTTGAACGTGTCGATGCTCGCACTATCCAACCCCATGTACCACCTCAGAGCGGCACCGGTCAGACTGTCTTGAAAGTAATGGATCAACAACTGATCATTATCTGTTTGAGTAGACACCTTTCTGGCGTACATCACCAAGTGGCTGAGTAGACATGTATTCCCTTTGTATTTTTCAAAGTCAGGCCCTTTGAATTTCACTGGAATCTTCAAATTTGGAACCAAACATAGTTCTATAACACTCTTCCCAAATAGGTCCTTACCTCTCAAAGTTTTCAACACCTTGCACAACTCAAGAAATTGATCCTTCATCTCATCCATTTTCTCGTACACATCCGAGCCCTCAGGCGGCTCGGAATGATGGATGGTGTCTTTTACACGAGGCTGGGTATGCACAACAGGCAGTGGCATGGACATGACTGGGCTAGATGTCGGCATGGAAGCAAAGGTAGGTGCAAAGCCTTTGGATACAAAGTTTGGCGGCATTCCCCACGGGAATCTGGCAGGCATATTGGGTGCAAAATGAGCGGCAGTTGCAGGAACAGTAGAGGTAGCCACCTCTGAAATGATAGTCCTCTGAGGAGGAGGAGTTGCAGGCGTTGGAGAAGACTGGCTCTGAGCGGCTAAGACTGACTCCATAATGCCAGTCAGGCGGGCACTCTCCTCTTTCAAGTCTCTACTCTCTTGCTCAATATGTTCCATGATTATGGAGTGATTGGCGCGAGTATTGTATCGATTAGTCAGCTTGGCTGAAGCACGGAAGAAACACCAATGAGACATCTGGAAAGAGAGAAACCTACTTGTGCAAATGATGCATGAAATATAATGCTTGATTGTTTTTATTTTCAAGGAACTTACTATATTATTTGCAAATATATATAACAACAATTATAACAATTTGATATGACCATAAAAATCTCTTTTATTTATATAATTGGAAGGATTACACTGAGTATATTTTCAGAAACCAAATCAAAAATACGAGAGAAAAGGAGATTAGTCATCCTAAGGATCCCTAATAACAATATTAGAAGATCTGGTTGTAGGCGCGTACTTCCTTCAAATGTGTCGGATCTCGGTCTCAAAAGAAGCCTTCATCTGAGTCTTCTCGAGGACAAGCTGATCAACAATCTTCTTCTAAGCAACGGAAGGATGAGGCATACTAGAGGAAGATGAAACCTCCGACTCTCTCTGTCTCTTTGTCACTCGGTCTTCAAGTAGCTCAATAAGTGCATCGTTGTCCTTAGACTCAAGCTGCAACGCATCATGCTTTTTGCTCAAAGCATGGAAACGCTCTTCCCACATATCCTTCTCTTGTTTCATCTTGGCGAGCACGTCTTGCAACTCCTCTACATCTTGGTTAGGGAGAGTTAATGGCTCAACCATAATCATAGACATAGGTCTTTCACAAGGATAAGGCATCTTCAACTCCAAAACTCTCTTTTTCACCCAAAGAGTGTAAGCTTCCAAAGCTACACAATTGCACGGACCAAGCTCGGATCTTCCTTTCCTATGAATGTTATGCCAAGCATGCACAATCTTCTACTTTAAATGTTGGGGATCTTTACCCTTTTGATAGAAAATACCTTCTAACAAATTGTTATTAGGTTTGTCTCTCAAGGGGAACCCAAGTTGACGATGAGCCAAAGTAGGGTTGTAGTTAATTCCTTTTTGCATACCAATGAGAGGCACATTAGAAAATTCACCACAACAAACAATAATCTCCAAACTGCTCAAAGAAGGATCATACCAAGCTATATCACCATTAGTGAGATACATAAGTCTCTGAGACCACCATAGACATTGTTTGTTTTCCATAAAAGCAGGCGCCTGAGGCAAGTGCGAAATAAACCACTTGTATAGAAGAGGAATGCAATAGGCAATCGTTCCACCACCTTTAGAATTCCTTAGATGCAAAGAAAAGTACATATCATATAACAAAGTAGGCACAAGACTCCTAATCAAGAAAATTCTAATGGCGTTAACATCAACAAAATTATCAATGTTAGGGAACGGAGCTAATCCATAGATGAGGAACACAAAGATAACTTCAAAAGCGTCCATACTAACGGCTTGAGCAAAGGCAGTAGCTTCCTTGATGAGGAAATTAGAAGGCAACTCAAACGATCCTCTTTTCTTCACCCAATGAGCCTCTATCTCAGACTTATCCAAGTGAAGAACTTCAGCAATAAGATGAGATATGGGAATCTCTTCCGACCCACTAAATGGCACTTTGTTAGAAACAAGTATTCCCAAAAGATGGGCATACTCCTCCAACATAGGCACAAGCTGATAATCCAGAAAAGTGAAGCAACAGTAGAGAGGATCATAGAACTACACCAATACACTCAAGATTCCTTCAACCACATCAGCAAACAAAATAGACAGAAGCTTCCCATGAAGTTATTTGAAGTCCAAGGGGTCTAATACAAAAGATGATAACTTCTTTAACTCTTTCAACTCGGGACATCTGAAACTGTACTTCTTAGTGTTCCTTCGTCCACAATCCATGGTCTGAAAATATTTGCAAATAATACCTTAGTTCCTCGAAATTTTCGTGTGATAAATGTTATGATGCGTATGAATGCATGAATGCAACAATCACAAACACGGGATCACACACAAGGCAAACAAGCAAAGGTCAAGAGATGAATCAAGTCATTGCTGAATAAATCATCCATTTTGGTGGATTATGGTTTGCACCTTATCAACATCCAAGTTCCATTGATATTTGTCGCATTACGCGAAAAACCGGCGGGAAAAAGACACAGAGCCGCCAACGTGCGTTATTTATCCCAAAGGAGGGAAAGGAAACGCTCGAAGTAAACCTGGAAAGGAAATGGTCTCACGACCAGAGATTGCTAGATACAGGAGTCGGTTATGCGAAGGGAAGGTATTAGTACCCCTACGCATCCATCGTACTCGACGGGATCCACGCTCAGAAAGAATAGAAGAAAGGTTGCTAAATAACTGCTCAAAACTGCACACACACTGGAAGGAAACACAGATGAAAGGCGGAAGAAGAGGACTCGGCAGGATGTCGCATCCTGGGCCTATGTAGTTTGTCAGAAACAAACATCAGAGTCGACGTAGTTCGGGGGAATGGGAAACATGCTCGCTAGGATATCGCATCCTATGCATACGTATCTTCTCTAATCAGAGTAAGAATCAGAGCACTCGTAGCTCGGCTAACGCACGCCAAACAAGACATTGAAACGAAGATGCTGAGACGTCAAAGCAAACACACAACTGGAAACGGAATGCCAATCGCTGGGCTTACATCTAACTCCAGACAAAACAAACAAACAAGGAAACCGAATGCCAATCGCTGGACTTACATCAGACTCCGAACCAACAAACACACACAGGAAACCGACTGCCAATCGTTGGACTTATGTCAGACTCCAAACAAACACACAAACACAGGAAACCGACTGCCAATCGCTGGACTTACGTCAGACTCCGAACAAACAACAAACAACCGGGAAACCGAATGCCAATCGTTGGACTTACATCAGACTCCGCAAAAGAAAGAAAGAGGCGAATTGGAAACCGAATGCCAATCGCTGGACTTACATCAGACTCCAAGCACACACAAGAGGAGGGTCTCGATTGCAACTAGGGCAAGAGAAAGGGGAAGTCTCAATCGCAACGAGGGCGAGAGGAAAGAATCAAAGGTTAGTCGTCATTCAAACTCGACAAGACATCGCATCTCGTACCTACGTATCTCATCTGAACATGAGAATCAAAGTTGTCGTAGTTCGGCTAAACTATCTCTGTTTGTTTTATGTTTTTTAAGTGAACGACGTTACTACGCAATCTACCGGATGCTCGACCTTTGGAGACTTACTCACCTGTAGTAGAAGAAGTCAACGTGTCCTTAAGAGGAGACAATGTTTGTTTGTGTTTTAGGAAAGTTCACGCAAGAAAGGAAGTCCTAGACGAAGGAACCGTGCTACCTTAATTGACATGCAAATAAGAGACTATGCAAAGTCTAGCAATCCTATGGGGATACAATCACACCATACACAAACATATAACATGAAGTAAACACACCAACAAGGGGCTCAAACATCAAGGGTAAGGCTTTAGTCAATGGGTCATATCAACCTCGACAAACAAGCCACTTGAAGGGTATCTGAGGGCTCTTAACCACTGACATTGACCGTCGGGGTGAGCAGATGAAAGGTAATGAGGATAAGACCTCATAGCTCTTAACCCGGGCCTGGGTGAGCTTCAATCAATGAAAACATGGGAGTCCAGGATGTGGGACTCTACTCCACTTGACTGACTCTATGTACAAGGATCTTGGATGTTTATTCAAATGCATCAGCACGTAGTGCGAGCAAGATGAAAGACTCAACTGAATAGCAGGGGATTGATTGCAAATCCCTTCTATCTTCCAATTGCCTCTTCACTTAGGAGGACTTGAAGTACATGGCACAAAAGTAAACAAGCACAAACATTGCCTCTTAAGGAGAGCTTCAGACAGGTGCCTGCCAAAAGAAAATGACAGGTCTTCCAGACTACATGGAGAATAGGAATTTACCTAAGTGGTACGCCAACCACAAGAAAAGCAAAGCAACTCAAACAATGAGTTAAAGCGGCTAATGTACCTGTGAGAAAAGCTAAACAATCAGTATTATGTTCAGACAAATAATCAACAGGCAAACGAACAGTGGTTCCAATAGACACAACAAGTCAAGCTTTATGACTCAAGAATTCAATTGATTCCACCATCTCAAATGACCTGCAAACAACAAGGGGTAGTGGACAAAATAAAGGCATCTCAAATCATGAGATCAACATCATCCCTTAGGACTATAAGCTTGAACCTGAAATGCAAAACTCAAAAGATGAGTACAAACCACTAGCACCAAGGCTAGGGTCAAAGGTGAAGAAAAAAGTCAAAAAAGCAACCAATTCTCAACATGTAGCTCATTTAATCAATCATGAACATGTCCTAAAAAGGACCAAATCAAAAGCATTAAGCAAGGCCATGTAATGAGCAAAATAAGGCAAGACACACAACATGATCATCAATTGGACATACAAAGTGAGAAAATGCACATTAAATCAGAAACACATCCAATGATCATGAAATTTTATACACAGGCTCAGCATATTGAACACAAGCATGGTGCAAAAAATTAGAATCAGAAAAGCTCATTTGGCATGGCAATGAAAATGAATAAGATCAACATCAAATTGTGTGACACACATTGTCACACCATACAATCATGTGTCCCAAACAGAGAAGGAAAATGCTAAAAATGCCAAATAAAATCTCAAACATTCTACAACATGTTAGGAAGCAGCATATAAAATTTCATGGCAATTGGACAAGTATTGAGCATTTCACACCAATTTGAATGAGGCGTGGCATAATTGTGTAAATGTTCAAACAATTCATCACAATTAAAAATTCAGACATGGTAAAATCATGAAATCACAACCATAAAATAGTAGACAAATATATGCTCATGTGAGAAAAAATTGGGAATGATTTGGATCAATATGCAATTTGTTATGATTTTTTGAAGTATCATGAACAAAGTGAAATAAAAATTGAAAATATGAAGAATAATATGAAAATGCATAATGGAAATGAAGTGCAACATCAGCCAGGATCGAACTGGCGTGGCCTTGGTTGCAAGCGCGCTAGTCAAAATGACAGCGCTTTGTTAAATGAAGGAAAAACACAATGGGAAACTCAGAATGCTATCGCGTGGATTCGAACACACGATTGGAAAGTGAACAGCGCTTCAACAGTGTTATGCAAAGTCTGAACCAGAGCCAAACCCTAGAACAGTGCGCACGGTGGCTGGCAGGGCAGAAACCACTGCCTTCTTCATGAAGGCGGTGGATAAACAGTGACATCCATCAACTTTTTTTCCAGATTTCCATAAAAGTTATATCAAATGAAAGGTTACATCACGTACAATTCAAATCCACTATTATTTTGGCCTAATTCCTTATAACAAAGCAAATCGATGAAGAACATTTATGAACATCAAACTTTAATTTCATATAACTCCATGAATACTCAACCAAATTGCATGAAATTTAGATCAGAATGCTCAACAATCAAAACTCTACAACATTATGCACATAAAATCATGAATTAAAAGATTCGAAAATCACACCTCTTGAAGCTCCAACAATGGCAGTAGTGGATTCAGGTGCCTAGCAATGTGTAGATCAGCTCTATCAACCTTGTTATGACTTCTGAAGCACGAATCAACTCTTGGAAAGGCTTGGATCTAGCTAAATCTTCAAAACTCCATGTTCATGTTCATGTATGGATTTGCTTGCTTCTTCACCAATTCCTTCAAACCAAAGCTCGAATTCTACCAAATGCTGATCCAGGAGCAAGAATATGCAATAAAAATCCTATGCTATGTGGAGAATTTTTGAATTTTGATGGAGAGAAATTTTGGAGGGAAAGTTTGAATCTAGATCTAGAATGATGAAATCTGAAAATTCTGTTAGGATTATCCTTTTATATGCTGGCCTAATCCATTTGCTAATTAGAATTAAGCATGGCTAATGAAAGTTTAATGAGAAATAAGGTGTAGTGCAAAATTGGAATTTTCACCCCATGCATGCAACATGCACGTGAACAGTACTACATGGCCATGCAATTTCACTTAAAATGATCCAACAAACATGATGGAATGGTTAAAAAACTCATATGATGCACCAAATTCAAATTCATGATTTTCCCTCCAAAATGAACATGAATGAGCAAATGGTCATGTGATGAAATTTCATGCAATGCCTTGATGGATTTGGAAAATATGAGTCATGACAAACATTATGCAAAAAGAGGCACTCAATTTGGAGTTATGAGTCAAAAGTTATGGCATTTTGAAATTTCAAGCACACTTCGCAATCATTTGATCATAATTCCTTAACCATTCATCAGATGCTCATGATCCTAGACTTTTTGGAAATGGGAGAGAAATATCTTCAACTTTCATGTTGGACAAAATTTCATTTGAAGCTTCTTTGATGTTGGAAAGTCAAGTTGAAAGAGGTCTAAAAACTTGCCATTTTTGGAAACTTGAAATTACAAGTCACTTTCCATTTTTGGAAACTTTTGATCTGGCTTCAAATCCTTCAAGGTATGAGTTTGACATGATGAATAAACCTTTCTTGGACATGAATGAAGTGTCTCAAACCATTTCTCCACCTCCTAGCCCTCAGTTGACTTTTTTGGGGCCCAGATGACCTGAAACTGCACTAATGACTTTTGAGCCCTCAACACTTGGTACAGTTGCTTCAAAATGAACCTTGGTTCATATAAGCTCTCTAGAACAACCATAGGGCCTTTATCTCAAGAAAAACCTTGCTCTCTTGATGCCAGTCTTGACTGATGAGATGCAATGCATTATGCAATGTTAATGTAATGTTAGTAACCTAAAAAATGAAATGAATGCATGAATTGGGGGTGCAAATTTGAGGTGCTACAGCTGCCCCTATTCAATCAACTGAGAACCAGAACGGATGAGAGAAACGACTGTCAGACTTTCAAGGTAATCAGGGATTGAATACCAAAAGAACCTGGAATTTGCACTATGCGGGGGATGAAGTAAAGAAACAATGACCCGACGTCAACGGACGAATGGGAAAGATCTGAACAAGATATCCCTGCCGGGAACATGCATGTATTGGGGAAGACGCCAACACAGCAACAATTGTCTAGAAAAGACTCTCTTGGGGAAGCAAGAAAGGGGGAGGTGTTACCGGTTAGTAGGTAACAAGCTCGGGGAGAATGAATATCAAAGACCGGTGTACGGGTGAGAGATATCAATCCACCAACAAACATCTGAGGAAAACATGGAAAAGGCATATTTCGACTCAGGAAAATCTGACTCCACAAGGGACCAAGGTCGCAATAGGGAGCAGACAGGAAGGAACATCAAGGATACCGGGTTGTAGGCATATAACAGGTGACCGACCAAGGCGTGAATTGGTTTGTGTTCCAAAACACTCATCATCCTGAAGAGAGCTAGAAAACTTGTTAAAGGATGGATATTCGATTCCACAAGGAATACGAATCTTACTCCACTGGGAAGGACAAGACTTCAACCAAAGAGTGCATGAGATATATTATCTATAGCCATCAAAACATAGATAATATACTCGCAAGAAAGATTATCCATAACTGGGTTGTAGGTTGTCAAAGGATAAATCGACCGAAATCGTGAATCGGTGTGTGTTCCAAAACACTCATCATCCTGAAGAGAGCGAAAGCAAACTTGTTAAAGGATGGATATTCGATTCCACAAGGAATACGAATCTTACTCAACTGGGAAGGACAAGACTTTAACCAAAGAGTGCATGATATATATTATCTATAGTCGTCAAAACGTAGATAACATACTCGCCTGGAAGATCATCCGTAACCGGGTTGTAGGTTGACAAAGGATAAATCGACCGAAATCGTGAATTAGTGTGTGTTCCAAAACACTCATCATCCTGAAGAGAGCGAAAGCAAACTTGTTAAAGGATGGATATTCGATTCCACAAGGAATACGAATCTTACTCCATTGGGAAGGACAAGACTTCAACCAAAGAGTGCATGAGATATATTATCTATAGCCGTCCAAACGTAGATAATATACTCGCAAGGAAGATTATCTATAACTGGGTTGTAGGTTGTCAAAGGATAAATCGACCGAAATCGCGAATCGGTGTGTGTTCCAAAACACTCATCATCCTGAAGAGAGCGAAAGCAAACTTGTTAAAGGATGGATATTCGATTCCACAAGGAATATGAATCTTACTCAACTGGGAAGGACAAGACTTCAACCAAAGAGTGCATGATATATATTATCTATAGTCGTCAAAACGTAGATAACATACTCGCCTGGAAGATCATCCGTAACCGGGTTGTAGGTTGACAAAGGATAAATCGACCGAAATCGTGAATTAGTGTGTGTTCCAAAACACTCATCATCCTGAAGAGAGCGAAAGCAAACTTGTTAAAGGATGGATATTCGATTCCACAAGGAATACGAATCTTACTCCACTGGGAAGTACAAGACTTCAACCAAAGAGTGCATGAGATATATTATCTATAGCCGTCAAAACGTAGATAATATACTCGCAAGGAAGATTATCTATAACCGGGTTGCAGGTTGTCAAAGGATAAATCGACCGAAATCGCGAATCGGTGTGTGTTCCAAAACACTCATCATCCTGAAGAGAGCGAAAGCAAACTTGTTAAAGGATGGATATTCGATTCCACAAGGAATACGAATCTTACTCCACTGGGAAGGACAAGACTTCAACCAAAGAGTGCATGAGATATATTATCTATAGTCGTCCAAACATAGATAATATACTCGCAAGGAAGATTATCCATAACCGGGTTGTAGGTTGACAAAGGATAAATCGACCGAAATCGTGAATTGGTGTGTGTTCCAAAACACTCATCATCCTGAAGAGAGCGAAAGAAAACTTGTTAAAGGATGGATATTCGATTCCACAAGGGATACGAATCTTACTCAGTTGGGGAAACAAACAAAGGGTTCAACCAAAGAGTGCATGAGATATATTATCTATAGCCGTCAAAACGTAGATAATATACTCGCAAGGAAGATTATCCATAACCGGGTTGTAGGTTGTCAAAGGATAAATCGACCGAAATCGTGAATCGGTGTGTGTTCCAAAACACTCATCATCCTGAAGAGAGCGAAAGAAAACTTGTTAAAGGATGGATATTCGATTCCACAAGGAATACGAATCTTACTCCACTGGGAAGGACAAGACTTCAACCAAAGAGTGCATGAGATATATTATCTATAGCCGTCAAAACGTAGATAATATACTCGCAAGGAAGATTATCCATAATCGGGTTGTAGGTTGTCAAAGGATAAATCAACCGAAAAGAGAAACAATCGTTACCAACAACAACAGGGTAGACGAGAGATGACTCACTGGGGATAAATTGCACGAACAAGGGAATTATCCAAATAACTGGGGTAGAATGAATATTCGATTCCGTAAAGGGACAACGAATCTTACTCGACTGGGGAAACACGAAGGGCTTCGACCGAAGAGTGCATGAGATGTATTATCTATAGCCGTCAAAACGTAGATAATACTCTCGCATGGAAGATCATCCATAACCGGGTTGTAGGTTGTCAAAGGATAAATCAACCGAAAAGAAAGGCATCGGGATACCAGACTAAGTATGTAAAGATGACCAATCAAAAGGGGAAACCACAAACATTACCGGCAAACGGTGAATGAAAGAGGACCCACTGAGGATAAAATGGCTCACTCAGAGCAATTATCAAAAGGAGGGGGAAGACCCGCTGGGGATAATATTGCTTAATCAAAGCAAATATCCAAAAGGGAAAAGGACTATCAATACCGAAAACTGGATAATGATAATCGCAAAGAGGGGATTACATCTACCGGTTCGTAGGTAGAAAACCACGGAAAAGTAACCGTCATCGACTAGGATGAGCACAAGGGTTGACTCCACAAAGGGGAGAAAAGAGGGTTCACATCTACCGGTTAGTAGGTAGAAGACCACAACAATCTGCTGAGGAACAGAATGGGAGAAAATAGGATTTACAACTACCGGGTAGTAGGTAGAAGACCACAGACTCCGCCAACAACCAGAATGAACCCCAAAGGTTACCTCTGCTAGGGGATGAAAGTAGGATTTATAACCACCGGTTAGTAGGTAGAAAACCGTAAAGATAGGACTTACAACTATTGGTTAGTAGGTAGAAGCCAACAAATTCCGCTGAGGATAAGATGAATGAGTGTCAGTTAGTGAGCAACTATTCATTTATACCACAGGGAAGCACAAGAGACAACCAATAGGAAGCCAATTTAGGATCGATCCAAAAAGGCAAACTGAATCAAGACTCATCCTAATGAGGAAAGAACTCAATAGGGAAAACCCATCCCGTTATGTGTGTAGGGAGGGAACGGAAACAACCGTCATCCACGAGGATATAACTCAGTGGGGAGTGCAGAAGGAAATGGTAGACACTTTCTGCCTAAGGGGTTGACTCTATATGGAGAGATCAGACACACCAACATCTGCTTGGGGAGATCTACTAGGTAGATTTGTATCACAAATTAGCAGGAGACAACAATCAGCAGATATACGACAAAAGATGCAACATGAATATATGAATGTTATGATTATGCGTATATGCATTATGCATGATGAATGCTGACAAACAGACATGTCTAACACACATAGGTCCAGGAATCAACCTCCCGTTACCACCCTTCCAGAGGGAAAGCCAAAAGATCACCCGAGAGCAAAAGAGATCCGCCAGAGACTGGGATATCAGGGGACAACACCATCCTACAGGGGAGGAAGGCCACAAGAGGCTTCCGGAGGGATCGTCAGTCACAACCGGAGAAAAGAGTTCATAGCACAGGCAGACACTACCACAACAGCAACTCATGCTGGGGGTCAAAGATACCAAGAAGCAACCAGATCTCTGGTGGGGATAGATAGGCATTGATAAAGTTCATCATGCCAACAACTCCGCTGGGGATCTATCCGAGGAAATGATGGAGTACTGAGATGTCTATCCACCAAATACTGAATCTTCAAAGAAAAGCACCCATGCTGGGGAGAGGAGAAGACTGCTCTGCTGGAGAGAACAAAGCCGAAGTCTTCAACAAACACTCTGCTCGGGAACTGGCCCACAAAAGTGTTCAAACAGCAACCTACTAGGGATGACCCACCATAGGGCTCAAACAGCACTCTACTGGGGATGACCCACAATAGGGGCTAATAGGGCTTGGAGGAAGAATGTTGCACTGCCGGGGAAATAAAGATGAACAACTTCAAACAACACTGCACTAAGCACCCTCGCTGAGGAGAAACCATGAAAGGTTCTACAGGAAAAAGATACAGTTATGCCAGAGATATGAACAAAAGTCTTACCATGTTGGGAATCATACCACCCTTGGGAGAGCACTGCAGATCTCCTAAGTATCCTTCCATCATCGTGAATGTTCACTTTGTTTAAGAACAATTTTATTAAGGATTTGTTTATTTTGAAAACAATGATATTTTATCAATTAAGACATGCAAAACATTTGTTGAGTTGAAACAAATAAGAGTGCAAATAATTGGATAAAAGCTCAAATTGATTTGATGGAATGGTAGTCTGCCAATGGCAAGACTCCATAGATCTGTACAAGTTTGAAATTGGTGATATATATTGGAAAGGGCTACATTGAACATAATGACCATTTCTCCACCAATTCCGAATTTCGATGTATTAGAAGCTTCAGTCGACGACGAATCAAGAATTTTCTGGCGGATGACAGATGTAGAACACAGTCTTGTCAGGATGCAGTTACTTGCCAAATCCCTAATTTTTGCCTAGATTGCCCCAGTATGAGGTACTCAATCTAGCGGGATGCAAATTCTTTTTTTCAATGTCTCTAACTTTTGCCTGGATCGCCCTTTCAGGTTTTCAATCCATCGAGACGCTCCTTTTTGCCTAAGCCGCCCTTTCGGGTGTTCAACTTAGCGAGCTATTCTGCTTTTTAGGCGAAGTATTTCTTGACTGCATCTGAATTCACAGGACGAGTGAAATCCTCCCCGTCCATTGTTGTAAGTGTCAAAGCATCGCCTGAAAAGGCTCTCTTGACAACATATGAACCTTCATAGTTTGGAGTCCACTTGCCCCTGGAATCGGGCGCGAAAGACAAGACTTTCTTAAGCACGAGGTCACCTTCTCGGAACACACGAGGCTTGACCTTCTTATTGAATGCTTTCTTCACTCTCTGCTGATATAACTGACCATGACACATGGCAGTTAATCTCTTCTTTTCGATCAGATTCACTTGGTCGTAACGACTCTGAATCCATTCAGCATCAATCAACTTGGGATTTGAGGGTGCTATTATTCTTTTGTTTCTTTCTTTCTTTTTTTTCTTTCTTTTGATTTTGATTTTGATTTTGATTTTGATTTTGAATTTTCACCCTTCTCTTTCTTTTTTTTCTTTTTTTGATTACATTTGTAATCCCCCAGTTTGACTGTTTTGCTGATTCTCGAGATGCAGCTGAGTGATCTTCTTTTCTTGCTCAAGAAGTCGGGAAATCTCGCCAGGAATCCTTTCAGCATCATCTTCCTCTGCTTCGAATACAGGGAATTCAAAATTGGGAGATGGCGTTGGATCATTATGTTCAATGGGTTTTAGAATCAACCTGCATAATGATTTTGATATGAAAAGCTTTTTGGAAATCAAACAAGGCAATCATTATGCAGATGAAAAGATTGCTTTTATTCTTGTTTTTAGGGTTTTTTGTGATCACCAATTTCATGCAAAAAGCGAAAAGGGAAAACAAATGGAAAAACAAATGTTTTAACACGAATTTATTTGAATGAAAATATCATTGCACAAATGTTGCCAACAATGTCATCATTTCTCCTTTTGGCATGGGAGAAGGGTTTTAAAACAAAGTGATTATTACGCTGACTTATGCATGACTGTAGGAACATCCGCAGCGACCCAAATGTGGCAGATCCCGCCAGGGATGACAAATGTCAGTATCTTCTGCATCTTCTTCCAGAATAGCAGCAGCTTCTTCACTCTGATCGACGTGGATAAAACCTCCACTTCTGAACAACCCTTTTCGTTGAAGACCCCAGAAGAAAAGCCAATGCCAGCCCGGGACTTGCTGTCTTCAAGCTCGATTAACATTGGGACCTACGTCCTCAAAGCTCAGAATACCTGATCTCATAAGGTCTTGAACCTTATTCTTCAACTGAAAGCAGTTGTCCACATCATGGCCAGGAGCACCCGAATGATACACACAATGCTGATCAGGCTTATACCACCATTGAGGGTTGACAGGTATAGCCGGTGGGTCTCTGGGAGTAATCAAGTTCCGCTCTATCAAAGAGGGATACAGTTCTGCGTATGATATAGGAATCGGATCAAAAGTGATATTCTTCCTCTCATTACTCGTACTAGCTTGATTACCATTGCGAGGTTGGTTAGCCTGTTGTTGAGGACGATGTTGTTGATGTTGATATTGCTAAGTTGGTCTTCTTTGCTATTGTTGAGGTTGAGTTGCTGGAATAGTCACAGCAACGACTTGACGATATTGTCTTTTGTTCACATTCCTCCGATGGTGCACAACATTTGTTCCACCCTCTCCCCTTCCGGGTGCCCCAGAAAATGGCTTCTTAGAACTGGAAGAGCTTGAAGAGCCAGGATCTCGGATCTTTCCTACTTTGATAAGACTCTTCGTTCTTTCTCCACAGATTACAACATCTGAAAAGCTACCAAACGGGCAACTTCCTATATGGTCCATGAACACACCCTGCAGGGTTCCAATGAACATATCGGTCAGCTCTCTCTCCAACATCGGAGGTTGCACTCTTGCGGCTAGTTCACGCCACCTCTGGGCGTACTCTTTGAAGCTTTCACCAGATTTCTGACACAAACTCTGTAGCTGAGTTCTGCTCGGAGCCATATCCATGTTGTGCTTATACTTCCTCAGGAAGGCTTCACCCAAATCCCTCCAACTTCTAATGGATTCTCTCCTCAGGTCCATATACTAGTCCAAGGACGCTCCAGACAAGTTGTCTTGGAAAAAGTATATCCACATCTTCTCATCATTTGTATATGCTGAGATTTTTCTGTAGTAAGCCTGCACATGGGTGCGAGGACAAGAAGTGCCATTATATTTGTCAAAGGATGGCGCCTTGAATTTGTAAGGGATCCTCAGCCCATCAACCAAGCCCATATTCGTAACATCAAATCCCAAAGAGTTCTGACACTCTATGACACATATTTTCTCAGCAAGGGCGTCAACTTTCCTATCCCTCTCTTCAGTCCTACCCACCTCATCATCATCACTGAGGAGAGTAAACATATCCTCTTGTCTGTCAACCAACAGAGCAAGATGACGGACTGGAGCACGGGTCGCTCTAACATTAACAGTCTCTGCAGCAATAGGTTGTTCATTGATTCTGATACCCCTCAATTCATCACCCACAACATAGTTATTGACGGGAATGGTAGCAGCAACAGCTTCATTAACAGGGACTCCCTCTGGCGAAGCATGGTTGACAGGTGGAACCATAATTTCCTGTCTCTGGGCTAAGGCTCGCAGCTCCTCTTGCCCTTGAACGACCCCTTGCATCATGCTCATAAATTGGGCCATGTTAGCTCTCATCTCTGCCAATTCAGCCTGAACTTGATCCATACTTCTCTGTTGATTCAGTCTTGTCACGTAGCGGTGCGGACGACGATCAGCAATCCTGCCTAAAACAGGAACTAGAATGAGAAGTCTCTTCAAGAACACCTGTAATGCAAGAATGATATGGGTATGATGCGTATGATGCGGATGCTGTTTTATCATGAATGATCCTGGAAAAGGATATGCGTATGCGGGTTAACTGTTCTTTTTTTTTGCATTATCCTTTTTTTAAAAATAAACATGCTATGATGCAAATGATGAGACCATGACTGGTTGGCTGTGTATCACGAGGCACTGGATCAGAGCTTCGGCATGACTTCGGAACCGGAAACCACATATCAAGGTCATCTGGAACCCAAGATCATCTGAAGCCCATACTTCAGGACCAAGTCACCAACAGGACCAAACAGAACTCACCAACAGAATATAGTCACCAACAGATCAAGTCACCAACAGTACCTGTAAAGGATTCATTCCCTCCCCACTCACGGGTGTCATCTAGGCCAGGGTAAGGTCAAGAGAAACGCAGGATAAACAACCCTTTAAAGAATATCATCATGTACACACCAGATGTATGCAACGATAATACCCCATTAGGATCTGAAATACTCGTGATATCATGTTCCGCTAAGTGGCGCTATACCACCCGCTTCCCATGAATCACTCTATTCCTAGGTGTCATAAAGTTCACTCATAGCCTGGGTATTGGGCCTTTTACCTCTTGTGATTCCCACCCCACAAAGAAACAGATACACAACCAGCATAATGATAATATGATGCATGCAAACACATAATGCACATATATACAATCACATCATAATAAAACAAAATGCAATAAATAAAGCAGTAAAAGCAACCAACACTATCCTAAAGAGCGCTAGGATTGACTCGCTTAGGGAAGATGGACCAGCAAGAGGTCAACTTCTCTTATAGATCCCTAGCAGAGTCGTCAGTTGTTGCATTACGCGAAAAACCGGCGGGAAAAAGACACAGAGCCGCCACCGTGCGTTATTTATCCCAAAGGAGGGAAAGGAAGCACTCGAAGTAAACCTGGAAAGGAAATGGTCTCACGACCAGAGATTGCTAGATACAGGAGTCGGTTATGCGAAGGGAAGGTATTAGCACCCCTACGCATCCATCGTACTCGACGGGATCCACGCTCAGAAAGAATAGAAGAAAGGTTGCTAAATAACTGCTCAAAACTGCACACACACTGGAAGGAAACACAGATGAAAGACGGAAGAAGAGGACTTAGCAGGATGTCGCATCCTCGGCCTATGTAGTTTGTCAGAAACAAACATCAGAGTCGACGTAGTTCGGGGGAATGGGAAACGTGCTCGCTAGGATATCGCATCCTATGCATACGTATCTTCTCTAATCAGAGTAAGAATCAGAGCACTCGTAGCTCGGCTAACGCACGCCAAACAAGACACTGAAACGAAGACGCTGAGACGTTAAAGCAAACGCACAACTGGAAACAGAATGCCAATCGCTGGGCTTACATCCAACTCCAGACAAAACAAACAAACAAGGAAACCGAATGCCAATCGCTGGACTTACATCAGACTCCGAACCAACAAACACACACAGGAAACCGACTGCCAATCGCTGGACTTATGTCAGACTCCAAACAAACACACAAACACAGGAAATCGACTGCCAATCGCTGGACTTACGTCAGACTCCGAACAAACAACAAACAACCGGGAAACCGAATGCCAATCGCTGGACTTACATCAGACTCCGCAAAAGAAAGAAACAGGCGAATTGGAAACCGAATGCCAATCGCTGGACTTACATCAGACTCCAAGCACACACAAGAGGAGGGTCTCGATTGCAACTAGGGCAAGAGAAAGGGGAGGTCTCAATCGCAACGAGGGCGAGAGGAAAGAATCAAAGGTTAGTCGTCAGTCAAACTCGACAAGACATCGCATCTCGTTCCTACGTATCTCATCTGAACATGAGAATCAGAGTTGCCGTAGTTCGGCTAAACTATTTCTGTTTGTTTTATATTTTTTAAGTGAACGACGTTACTATGCAATCTACCGGATGCTCGACCTTTGGAGACTTACTCACCTGTAGTAGAAGGAGTCAACGTGTCCTTAAGAGGAGACAATGTTTGTTTGTGTTTTAGGAAAGCTCGCGCAAGAAAGGAAGTCCTAGACGAAGGAACCGTGCTACCTTAATTGACATGCAAACGAGAGACTATGCAAAGTCTAGCAATCCTATGGGGATACAATCACACCATACACAAACATATAACATGAAGTAAACACACCAACAAGGGGCTCAAACATCAAGGGTAAGGCTTTAGTCAAGGGGTCATATCAACCTCGACAAACAAGCCACTTGAAGGGTATCTGAGGGCTCTTAACCACTGACATTGACCGTCAGGGTGAGCAGATGAAAGGTAATGAGGATAAGACCTCATAGCTCTTAACCCGGGCCTGGGTGAGCTTCAATCAATGAAAACATGGGAGTCCAGGATGTGGGACTCTACTCCACTTGACTGACTCTATGTACAAGGATCTTGGATGTTTATTCAAATGCATCAGCACGTAGTGAGAGCAAGATGAAAGACTCAACTGAATAGCAGGGGATTGATTGCAAATCCCTTCTATCTTCCAATTGCCTCTTCACTTAGGAGGACTTGAAGTACATGGCACAAAAGTAAACAAGCACAAACATTGCCTCTTAAGGAGGGCTTCAGACAGGTGCCTGCCAAAAGAAAATGACAGGTCTTCCAGACTACATGGAGAATAGGAATTTACCTAAGTGGTACGCCAACCACAAGCAAAGCAAAGCAAAGCAACTCAAACAATGAGTTAAAGCAGCTAATGTACTTGTGAGAAAAGCTAAACAATCAGTACTATGTTCAGACAAACAATCAACAGGCAAACGAATAGTGGTTCCAATATACACAACAAGTCAAGCTTTATGACTCAAGAATTCAATTGATTCCACCATCTCAAATGACCTGCAAACAGCAAGGGGTAGTGGACAAAATAAAGGCATCTCAAATCATGAGATCAACATCATCCCTTAGGACTATAAGCTTGAACCTGAAATGCAAAACTCAAAAGATGAGTACAAACCACTAGCACCAAGGCTAGGGTCAAAGGTGAAGAAAAAAGTCAAAAAAGCAACCAATTCTCAACATGTAGCTCATTTAATCTATCATGAACATGTCCTAAAAAGTACCAAATCAAAAGCATTAAGCAAAGCCATGTAATGAGCAAAATAAGGCAAGACACACAACATGATCATCAATTGGACATACAAAGTGAGAAAATGCACATTAAATCAGAAACACATCCAATGATCATGAAATTTTATACACATGCTCAGCATATTGAACACAAGCATGGTGCAAAAAATCAGAATCAGAAAAGCTCATTTGGCATGGCAATGAAAATGAATAAGATCAACATCAAATTGTGTGACACACATTGTCACACCATACAATCATGTGTCCCAAACAGAGAAGGAAAATGCTAAAAATACCAAATAAAATCTCAAACATCCTACAATATGTTAGGAAGCAGCATATAAAATTTCATGGCAATTGGACAAGTATTGAGCATTTCACACCAATTTGAATGAGGCGTGGCATAATTGTGTACATGTTCAAACAATTCATCACAATTAAAAATTCAGACATGGTAAAATCATGAAATCACCACCATAAAATAGTAGACAAACATATGCTCATGTGAGAAAAAATTGGGAATGATTTGGATCAACATGCAATTTGTTATGATTTTTTGAAGTATCATGAACAAAGTGAAATAAAAATTGAAAATATGAAGAATAATATGAAAATGCATAATGGAAATGAAATGCAACATCAACCAGGATCGAACTGGCGTGGCCTTGGTTGCAAGCGCGCTAGTCAAAACGACAGCGCTTTGTTAAATGAAGGAAAAACACAATGGGAAACTCAGAATGCTATCGCGTGGATTCGAACACACGATTGGAAAGTGAACAGCGCTTCAACAGTGTTATGCAAAGTCTGAACCAGAGCCAAACCCTAGAACAGTGCGCACGGTGGCTGGCAGGGCAGAAACCACTGCCTTCTTCATGAAGGCGGTGGATAAACAGTGACATCCATCAACTTTTTTTCCAGATTTCCATAAAAGTTATATCAAATGAAAGGTTACATCACGTACAATTCAAATCCACTATTATTTTGGCCTAATTCCTTATAAACAAAGCAAATCGATGAAGAACATTTATGAACATCAAACTTTAATTTCATATAACTCCATGAATACTCAACCAAATTGCATGAAATTTAGATCAGAATGCTCAACAATCAAAACTCTACAACATTATGCACATAAAATCATGAATTAAAAGATTCGAAAATCACACCTCTTGAAGCTCCAACAATGGCAGTAGTGGATTCAGGTGCCTAGCAATGTGTAGATCAGCTCTATCAACCTTGTTATGACTTCTGAAGCACGAATCAACTCTTGGAAAGGCTTGGATCTAGCTAAATCTTCAAAACTCCATGTTCATGTTCATGTATGGATTTGCTTGCTTCTTCACCAATTCCTTCAAACCAAAGCTCGAATTCTACCAAATGCTGATCCAGGAGCAAGAATATGCAATAAAAATCCTATGCTATGTGGAGAATTTTTGAATTTTGATGGAGAGAAATTTTGGAGGGAAAGTTTGAATCTAGATCTAGAATGATGAAATCTGAAAATTCTGTTAGGATTATCCTTTTATATGCTGGCCTAATCCATTTGCTAATTAGAATTAAGCATGGCTAATGAAAGTTTAATGAGAAATAAGGTGTAGTGCAAAATTGGAATTTTCACCCCATGCATGCAACATGCACGTGAACAGTACTACATGGCCATGCAATTTCACTTAAAATGATCCAACAAACATGATGGAATGGTTAAAAAACTCATATGATGCACCAAATTCAAATTCATGATTTTCCCTCCAAAATGAACATGAATGAGCAAATGGTCATGTGATGAAATTTCATGCAATGCCTTGATGGATTTGGAAAATATGAGTCATGACAAACATTATGCAAAAAGAGGCACTCAATTTGGAGTTATGAGTCAAAAGTTATGGCATTTTGAAATTTCAAGCACACTTCGCAATCATTTGATCATAATTCCTTAACCATTCATCAGATGCTCATGATCCTAGACTTTTTGGAAATGGGAGAGAAAGATCTTCAACTTTCATGTTGGACAAAATTTCATTTGAAGCTTCTTTGATGTTGGAAAGTCAAGTTGAAAGAGGTCTAAAAACTTGCCATTTTTGGAAACTTGAAATTACAAGTCACTTTCCATTTTTGGAAACTTTTGATCTGGCTTCAAATCCTTCAAGGTATGAGTTTGACATGATGAATAAACCTTTCTTGGACATGAATGAAGTGTCTCAAACCATTTCTCCACCTCCTAGCCCTCAGTTGACTTTCAGTTGACTTTTGTGGGGCCCAGATGACCTGAAACTGCACTAATGACTTTTGAGCCCTCAACACTTGGTACAGTTGCTTCAAAATGAACCTTGGTTCATATAAGCTCTCTAGAACAACCATAGGGCCTTTATCTCAAGAAAAACCTTGCTCTCTTGCACTGAGGAATTCTCTTGATGCCAGTCTTGACTGATGAGATGCAATGCATTATGCAATGTTAATGTAATGTTAGCAACCTAAAAAATGAAATGAATGCATGAATTGGGGGTGCAAATTTGAGGTGCTACAATATTGACAAGACTTGATTGGATCAACCAAGAATCAAGGGTTTGTTGTGAGTCACGAGCATGAAGTCTGGGTAAGAACCATCCCAAAGGAGTGAATTAAGGATAAAAACCTGTAGATCATGTTCTAAAAAGTTCCCAGAGTCTTAATTATATCTATCGGATATTGAAGGTTAAGATGACTGACTCATCAACCCATAATATTCTCAAGAGAAACTCGTTTGAGTGTAGTATCACGTAATAACTGTTATCAAGTCTACACTTGGAAAGTCTCTGTACTACGTCCTAAATAGGCCAAAAGGGGTTAAATGTTATATAGTCCTCAGCTTCTCGGACCCCAAATCAGAGATAGTAATGCCTAACCACAAATGACTTGTGTGACATTCATAACTCCAAAAGGGTCTCCACTGAGTAGATGGATCTCAAGCCAACTTGTTAAGAACCACTCCACACAAGTCGAAAATGATTATACCATCCTCCTATCTTAATTGCACTCAAGTTCGGGTTAGAACTTATCTCACCACTCAGAGATCACCAAGCACAACAAGCAGATTATATCACACAAACAAATATACATACATCAAATATATAGTTATATACACACAAAAAAGAAGGCTAAACCCACTGGAGACTTCTCCCAAACAGAGTCGCCACTTAATTTTTGTAGTAGGGAATTCATGATCATCAAGCCATGGATAAGCTAAACATCAAATAAACAAGAGTTGCCACCGCACTTTTATTATTTCCAATGGAAAAGGGAAAAGTACGAACAAAACCTAAAAATAAGAAGTTTTCAAATCAAAACTAATAAAATGCCAAAGATTATAGGTAAGGGGGTTGGTTACACAGAGGGAAGATGTTAGCACCCAAAATGTCCTAGGTACTCATAGGGAGCCCTTTTTTTGTATGCATATGTGTTTTTGTACAAATGATGTTTCCAAACAAATAGAATGGGGGGATGAGAAAAGAATTCATTAATTATATTTTTGTGTTTGACAAAACCTTCGGACTTGTGCCTACGTACCAACATAAAAATGAGGGATCAAAACCTCGTAGTTCGTGGTATCAATTTCAAAGTGGATGCATTGCTTTTAACCAAAATTTAAGCTTGAAAGGCACAAAGGCCTAAAAATGGTTTGAATGAGTTAGTTCTTTTTGGCTTTTGAAATTTTAAGTCAAGTATAGTTAAGTTTATTTACAAAGTTTGATTAAGAAAAAGTTTGAAAATACAATGGCATAAGGCCAAGGTTTCTAATTTGCAATATGGTCAAAGTTTAGAAATCAACAAACATAAGCAAAGAAAGATTTTAAAAGGAGGGAGAGATTTTGAAATTAAAGAAGTGGGGAGGAGATGAAGAGACTAATCCTAAGCACAAAATTAAAAGTTAAGAGTTGAAAAGATCTGACCAATGTGCCGCAATCCAATAGACAAGAATGTCATATAGAAACCCAAATTCCTTTGGAGTTTTAGAATCAAGCAACAAATAATGCACAAAATATCAACTTGAAGAGCAAGGCATCAAATAAAGATAGCCACATCCAAGCTTAGCAACTTCATGATCTTCTTCAAATTTGCCCATGTAGCATATGAATTCCAAGATGGCATAAGTCACAGGTTCAAAATAACAGCTTCACAATGACCATGTTGCATATGAACTCAAATGGATCTTCAATGATGTATCAGATGAAGTTTTAAATTACAAGCACTTGGTTACATGAAAGTTGGTATTGGCCAAGTCCTTTGCATAGGAAATGTTGCCTAAATTATATATCCAATTGTCTCAGATCAAACCAACAGTCACACAAGATATTTTTTAGGATTTTTATTCTTATTATGTACATTAATGGTCAAAGACCACAGAAACAAACACAATATACACAAACAAAATATATCACAAAATATGGTCCAAGTGGATAAAGTGAAAATGACATTAACATAAATAATTAGAATGGTACGAATAATGTCAAATGAATAAAGCTTAAGAAATAAAGTGCATTAAAATAAAAGACTTGAAATTAAATATTAGTTGTTAATAAGTTAGAAGTTAGTATTGCTTTTGTTTTTGCTTTTTTGTTTAATTCATTTTTTGGAGAACACTCAACCCACTTATCACAAGCATGGATCCTTGAACCAAGACATCTTCCAAAGGAAGGAAAAAAACCAATTTTCCATATAATACCATGAAAGAGGGGAGACTTACAATCTCACTAACTAGAATGATATGCCTTTGTGTAAAAAATTAGCGTCATGTTAAGCAATCATAATTGGACTTATGTAGAAGTCATAACTATTTGAGGTTGGGCAATAGAATTTTAGTGTTAATGCATGTTAGAGATATGATATGATGAGTTATGCTCATGAAACATACCACACACAAAAAGAATATGCAAAGTGGGGAACCTAATCTCATCCATATTTATGTTGATTTTGCAATCAACTAGCCTTAGGATATTGAGATATTATAGGTCCATGACATGAATTCATAAAGAAGGGGAATGAGATGAAGAGGGAGGGGGAGTAGATCAAACACAAATTGAACAAAGGAGGACTTTTACCAAGTTAAGATCATTCATTCATTTTGGGAGATGGAATGCACATTCCATCAATCCCCTAAATCCAACGATCTTAACCTAACAAAGTTAAATCAACATTGACTAAGGCCCAATAACACAAGTCAAACTCACAAAGACAATTAAGATGGCTCAACATAATTAATTTGGCATTTAAACAATTAAAAATATTAAAAATATTAAAAATAATGCATTAAATTAAATATGGTTGGTCAATTTCCTAAAACCTCATCAAAACACCAAAGAAATGGTCATGAGATTTATCATAGGTCAAATAAGGTCAAAGGACCTTGGAGAAAATTTTTCATAATTTTTTGAAACTTAAAAGTATTTTTAAACAATTAAAGATATTTACAAAATCAATTAAATAATGAAAAATATTAATAATGATCCAAAAGATAATTTTAATTTAGAAAATGAAAGAGGATTTTATTTAAATTTTTTTGGTGAAACTCTCATATTTTTTGGATCAATATTAAAAATAATATGAATGAATGAAAATCAAAGGAATAAAAATAAAAATCAGATAATCAAAAAAACGTGGACCACTTGATCTCCCTCATTAATTAAGGTGACAAATCAAGTGGTGGAGAGTGCGCGTTCCATGATACGCTTGAGTCAACTGATCACACACAGGGTAATCACAATGTACGCTCCTAATTAAAACATTTTAAACTCATCTAATGGCTTTGAACACTTCGAGCGCACCGTCGGAGCCAAAGGCCGATCATCTTCTCCGATGACCCTGGGCGGACTAGTTCAATCATCACCACATCATAAATGAAAATATAGGACATGATCTTAAAGAAAAAATGGTGTAAATTACGAATATCACCTCAATTTTAACTAACTCCAAATATATAGAGAGATACGTGGAGTTGAATTTTGAGGTATGTCAATTGAGTTGCTTCGATTTGACCTCAAAGCAACTCAATCTTCTTGCCTACATTGGTAGGACTTCAGGCAACCAAGGATCCAAGAGAATTGATGAGAATTGAGAGAGAATCGTAGTGAAGAAACATATGGAAAAACAACTTTAATGCTGTGCAGAAATGGATCTCCCTTGCTTTAATTCGTGGTTGATCTTGCTTATGGAGTTTGTGGAAGTGGCTTAAGAGTAATGCAAAGCTTTAGATCCTGGAGTTTTTGAATCTCAAAACAGTGAGATTCAAACTCAAATTTTAGTTGAAATTTCTCAGGTTTTCCTTTGAATTGAGAGGGTTTGAAAGTTGGGGGAAAAGCTGGCGCGAGAGGTCCTTTGAACTGAGGCATTGGACCTCTATTTATATCAATGGGAAGTGTTATTCGCACACTTGAAAAAAATCTCCAAAATTGACAATGCAATGCACATGCTTGCATGGGCGTGTGCAGGCCCATGAAGCAATCCAAATAGTTCCATAATCAACTGAAATGAGGTATGCATGAAGCTTGGATGGCAAGGCAAAGTTATTTGAACATTTGAATCATGAATCTTGACAACTGATACATGCCTGTTTAAGCCATGTGCAAACTTATCAAACTTTGTCCAAAATTAATGAATTAAGACTCTTTGGAGATCTTAGATCAAGAGAAACAACTCTTATGTTGAACACTTTTCCATTTGGAACTTGTATCATGGTGAATTTTGAGGTGGAAGTTTGGAAATTTCAACATGTCAAAATATTTTCTAAGTGTCAAGCCACATATTCAATTATTCCACCTTGCTTAACTTCTTATGTGAGCCCCAAATGAGAAAAGTATCTTCATCAAAGTTGTATCTATTTCAAACACCTTCAAAATAGTCACAAATTTGACATCATTTAGATTTAGGATGAGTGAGTTATGCATTTTAGAAGTTGAGGAAAATCACTTGTTCAATGGTATTGGTCCAAAATGACCTATAATGTATCCTCATATCACATACTCATAATAGCTGATTTAGCTCTCACTCCAAACATAAAAGTTGAAGTAGACATCTTTAATTTGATTTTAAAACTTTGAAATATTTTATCTCATAAAAATTGAGCAAGTTATGGCCTTGGGAACTTGACTTTCAAATTAGGGTTTAGACAAAATGACCTATAATGTTTCAACATAGAAGATGACTTTCCAAGCAAAATTAGCTTTAGACCTAAACATTAAAGTTGTTTTGAATGTCATTTAGAGTAACTTTTATCTTGAAATAATTTTCATATGATGAAAATTGTAGGAGATATGGTCTAGGGAGACCTAGTTTTGATTAGATGAATTCTTCTGGCCAACCACCATCAACCAACTTGCTAACTTTCAATTCTCTTGACTTTTTAGGCTCATGGTAGATCATATATGCATAATATTATGAATTTTTAAGTGTCCCTTAAAAAATTTGATCAATTGATGAGGAAGCTTGTTGAAGAAGTTACTCAAGATACCCAGATGAACTAGGATTTCCAAGGCAAACCGACTCCAAACTCTTGAAAAATGCTTGATCAAAATAATATATAGAAATCATGGGGACTCATATATAATGCCTAGAACCATTGTGTATCTTTCCTTGGTTGTG
This sequence comes from Lathyrus oleraceus, assembly GCF_024323335.1. Classification (NCBI taxonomy): domain Eukaryota; kingdom Viridiplantae; phylum Streptophyta; class Magnoliopsida; order Fabales; family Fabaceae; genus Lathyrus; species Lathyrus oleraceus. Next base: position 560,730,315 of record NC_066583.1, on the reverse strand, counting down.
CTCTTAGCAATGAGGGTCCTAAACCCTAGATGTGAACTTGATAGATCAATGGTGATCATGCCCTACCTACAAAAGAGTTATGCAAATGCAAAAGGCATATTTTTGGTATTTGGTTAGTAAAAATGATAATATACAGGTATGATATAATGACATGGTGTTTGGTGATCTCTCCAAAAACAAACCTAATGAGAGAGGGGTAAGGAGGATGCCAAGGTATGGTCCCAATGTTAATGCATATGATGAGATAACATGGGGGATCTTATGGTCAAATTTGGGGTCTTACATTCCACACAATACCATGAAAGATGGGAGAATTACAATCTCACTTACTAGAATGTTATGCCTTTAAGGTCAAAATTTAGCTCAATGTTAAGCAATCGTAATTGGAATTATGTAGAAGTCACAACTATCTTAGACTGGAGAATAAAAGTTTAAGTGTTAATGCATGTTAAAGATTTGGTATAATGAACCAAACTCCTAAAATATACCACACACTAAAAGAAAAGATCAAAAGGGATGAACCTATCCCATCCATACTTGTATTAGTTCATCTGACACAAAGTCATTGATGAACCAATTAGCCTTAGGATATTGAGACTTCATTGGTCGATGAAAGGAATAGGAAAGAATAGGGAAGAAGATGAAGAGGGAGGACAAGTGAGAGAAACACAGATTGGTCATGAGAGAAATTTTATCAAATTAAAATCATCATTCATTTTGGGAGATGAAGTGTACATTTTATCAATCCCCTAAATCCAATGATTTTAATCCAACAAAATTCAAATCAACCTTGAACAAGGCCCAAATAAATAGTAAAACATCACAAGACCATAAAAATGGCTCAACATAATTTTTAAACAATTAATCAATTAAAAATCAAATTAAAAAATACATTAAAAATCAATTTAATTTGGCAAAAACCTAAAATCTCTTTAAAACACCATATAAATGGCCAAGAGATTTATTCTAGGTCAAACAAGGTCAAAGGACCTTAGATAAAAAAATTCATGATTTTTGAAAAGTCAGAAGTAAATTTAAACAATAAAAAATATGCACAAAACATTTAATTCATGAAAAATATCAAAATTAATCCAAAAAATGATTTTAATTTATAAAATGAAAGAGAAAAAGATTTAGAGATTTTTGGTGAAAGTTCCATATATTTTGGGTTAAAAATGAAATTAATATGAATTAAAAAAAATAAAGCAATTAAATAAAAAATCAGAAAATACAAAAAAACAAGGCCCATCAGATCTCCCTTATTAATTGAGGTGGCAAATCTAATGGCCACGCGCGCGCTATCCATGGTGGACTTGAGTCATAGTGTCACACACGTGGAAATCAAAACCAAGGGCCAAGATTAGAATGCTGGACCAAGATCAGATGGTTGGAACCTTGCCAACACGCCATCAAAGCCCTAACTCCGGTCATCTTCTTTGGTGATGACCACCAGACTGGTTCAAACTAAACTTCATGAAAAATGGAAAACAAGGACACTATTTTGAAGAGAAAATGCTCAAGATCACGAATCTGGCCTCAATTTTCTCCAATTCCAAGTATATAAAATAATACAGGGATTTGAATTTTGAGGATCATGAAGTGAGTTGCTTCGATTTGACCTCAAAGCAACTCAATCTTATTGCCTACATTGATAGGACTTCAGCCAACCAAAAATCACAAAGAATAGTGAAGAATTGAGAGAGAATCAAAGAGATGAAGTTTCTGAAATTTAACCTTCGAGTAGCTTTAATTCAGCTTGATCTTGATCTGGATTTGCTTGATTCTTCCTCCTTTTGCTTGCAGTGATCAATTGAGATGGAAAGGGAAAAGAATTCTTGGAGTTTGAACTTCAAAACATAAGGTGAAATTCAAACTCGATTTCAATTAAATCCTCAAGAAATTCTATGGAGTGACAGGTTTGAGTCGTCTTGGCAAAGCTTGGGCAAGGTGTTGGTGCATTTCTGAGCTCAAAACACTTGTATTTATAGGATTACTCAATGCTTTTGCACACTTCCATTAAAAATCCAAAAATAGCAATGATCTCATGTAAGCTTGCACGGGCGTGTAAAAAGCCCAATCAATGATGTCAAAGTGTCCAAACTCAATTCTAAATAATGATGAAACAAAATCAAGGGACCATGCAATGTTGAAATGAAAATTGGTCACAAATCTTTCCAAATGGGGCCAGGCATTACACCCATGCGTAAGTCCCTCAATTTGGATCCAAATGAGATGGTCCTAGAGTTTTTTGGAAAGGTGAGATCAAGGGAAACGACTTTCATATTGAACACTTTTCCATTTGGAGCTTGGATCATGATGAATTTTGAGGTGGAAGTTTGGAAAATCAAACATATTTGAAAATTTTCTAAGTACCAAGCCAAATGTTCACTTCTTCCACCTTGAACAACTTTTGCCATGGACTTCAAATGGAAAACGTTTCTTCACCAAAGTTGTACATATTTAAAACCTATTCAATATAGTCACAAATTTGACCTCATTTGGATTTGGCATGAAGGAGTTATGCATTTTAGAAGTTGAGGAAAATCACTTGTTCAATGATAATAGCCTAAAATGACCTATAATGTTTCCTCTTAGCACATGCATTTTCAAGTTGAATTTGAACTTCCTCCAAAAATCAAAGTTTAAGAGGATGTCTTTAATTTGATCATGAAACTTTAATGGACTTCATCTCATAAAAATTGAGAAAGTTATGGTCCTTGGAAGTAGACCTCCTAACTAGGGTTCAGACAAAATGACCTATAATCTTTCACCATAAAAAATAATTTTCCAAGCAAAAATAACTCTTGACTTAAAAATTAAAGTTGTTTGGAATGTCATTATGAGTAAATTTTATATTGTAATAATTTTTATATCACAAAAATTGTAGGATATAGGATTTAAGGAACCCCAATTTTGACTAGTTGAGTTTCTCTAGTCAACCACCATGAACCATCTTGCTAGTTTGACATTCTCTTGATCTTTGGGACTCATGGAGGATAATATATGCATAAGATGATATATTATAAGTATATCTTGAGATATTTAATCAATTGATGAGGAACCTTGCTGAAGAAGTCACACAAGATACCTAGATGAATTAGGGCTTCCAAGGCAAACAAGCTTCAAACTCTTGATGAATTCTTGATCAAAATGATATGTGAAGATCATAGGGACCCATATATGATGTCTAGAGTCAATTCGAATCATCTTTTGATTAGTATCCTTGCATTGATGGTCTCAACCCCTATATATGAGCTTGATGAGGCATTGGTGGATGTACACACTACCTACAAAAACAACAAACTATACATTGACATATTTTTTGTATTTTAGTTAGTAAATAATGAAAAACAAAGTATGATACAATCAAATGTGCTTGATGATCTCCCTAAATGCAAATCCAATGAGTAAGGGGTAAGGAGGATGCCAAGGTGTGATCCTAAATCCAATGCATATGATGAGATATCATGAGGGATCTTAGGGTCAAAATTGGGGTCTTACAGCTGCCCCTATTTAAGGACATTCTAACTGAGGATGTGAAGGTTAAAATCTTCGTATCAACTCAGTAGAATGGACTTAAATAACAATATATAGAAACAAATTTTGGTCCCTAAGAGACTTAATGATGCATATGATATGAATGTTAAAAATAATCTTTGTGGGGAAATATTACCACAAAGGAAAAGAATTCGGAGAGACTGAAAGTCCACAGGAGTATAATGCATTCCATAAGGAATGTTCACTGGGGAGACATAGACTCTAGGGGTAAATAGGTTATGCATAGGTCAGGTTACGAGTTAAAAACTGTTGGAGACACGAGGGGAATTCCATGAAAATAAATCAATGGAAAGACTCAGTTGGGGATAAGGGGGAATCTGCAGGGGTGCGGGTAGATCAAAACAAATCTGAAATACTCGAACCAAACTCAACTGGGGAAGAAAGATCTTCAACACAGGAGTACCAGAAATATATTATCTAATACTAGTTACTGAGTAGGAAGATAGTGTATTCTGACAGAGGGACATCCATTACCGGTTAGGGTAAATATATCAAGGATGACTCGCTGAGGAAAAAAGAGGTCTATTCGTTACCATTTATTGAGTAAGAATAACCTGCTGGAGAAAATAGGATTTACAACTACCTGCTACTAGACAGAAGACGAAAGAGAGAATATATGTCACTGGTTAAAGTGAACATATCAAGGATAAACTCAAAAGGAATAATATCTGTCATCGGTTAGGATAAACATATCAAGGATAGACTGCCGGGAAAAAATAGGAATTATATATATATATATTAGTTATTAGATAGAATACCAAAAAGAGAATATCTGTCATCGGTTAGAATGAACATATAAAGGATAGACTTAGTAGGGGAAAACAGGATTTATAATTACCTTTTTATTGGGTAGAAAACCATAAAGGGAGAAAATTCGTCAACGGTTAGGATGAACATATCAAAGATTAACTTTGAGGGGAGAAGTGGAATTTATATACTAGTTACTGGATAAAATACAAAAAAGGAGAAAACCTGTCACGGGTTAGGATGAACATATCAAGGATTAACTCTTTAGGGAATGAAAATAGGGATTACAACTACCTTATATTGGGTAGAAAACCATAAAGGGAGAAAATTTGTCATCGGTCATGATGAACATATCAATGATTAAATGCCTAGGGAAACGTGAAAATGGATCCACTGGGAAAATAAAGGAAGTATATTATTTTTACCGGGTATTGGGAAAAAGTAAAGTACTCAAAAATTGAGAAGAATATTACCAAAAGTATCTATCTAGGTAAGACCAAGAAAGAAACGATCAAACAAGGACTCAACCCAAATGAGGATATAACTCAAGGGGAGTGACTCCATCTAGATAATTAATTGGGGAGGAAACTGAAATAATGACCATCCGTTAAGAAATAGCTCAGTGGGGAAATGAGAAAGGTTAAACTCTTTCTACTTAAGGGGCTGACACTCTACAATTGAAAGAGGACAGACGCACCAAATCTACATGGGGAAAAATATCACTAAAATAGGGAATTAGGAATAAGGGAATCAAATGCAGTGAAATGCATAATGAAATATATGATGTTGTGCTTTATGCGTGAATATATATATATATATATATATATATATATATATATATATATGTGTGTGTGTGTGTGTGTGTGTGTGTGTGTGTGTGATTATGTTGACAAAACCATCACAAAGGATATAAATATCATAGATTTGACTCATCGCTGCAACACTCGACTAATCTCAACAAGATGGAAACACTAACTGAAGAAAAATGTCGGGGATGAACATAAATCATCTGGCTCTGAATAACTCAATCCTGGTTGGGGAAAGAGAAAAGATCTACTGAGGATCTAAATTGTCAACTATGCGGGGAATTTTAGGTCAACACCATATCAAATGGGAGACAACCCTGTAGGAAACCAAACACTGATCAGAATCAAACACTACCGAGAACAAGGGATCTTCGATATCTGAAGATGAACTTTGTTGGGGAATACAATAAATAAAACTCTGCACAAGGATCTGAGCAAACCTCTAAGGATGTGAGCCTTCAACTTAGTTGGGAAAATGATTTGCAAAATGGATTGATCATCGGTTCAACTCTGCTTGGGGAAGACCAACAAGGCTCCACATTGTAAAGACTTACCTATTCTCATACTGCTGTTGATATTCCTTACTGAAATTAATTGTTTTTTAAATTGATTGCTTTTATTATTTAAGAAAAAATGATTTTTATTAATTTATTTCAAAATTATCATCATAAAAATTCAATTTTATTTTAGCTGAAAAATAAATAAGAGTAGAAACAATTGGATAAAAAGCTCAACTTTATTTAATAGAATGTTAGTCTGTAAATGACAAGACTCCATAGATCTTTACAAAAGTTGAAAAATGGTAATTTATATGGAAAAAGGCTACATTGAATACAGTGATCACTACTCTCCCTGCCAACTTCAATATCCACTGTGCTTTTGGTTTCGGTCGAGTATGACGAATCAGAAACAAATGACTTGCTCAAAACTGCTCCAATGATCAGGACCAACTGAATGCAGTTACTCGCCGCAAACCCTAATTTTTGCCTAGATTTCCCCAAGGCGGGGTACTCAATCTATCAGGATGAATTTCTGTTTTATGTCTCTAACTTTTACCTGGATCGCCCTTTCGGGTTTTCAATCAGCCGAGACACTCATTTTTTCCTAAGTCGCCCTTTCGGGTTTTCAACTTAGCAAGTTGTTCTTTTCTTTTTAGGCAAAGTATTTCTTGACTGCATCGACATTCACAAGACGAGTGAACTCTTCACCATCCATAGTTGTAAGAATTAAGCCAATTACATGGGATCATACTATCCTCAAATCAAAAGACTCAAAATATGGCGCATCGAGGGTTAACCTATCATTAATGCAAAGTATTGAAAATGATTCACAATCATCTATCAACAGTTTTGGATCAAAGAAGATTGATTAACCTCAAGTCCATCTATCAATGATTTGAGATGAGGAAGAAATCATCAACCAAGCAATCAAGTCAACTCAAAGCAACAAATGGTCAACAAAAATCAAAATAAAAGGAATTTAAAATGATTTAATATTGATTAAATAAAGAAAATAAAAGGAAAAATCTCAAAGAGATGTCAAAACATCAAATAAAAGTCTAAGAAAAATGTGGAAGGTCAATAAAAATATGAGAAGTTTGACCTCAAAAGTTGGGGTAAAAAATGTTTTAAAATGACTAAAATAAAAATGCAAAAAGAAAATTAAAAAGAAAATAAATAAAAATATGAAATAAATGCAAAAATGATTTTAAAAAATGCAAAAAATGACATGAGGTAGAAAATATTTTTATTGAATTATGGAAAAAATGGATTAAAAAATAATTAGGGAACTATGTTTAATTAATTCTATAAGAAAAAGGAATAAAATAAAATAAAAATAAAAATAAAATAATTCAAATGCAACGACTGAGAGGTGTCACATGCTGATTGGATGGGATATTTGAAATTGGCTCCAAAACGCGCGCACAACTTCATCTCCAACCTCCAGATTTCGATTTTTGCAACTTCATGAACTCGTGTTTTTAACATGAATCAAACATGGATTCAGATGCGAAACACCTTATCGTTCATGTCTCCATACATCAGAGCAATTGATTTTCTCTGAGCAGGGAAAATTTGCTTAGAACTCGAAGAACCCTGATTCTTTAAAATAAAATTAAATGGTTAATATTAAAAAGAAATGACAAGTAGGTTAGGGCTTTTGATTAGTGGAACCTCACGAAGAGAATGTTAACTTGTTTGCTTTAAACGGTAACTCGTATCTACCTTCTCTATTAAAGCTTCAGAAGTCAACAATGGTGGATTCGTAATCAAGGTTGCTAAAGGATTCAAACCAAAGCAAAGCTTCAAACACCTTCAGAGGATACCGATGAAGGATTCTAGGCAAAGAATTTGAAGGGAAATAACTTGAATCGAAAAGTAAAGTAACTGGTTTTTAGAGGTATCAGGCTTCAATGGTGGCCGAGTTCCTTTGGTTTTCAAAGCTTGGAAATGAATGCAATATCTTCCACTATTTATAGGGAATGGAATGGGATCAAAATACGTGTGGAATTGGCTCGGATTCGTGTGAATTAAGTGGGAAATTTTCAGATCCCGAGCGTGTAAAGTTTAATGCAAAACTCGTGCATTTGGAGCTTTTCAGATCATTTCAAGTTATCTTTAGATGTGTTTGGTCATGGGTAATGGTTTGCACGCGTGAGAAGTGGTCCCAAAGTGATTTGTGCAAGTTTCAACATTATATGTCACAGATCAAAACAGAGTTGGGTCACCAAGTTCAAGCTTATGCCAAATTCAATCCACTCGTGCATGTTGTGATTTTCTTTGAGCCAAATGATCACTTTATGGAATAAAACAAGATGCAAAAAGAATCAATCCAAGACGATCTTTAAAGTGAAAGTTATGGGCATGTGAAGTTGAGGTCGTGACCTGAAAAATGGGCTAGGTAAATGGTCAAGCACCTTTCAGCATGCTCGGTCATATTGATGACCCATGTTATGATGCCATAACTTTTGATTCCCTCGTGCATTTTGAGCTAAACTTTGGCCAAATGATCTTTGACATAAGCTTAACAAACTTCAAAAGGAATGAGGACAGAAGGATAATTGAGCTGAAAATGGCAAGGGTGGAAAGCAGGGATCATGGCATGGTTTTGGCCTTTTTTGACAACCTGCCTATAGTGGGAAATTCATGATCATCAAGCTATTGACAAGCTAGAGATCAAATAACAAGAGTCGCCACCGCGCTTTTATTGTTTTCAAAGGAAAAGGGAAAAAGTACGAACAAAACCCAAAAGTAAGAAGCTTTCAAATCAAAACTAATAAAATGTCAGAGATTACACGTAAGGGGGTTGGTTACACAGAGGGAATGTGTTATCACCCAAAGTGTCCTAGGTACTCCTAGGGATCCCTTTTTGTGTGCATATATACTTGGTATAAAGTGATGTTTATAAACAAATAGAGTGAGGGGATGAGAAAAGAATCCATTAATTATACTTTTGTGTTTGACAAGACCTTCGGTCTTGTGCATACGTACCAACATAAAAATGAGGGATCAAAACCTCGTAGTTCGTGATATAAATTTCAAAGTGGATGCATTACTTTTAACAAAAATTAAGTTTGAAAGGCATAAAATGGTTTGAATGTGTTAGTTATTTTTGGCTTTTTTGAAAGTTTAAGTCAAGTATAGTTAAGTCTATTTACAAGTTTGATTTAAGAAAAGAAGTTTGAAAATACAATGGCATAAGACCAAAGTTTCTATCTTTTTGCAAAAATGGTCAAAGTTTATAATAAAAGTAGTTCACACAAAGAAGATTTTGAAAAATGGAGGGAGAGATTTTGAAATTAAAGAAACGGGGAGAAGATGAAGAGACTATCCTATGCGTAAAATTAAAAGTTAAGAGTTGAAAAGATCTGACCAAGTGGGTAGCAATCCAATAGACAAGAATGTCAATAGAAACCCAGAACTCCCTTGGACTTTTAGAATCAAGCAACACACAAATGCACAATTATATTATATTGAAGAGTAAGGCATCAAATAAAGATGGCCACATCCAAGTTTATCCATTCCATGATCTTCTCCAAAATAGCCCATGCAACAAATGAATTCCACAAGTCATAGGTTCAAAATAACAGCTTCACAATGATCATGTTGCAGATGTACTTAGGGATGTCTTCAAAGATGTATCAGATGAATCTCAAATTGCAAACACTTGGTTCTTCAACAAATTGGCATTGGCCAAGTCCTTTAGCCTAGGAAGTTTGCCTAGATCCTAAGTCCATTAGTCCAAGATCAAGCCAACAGTTCACTCAATTTTTTTGGGGTTTTTTTGTTATTATCATGTACATTAATGGTCAAAGACCATACAAATAAGCAAAGTATACACAAGCAAAATATATCACACAATATGGTCCAAATGGACAAAGTGAAAATTGCATTAACATAAATAATTAGAATGATATGAACAATGGCAAATGAAATAGAGTGCTAAAAGTAAATTGCATTAAAGTAAAAGCTTGAAATTAAAAGTTAGTAGTTAATTGGTTAGGAGTTAGTATTGTTTTGCTTTTGCTTTTCATTTCAAGACATTCTTCGGAGAACACTCAACCCACTTATCACAAGCATGAATCCTTGAGCCAAAACATCTTCCAAAGGAAGGAAAAAAGACAAAGTTTCCCTACAATACCATGAAAGAGGGGAGACTTACAATCTCACTAACTAGAATGCTTATGCCTTTTATGTCACAAATTTAGCGCTATGTTAAGCAATCGTAACTGGACTTATGTAGAAGTCACAACTATTTGAGGCCGAGCAATAGAATTTTGGTGTTAATGCATGTTAGAGACATGGTATAATGGACTATGCTCATGAAACATACCACACACAAAAAGAATATGCAAAAGGTGTGGCCTAATCTCATTCATACTCATGTTAATTTTTCAATTAACTAGCATTAGGACTTTGAGATGTCATAGGCCAAATGGAATGAATGAATGAAGAAGAGGAATGAGATGAAGAGGGAGGGGGATGGATCAAAACACAAATTGGTCAAAGGAGGACTTTTACCAAATTAATATCATCCATTCATTTTGGGAGATGGAATGTACATTCCATCAATCCCCTAAATCCAATGATATTAATTTGACAAAGTCAAATCAACCTTGACCAAGGCCCAACAATAAGAGTTAAACATAAACAAGTCATCACAATTGGTCAACAAATTTATTTGGCATTTTATTCAAATTAAAATACTAAAATAGTGCATTTAAATTAAATATGGTTTGTCCAATTCCTAAAATCTCATCAAAACACCAAAGAAATGGCCATGAGATTTATCATAGGTCAAACAAGGTCAAAGGACCTTGGAGAAAAAATTTCATAATTTTTGGATATTTAAAAATATTTTTAAACAATTAAAAACAAATTCAAAATCAATTAATTCATGAAAAATATTAATAATGATCCAAAAAATAATTTTAATTCAGAATATGAAAGAGAAAAATATTTGATTTTTTTTGGTGAAAGTCCCATATTTTTTGGATCAATATTGAATTTAATATGAATTATTGAAAATAATGCAATTAAAATGAAAATTAAAATATGAGAAAAAACGTGAACCACTTGATCTCCCTCATTAATTGAGGTGGCAAATCAAGTGGCCAGAAACGCACTATCCACGATGGACATGAGTCAGCGCGCCATAACATTGGTATTTAAAAGGGACGATCGTGATTAAAACAAATGAGATGGATCATATGGCTGTGAGAGATGCCAACACATCGCCGGAGCTGTAGCTCCGGTCTTCTTCTCCGGCGGACCTCACCGGATTGGTCCACCATCAAGCATCACCAAAATTAAAAACAAGGACATGATTTCAAAGTAAAAATGGCACTGAGTTCGAAACTGGCCTCAATTCACTCCAACTCCAAGTATATTGAGAGATACATGGAGTTGAAATTTGAGGTACATGAACTGAGTTGCTTCGATTTGGCCTCAAAGAAACTCAATCTTCTTGCCTACATTGGTAGGACTTCAGATAACCAAAGAATCAATAGAATTGAGCAAGAATTTGAGATAATCGAAGAGATCAAAATTTCTTGAAAATACCTTTAATGGAGGTCTGGATTCAACTGATCTTGATCTTGCTTGTGCTTGATCTCACTCCACTTGCTTGCAGAAGAAGGATTGGATGCTTAAAAGACTGTGGATTCCTGGAGATTTGAATTTCAAAACAGTGGAAATTCAACCTCAAATTCAAATGAATTTCTCAGGTTTATCCTTTGCAAAGTGAGGGTTAGAGATGGGGGATCAAAGTTGGCGCGGATGTCTGTTCATTGCTGAGCATATGAGGCTCTATTTATAGCTAAAACCATTGATATTTGCACACTTGAAATCACTTTCCAAATTTGGTCATTGATGATGCATGGGGGAATGGGCGTGCATAGGCCCATAAAATCATTGCAATAAGTCCACAAATGAATGTTAAATAGTCTGAATTCAGCTTGGATTGCAAGGCAAATGTGTATTTGGATTTGAAGTTTGATCCTTGCCAAGTGATGTCACCATGTTCATGCCATGTGCAGCCTATGCATTCCTTGTCCAAAATGAATGAATTTGAGCTCTTTTGAAAGGTGAGATCAAGAGGAACAACTTTCATGTTCAACACTTTTTCATTTGGAGCTTGGAACTTGGATAAATTTGAGGTGGAAGTTTGGAAATTTTTGACATATCAAACTTTTTCTAAGTGTCAAGCCATATGTCTCAATATTCCACCTTGCTTAACTTTTTATATGAGCTTCAAATGAGAAAAGTGTCTTCATCAAAGTTGCATCTCTTTCAAATAACTTCAAAATGGTAACCAATTTCATGTCATTTGGATTTGAAATGATAGAGTTATGCATTTTTGAAGTTTGGAAAAATCACTTGGTCAATGGTATAGGTCAAAAGTGACCTATAATGTAACCTCATACCACATGCTCAAAAAAGTTGAATTAGCTCCCACTCCAAACATAAAATTTTAATTATACACATTAATTTGATTGTTCAACTTGTAAATATTTCATCTCATAAAAATTGAGCAAGTTATGGCCTTGGGGAGTTGACTTTCAAATTAGGGTTTAGACAAAATGACCTATAATGTTTCAACATAGAAAATATTTTTTAAAGAAAAACTAGCTCTAGGTCTCAACATGAAAGTTGTTTTTAATGTCATTTAGAGTAAGTTTTCTCTTGGAATCATTTTCATATGGTGAAAATTGTAGGAGATAGGGTCTAGGGAGACCCAGTTTTGATCAAATGAATCCATCTGGCCAACCACCATCAACCAACTTGCTAACTTCAAATTCTCTTGACTTTCTTGGCTCATGGTAGATCATATATGCATAAGATGATGAATTTTTAAGTGTCACTTGAGAAATTTGATCAATTGGTGAGATAGCTTGTTGGAGAAGTTACTCAAGATACCTAATCAAACTAGGGTTTCCAAGGCAAATCACCCTCAAACTCTTGAAGAAAACTTGATCAATATAACATGTAGAGAACATTGGGACTCATATATGATGTTCATAACCATTTTTGAATCAATTCTTGGTTGTGATCTTTGTTCATAAGGGTCTCAAACCCTAGATGTGAACTTGATGAATCAATGGAATCATGCCATTCCTACAAAAGAATTAGACAAATGCAAAGCCATATTTTTGGTATTTTGGTTAGTGAAATGATAAAATACAAGTATGATATAATCACAAAGGGCTTGGTGATCTCTCCCAAAATAAACCCAATGAAAGAGGGGTAGGGAGGATGCCAAGATATGATCCCAATGCTAATGCTTATGATGGGATTACATGAGGGATCTTAGGGTCAAAATTAGGGTCTTACATTGCCATTGACACAAATGAGGTCTTAAATGGATGAATTAATGTTTGCCACTTGAATAAAATTTGTAGAGGATCCCAAAAGGCACATTTAACTCAAATAGCCTTGGCATTTGGATAAAAAGTGAAGAAGTTATGGGGTTTGGACCAAAAGTAAGGCATACTTGCAAATTAGGTCAACCACACTTGTACACATTATGCAACTCGATGTTTTCTTACATTCCAAGCCATGATGATGATATAATGAGCAAACCTTGATGAAATCTTGGTTAGGACATGATTGGTCTTGAAGATAGCTTGAAGATTGGGTGATGTGGCTTGTAAATAAACACATGAACCACCATTGGATCACCATGAACCAACTTGCATTTCTCTTGACCCAAAAGACCCTGTTCTTGCCTTGATTTGAAGAATGACCACCTACATGAGTAACAAAAGCAAACAAGAACCATCTCTTAAGGTTAGTTTACAAGCAAAATAAAGGGAAACCCTAGTGTTAAGATACAAACCACAATGTGACCATGCTTGTGATTTCATGATCAAATGCACTGGTCATGCATGATATGGTTTAGATATATGCAAATGAGGTATGCAAAAGAAAAAAGGAAGGTAAATTTTGGGGTATGACAATGAGTTGTTTAAGAGAACCCCTGAGGGGATTCTTCTTAAGTGCCCTGACGAAATGAATATTCAAACACCTCAGTTTAAAAAAATATAGTCATAGAAAGGAATATATCATCCTTCGAACTTGTTGCATGCCCATTTGTTAGTAGGGATTACCAAGATCATCAAATTTGAAGATGATCATACCTCGAAGGAGGCTGCCCTTATAACAACTTATTAGGTGTATAGGGAAAGTGTCTCCAGGTACTCAAGATCCACCCAAGAATAATCATCCACATTTTTCACTGCCATTGACTCTTCCAATCGAGCAAATATTGCATTTGCATTACAAAGTAAATAAGGCGGGCCAACATCAATAGAACCTCGACGAGAAGTGTTTTCCCTAAAAGGCTGAATGGCGCAACCCGTTTCTCGCGAAAATATGTTAGACTAACAAGACCAAATGTATACTCAATGCGAACCAGATAAGCAACACATACGACAATATCACTCGTTTGAAAATCACCTTCATCACCATAAGAATCTATCCCTGAACCAGAATTACCTTGAGGCGTATTTGGGGCGAATGTAGGGAAATTCCGTTTGTAGGGAAGTTCCATAAGTTTAGGGTTATTCACTCTTGTAGACGATGACGACTATTCGCTAGTGAGCTCAAGAGCATCATTTACGGACACAAACCATAGGTTGGCCATCACCATACGTCGATAAAAAACAATGACATACATATATAGGAGAAATGGAGAAAAGACGAAATCACAAATAAATAAACAACATAATGCCTAACTCTTGAGCAAGAAAACTAGTGGCCAAACCTAGAAAGAAGAAGTGAGCATGGAATAACAGGAAAGCAAAAAGAGACCTTAGGAGCAAAACCTAACTTTTACTAGGAAGTCAATTAATAATCAACGACCCAAATCTAAAGTAGGAAAAAGACCCGAAGGTAGTAGGCCAACTGTCTCATAAGAAGCAACAAAGGACCCAAGTACTCAATCATCCTAGGTAGGGAAATCATGTCCTAACCTATACCCATTGGGCCACACGCTTAGAGAAAGGAGCGAAACGTTTCGATGATGGGAAACATTTAATGCAATTGTTCTTCACTACTTTCTCAACTAACTCCAAGCATTTCACTTATAGTTCGAAGCGAACAACATTGTTAGAGGCCAACCACGACTGCTAACGACTTCCTCCGCCCAGTAACGCCCGACAAACCTTATTAAAAATTATTATGGATCGGCCAAAAGCCCAAAAAGCTAAGGCCAAAATTGATGCCAATCCGTTCCAAAGGATCCAAGGTATAAAGTCACGTGACGCGAAATGCAAGGTATACTTTAAGATCTCTACTTTTCACGACACTCATATTTAATTCTGAATTGACTTGAGCGTTAGAGTGTTAACCTTGCAGTTCCACCTCCGCGCCACCATATCAGAAATCAACACCACTGATCCAAGATTCCTCAACACCAACTTTCACCTAATTCTAGTTCCTAAATAGAATATATTCAAATACATAAAAAGAGTCATTTTTTAGTTAACTCATCATTTTACAAAGTTTTACTCAAAATATATGCTATTAATTAAAATTTATAAAAATAAACCAATAATGGAATAAATATGTATAGAAGGAAAATTTTCTTACTTATAAATTAATTAAAAATGTTATTATAAAAATATTTGAAAATGATTATTTTTGTTTATATTAATGAATAAAATATCATACAATTTATTAATTTTTGTTGTCTATTGAAATTATATTATAATTTTATTTGTAATAATTTATAAATCATTATATTTAATAAATATTTTATCAAAATGGATTAATTAGTATCCACAATGTAAAAAGATTTATACTATCGATTCATTACTATCACCTGTTTGCATTACTTTATAAATTTTTAAAATAAATATCAAATTTATTTTAATATCTAACCTATAAGATTAAGTGACGGTATAAAATCCTTTTACACTCTCAGTCATACTCTTAAGTATTTCAATTAATTCTTTATCAAAAGGATATCATTACTAATTTATTAGTTTAGACAATATTAGTATATGATTTATTCATTATCTTGAGATGGAGAGAGAGTATATAGTTTGCTTCATTTCTATTCCAAAGATACTAAACTTGATAGGTTAGGGCAAACAGTAATTCTCTCTCTATAAAACCCTTGTTCGAAAATCTTCTCTCCAAAACCCGCAAATTTCTGCTACTGCTTCACCACGATAATGGATTTGCTCCGATCAAATCTTTCTCGTGTTCGAATTCCGGAGCCAACCAATCGCGTCTACAAGCAAGAGTGCTGCTTGTCTTTCGACACTCCTGTAAATTCTTACCTTCAATCCCATTGTTTTTTTTCACTTCAACAATTTGCTTGATGATTCCGTTATTCTAATTTGAAATTGAAATCGCATTTTTTGTCCACATTTGACTCATCATTGTTGTAAATTTGAAAGACTATGGTTTTGGATTTTTTGTTTTCAGATTTCAGATGGTGGGTTATTCATCGACATGTTTACGTTTCTTGCTTTTGGAAAGGATTACGTTGGTTGGAACTTTGAAAAGACTGGAAATCCTGTTTACTTGCATGTAAAGAAGACTAAGAAGTTGGTTCCAGAAGATAGGCCTTCAAAGAAACCTACTCTCTTGGCTATTGGTGTGTGTTTTATGTCATGGTTAATGTTATATCTTGTTTTAGTTGTTGCTCACTATTGAGTCCTGTTTAGATATACAACTTAATTGAGTATTTATAGCATAAACACTTATGATTAATGCATATGTATAAGCTGTTTCTACAATAAAAGATAAAATAATGTCAAACTGTTTTCACAAGCTATTCCGGAGAGCTCATGGAAACGTCTTGTGAACATATCATAAGCTTTCTCATACAGACTCACAAGTGCGTATGTTAGATAAGTTCATTTAATCCAATCCAAACTATGTGTTTGTTAATGTTACCCATGATAGGTTTTGGCCCATTGGATTCATGGAGTTGTTGGGTTGGTTGTTTTCTGATATTTTAAAACAATTTATGGATAACACAGTTCAATCCAA